>NC_137040.1:21102281-21129781 GCF_032717465.1 Coenobita brevimanus | reverse complement strand
CTTTTCCCATTTTTTTTTAATTTTCCAAAGCCAAAACAAACAAGTCTATTTACGTTACATTTTTTTTCTAGTCTTTTCTCTCACAACTTTAAATCCTTAACACAACACACTGTTTTTTTCACTGCACAACACTCAAAATTCCCGTGTGGTCTAGTGGAGAAGTTCTTGCTGTTTATTCACTGTCAGAGTCCGAGAGTATCACTGGCAGGGGACCTAGGGGTGCATCGCTGGGTCGTGGCGATGGCATACCCACTGCAGAGGACTCTGAAGACAGCCGCAAACTCACGTCGAGCGGTGACTCCACCATGGCTGATGTGCTGGGCTGTGGCTCTGAGTATGAGGGCCTGTCTTGGGGAGGCAACGGAGTGGAGCCAGGGCTGGGCACAGCGGGGGTCACGGGCCTGAAAAAACTGTCAATGGTTGATTGACGCAATGACCGACGATTCTGACGATTGATGATGCGCTGCCTGAAAGCACGCACTTCCTCCACGAGTCCCGAAGGCCCCATCTCCCTGTCACAGTCCGGGTGTTCCAGGTAGTCTAGGACGAACTCTAGATGTTCCCGGAGTGCGCTCAGCTTAGGGATGGCTGGAGTAGTGTCCCGCTGAGAGGAGTCCGCATCATCGTCGCCTTCAGCGTCGGAATCTTCAAGTTCGGTACTGACACCTGCAATCGAAGACGCGATCTCGATATCAGACAACGTCTGATACCCAGGATCGCCCTCGTCATCATCCAACCACTCACGAACATCGTCCACATCTACATCGTCGCCGTGCGTACGTAGCCGTGCATGGAAGTCATCCACGTCAAACCCTAGAAAATCGTACTCCATTTCCGTTCCGAGAAACAGACGAGACCAACCATTTTCAAGAGTTTTCACAGGGACTTCCTTCCATGCACTAGCCCAGTTGTACAGCGCAGACTTGATGTTGTAGCGGCGAAGGTTTTCCAAAGTCCGCTTGCCTCGAGTATCACGTCCTTCCCTGCACTCGTCCTCGTCCTCGAGAACAACCATCACCCCGTCCAGGAACTTCTGACGGTATAGGCGCTTTCTTGCCACGATCACTCCTTGGTCCATTGGTTGGATGAGAGCAGTCGTATTAGGTGGCAGAAACATGCACCTAATACGGCCATTTTCAGCAACCAAGTCCTTGTCACACATGTGGACAGGTGCATTGTCAAGTAGAAGGAGAGCCTTTACCTGGTCGTGCGGAATTCCCAGTGTCTTCGTCTGGTAATGGATGACCTCCTTGACGAAGTGATGGTGAAACCAGTCTTTGAAGATCACAGCTGTGAACTATGCCTTCAAAGAATGGTACCAGACGACAGGAAGGACATCCATCACCCCATGAAGGCACCGAGGCTGCTTTGCGTGGCCAACAACAACGGGCGTAAGCCGGTGCATGCCGTTAGCACTGGCACAACACAAAGCAGATATCCGTTCCTTGGAAAGCTTGTGGCCAGGTACACGCTTCTCCGTCTCCTCGGCTAGAGTGTTCGTTGGCAGCGAGCAATAGAATAGGCCAGTTTCGTCAGCGTTGTAGACTTGACCGAGAGTTAGGCCGTCCCTGTCGATCAAGCCTTTCACCTTGTGCCGAAACTCGTCAACTCCATCCTCGTTAGCGTCCAATGCTTCGCCATGTGCTTTACGGTTGGTAAGGCCATGTCACAACTTGAACGCGAAGAGCCAACCCTCAGATGCCTTGAAGTCTAAAGCGTCGTGAAGCCTGGCGAACCTCTCAGCAGCAGCCTTCAGCTCCGTTCCACGTACCAACACACCAGCAGCACGTTGTTGTCGATACCAAATCAACATGGATTGGTCGATTTCTGCAAACTTGGGGGTAAACATAACCTTCCTTTCCACGTTGCGTTTGCTTCTCGACGAGAAGTCAGCCGTGTACTGCATGAGTTTGTCTCGGGACCTCTTGATATCGAGCAAAGAAGACCAGCCCAGGTTGAACTCGCGAAGAATGCGGGAAGAAGACCAACCCGCATCCACTTTCTCCAATATCTCCCTCTTCTTCTCCAGAGTCAACACCACTCTCTTCCTTTTCTCAAGAGGCGGGGCCATCATCTCACACACTAAGAGGAGGCCCGAGAGCAGCAGGAGGCCCTGCAGCAGGTAGGGCACAACCACAAAAGCGATCACGTGGGCAGCCATTACGACGAGCATGCACTCGCGGTGAGAGACAGGCGGGAAGTGGGGAGGATGCAGTAGCGCTCTATCGGATGTCGGAGGAATGACGCGCCAAAACAATGCTCTCCCGCGGCGCGCGCGGTAAGTTCAAATTACGGACGAGAATTTTTTTTTTTTTTTTTTGATCCCAGGACGATTATGTCCGGGTAGTGGGGATGTTCGGTTATTGGGCGTCCGGATATCAGAGTGATTACTATATATATATATATATATATATAGAGAGAGAGAGAGAGAGAGAGAGAGAGAGAGAGAGAGAGATAGATACTGTATATATATACATATACATATATATATATATATATATATATATATAGTATATATATATATATATATACTGTATATACAGGTAACTTGCACGGAACACGTGGGTTTCGTTCCTACAGTGCCGTGTTAGGTGCAAAATCGCGTATATTTAAACTACTCCGTATTTTGCTCCCTAGACCCCCCAAATGTGTTGTTTTGCTGTTATCTGTCACTGGTAATCACTAGAAAGCACTTTAAGTGGTTAGAAGGTTTATTTAATGTTATAACTCACAAATACAGTACTCCAGAGCAAAACTTCAACACACAAATACTGTACGTAAACACAAGGAAACATTCCGACGCCGATCATAGGTAATGATATAAATCAGGTTAACTGGTACCAGTGCTTTAACTTACAAGTACATACCAGAACAGTACATATTTAACTTAGAAGTGCAGTACTGTGATATCGAATGATTTCAGTACATAATCTGTTAGGAATGGCTGGAAAAAAAAAAATGTTATGAATACATTTTCACCTTTTTGATATATATTTATGGTAATTTCGAGTTATTTTTTACGTTATCGTTGTGCCCATGCTTGTAAAAGGGAGCGAAAGAGTTGAATTTTCAGTCCTAAATGAGAAAACTGCACGTCCTCCAAGGCTAGACTCTGCCATGGGAGAATAAAGTGGAGGGTCAGTCCGATTAGCAATAAGGAAGTTGTGTCACAACTTCCAGCTCCCACACCACGAGAATGGCTAAAAATAGAATCGTAATGCAGTTTCAGAACTAACAATAAGTCTAATTATTACGAATACAGATACAAAGCAGAAATAAATACATTTACAGACGGGGAAAACATACTTCTTCCGTCATAACATGTTCATCTTTCTCTATCATTTTACGTTCATCTTTATCATTTTACCTTCTTATTTTTGCAATATATATTGCTGTCTCGTAAACAGGGTGGTTGTTTGTGTTTTGCAAGGGAGGAAAAAGATTGTATTTTCTGTCTGGGTCGAGATAATGGGTGTAACTATGTGTGGTTAGGCATGGCCACGAGCGAAAAAATTGAACATCCACTCATCACGATAGCAGGTGGTGAACTGACAGATGATACATGAGAGGGTGAAGTCAAGGTTAGTCTCACGTCCCAGATTTTCGTTCACTTCCCGAAAGTTTTCACAGTTTTCTACAAGTTGCATTGCATCAAATGATCCAAACCATTACAGCAAACCTGCGCAAATAGGTAAAGATATCAAGACAAAAATGTATTTTTCTCTTATTATAAGTCTTTAACGAACAAACAAAAAAGGCAATATTCTGACGCCGATCATGGGTAATCATATAAATTAGGTTAACTGGTTACAAGGCTTTATTTAATGCTGTAATTGCTTACAAGTACATACCAGAACAGTAAATATTTAACTTACAAATACAGTACTGTAGAAAAGCAGTTCAGTAAAAGTTTAACGAATAAACAAAAAAGGCAATATTCCGACGCCGATCATGGGTAATCATATAATTCGGGTTAACTGGTTACAAGGCTTTAATGATTCAACTTTATTTAAGTGCTTACAAGTACAGTACATACGAGAACAGTAAATATTTAACTTACAAATACTGTACAGTACTGTGGAAAAAACGAACAAATAAAAAAGGCAATATTCTGACGCCTATCAGGTAAACTGGTTAT
This sequence comes from Coenobita brevimanus, assembly GCF_032717465.1. Lineage (NCBI taxonomy): Eukaryota > Metazoa > Arthropoda > Malacostraca > Decapoda > Coenobitidae > Coenobita > Coenobita brevimanus. The sequence goes on along the minus strand of NC_137040.1, from coordinate 21,125,643 downwards.
AAGACTTTATTTCTTGCTTTAACGTTATTAAATAGTAATTTAAGTTGCACATAAACTTACCAGAACAGTACAGTACTGTAAATATTTAACTTACAAATACTGTGCTACTGTACTCGGGAATGTCTCACTCACTGAATAATATCCCGCCTAGATCGTCACGTAATCAAAACAAACCGCGCGCTGCGGTGACGTTCGAGGATTTCATCTTTCAAAGGCCTCTCCTGCGCTAATTTGTAGTTTTCATAATGGTTTTTTAATCTTACGTTGTCTTATATGTATCCCAGCCCTTACCGTGTATAATTGCGAGCGCGTTCCATGAGATCGTGTTCCGTGCGAGTTACCTGTATATATATATATATATATATATATATAGATAGATAGATATAGATAGATAGATAGATATATATATATATATATATATATATATATATATATATAGATAGATAGATAGATAGAAATATATATATAGATAGATATATATATATATATATATATATATATATATATATATATATATATATACAGTAACCCCTCCAATATCCGGATCAATAGAGCCATAGGCAGGTCCGGATAGTGGTCCTGTCCGGATATTGGGCCCCAGTTTATGGACTTGTACTTATGGACCCTAACTCTGAAAAACACCTATACAACTCCCTCTGGACATGCATTGCACCTATTTAAGACCCAAATCACACCAATAAGGGACATAAAAGACTGAAATAAATGCAAAAGAACCATAAAATGAGGTTTTAGAGGTGAGTTTATAAAATATTAAACATTCTGGGTACTTACAAGTCCCTTGCTCTTGGACTGGTTTGAACCGCCAGTTTGCAGTCCACAGTTAATCCTCTGCACTCTAAATTCTAATTTCTTAACACTGCACAACACTGTAAATTCCTGTGTGTTCTAGTGGCAAGGTATTGCAGTTTATTCACTGTTTATTCACAAAAAACAAGCACCTGTGGCTTGCACTGTTATGAGTATCTGCTCTCCATCGGAGTTAAGCTGTGACTGTTGATGTTGGTGGGGTAACAGAGTTGCCAGATCGCAACAGCTACATTACCAATCTCCTCAACTTTCATTGTCAAATATAACTTTTCATTACCAAATTCGTAAAGCTAGCATATATTCTTCACTAATTATATATACAAGTGGAAATACATGTAATCACTCTCCTTATAACTAACACCATGTTGATTATTTTCACACTATGTAGGGTAGCAGATTAATCAGAGAGAGCAAACAATCCACCATCTCCATCCTGTGTATCCTCATACATGTGAAAAATCCATTTGGTAATGCATTATTCTAATTCATTACCAAACGAATTTTTCATTACCAAATTGGCCCACACTTGGTAATGAAAAATACCAAATGGCAACCTGACAGGGGAGGGGGGAGGGGGAGGAAGGAAGGGGTGAAGGGACCATGGTGTAACAGCTGTTTGGTGCCAGGCGGGAATTTCAAATTATGGGAGGGAAAAAAGTCAGATTTTTTTCGAATTTTTTGCGTTTTTTGGCCCATTTTGGGAATATTGGATCCCAGGAGGATTATGTCCGGTTAGTGGGGATGTTCGGATATTGGGCGTTCGGATATTAGAGGGATTACTGTATATATATATTGTGGTTGGTGGGGGCGCTCATCATCCACTCACTCGATGTAGTGTTGCTCTCGGGTGTCTGCCCTTTCCTCTCCATCATCCTTCTTTTCTTCCATCCTCTTCTTTCTTTCTTTCCTTCATTCTTTCTTCGTCCCTCTGCCTACAGGTGACTTTACACTCCCTTTTCTGTCTTTCTTTCCTTCATTCTTTCCTCTTCCATCTGCCTGTAGGTGACTTTATACTGAGTGACAAGCCAAATGGTTTCCTGTACAACAGTAAACCATTTATTACACTGAGTGGTAACCATATAACCAAATTTTGGCGCCTGGTGGTTTAGTGGGTAATTACGGAGCTCCAGTCGGATTGAGCCGATGAAGGTTTATATCCAAGGGAAGGTTGGGCTTCATTGCTCACGTACTGCCACACAGGGATGAGTGAGACTGGTCACTCTCATCTTAAATGTCAGGACCAAATTGCCTAGCCCAAGGCTCCTACGCTTCTCATGGGGCAATGTAGGATTGGACGATGAATGAATGAATGAAATACAATATATATATATATATATATATATATATATATATATATATATATATATATATATTATATATATGTATATATATAGATATATAGATATATATTATATATATATATATATATATATATATATATATATATATTGTGTATATATATATACAGTAACCCCTCCAATATCCGGATCAATAGAGCCATCGGTAGGTTCGGATATTGGTTTCGTCCGGATATTGGGCCCCAGCTTATGGACTTGTACTTACGGACCCTAACACAGAGAAACACCTATACAACTCCCTCCGGACATGCATAGCACCTATTTAACACCCAAATCACACCAATAAGGCACATAAATGACTGAAATAAATGCAATAGAAACATAAAATGTGGGTTTAGAAGTATGTTCATACATTAATAAACATTCTGGTACTTATGGACTCTAACCGAACCTAACCTAACCGAACCTAACCGAACTCTGAAAAACACATTCCTACTGCACATGCATGAGGTAAGTTTAGTATGGAAAGAAGTACAGTATGACACTTTCTGGTAAGTATAGTATGGGAAAAAATACAATATGAAACATTCTGGTAAATATAGTATGGAAAATAGTACAACATGAAACATTCTGGCTACTTACAGCAAGTCCCTGGCCACCTCGATGAATAACCGCCTCCTCTCGGACTCTGACAGTAAGAACGATTTCCTGAAGCACTTGCACTACACTCTTCCTGAAGTCTTGCACTGAACTTAGTCACTAACACACAGAAGTCATGGCGAACAGCGCAGGTCTTGTCGCGGTGAGAGACAGGCGGGAAGTGGGGAGGATGCAGCGGCGCTCTATCGGACGTCGGAGGAATGACGAACCAAAACAATGCTCTCACGCGGCGCGCGCGGCAAGTTCAAATTACGGACGGCAAAAAATCGATTTTTTTCCCAATTTTTTTGGATTTTCGGACCATTTTGGGAATGTTTGATCCCAGGACAATAAGGTTCGGTTAGTGGGGATGTTCGGTTATTGGGCGTCCGGATATTAGAGTGATTACTGTATGTATGTATATATATATATATATATATATATATATATATACACATATATATATATACAGTATATATATATATATATATACAGTAACCCCTCCAATATCCGGATCAATAGAGCCATAGGCAGGTCCGGATAGTGGTCCTGTCCGGATATTGGGCCCCAGCTTATGGACTAGTACTTACGGACCCTAACTCTGAAAAACACCTATACAACTCCCTCTGGACATGCATAGCACCTATTTAAGACCCAAATCACACCAATAAGGGACATAAAAGACTGAAATAAATGCAAAAGAACCATAAAATGAGGTTTTAGAGGTGAGTTTATACAATATTAAACATTCTGGGTACTTACAAGTCCCTTGGTCTTGGACTGGTTTGAACCGCCAGTTTGCAGTCCACAGTTAATCCTCTGCACTCTAAATTCTAATTTCTTAACACTGCACAACACTGTAAATTCCTGTGTGTTCTAGTGGCAAGGTATTGCAGTTTATTCACTGTTTATTCACAAAAAACAAGCACCTGTGGCTTGCACTGTTATGAGTATCTGCTCTCCATCGGAGTTAAGCTGTGACTGTTGATGTTGGTGGGGTAACAGAGTTGCCAGATCGCAACAGCCACATTACCAATCTCCTCAACTTTCATTGTCAAATATAACTTTTCATTACCAAATTCGTAAAGCTAGCATATATTCTTCACTAATTATATATACAAGTGGAAATACATGTAATCACTCTCCTTATAACTAACACCATGTTGATTATTTTCACACTATGTAGGGTAGCAGATTAATCAGAGAGAGCAAACAATCCACCATCTCCATCCTGTGTATCCTCATACATGTGAAAAATTCATTTGGTAATGCATTATTCTAATGCATTACCAAACGAATTTTTCATTACCAAATTGGCCCACACTTGGTAATGAAAAATACCAAATGGCAACCTGACAGGGGAGGGGGGAGGGGGAGGAAGGAAGGGGTGAAGGGACCATGGTGTAACAGCTGTTTGGCCCAGGCGGGAATTTCAAATTATGGGAGGGGAAAAAAGTCAGATTTTTTTCGAATTTTTTGCAGTTTTTGGCCCATTTTGGGAATATTGGATCCCAGGAGGATTATGTCCGGTTAGTGGGGATGTTCGGATATTGGGCGTTCGGATATTAGAGGGATTACTGTATATATATATATATATATATATATATATATATATATATATATATATATATATATATATATTCACATATATATATATACAGTATATATATATATATATATATATATATATATATGCCAACGGCCATACCACTGAGTACACCGCTTCCCGTTCGATCAGTGAAGTTAAGCAACGTTGGGTCTGGTTAGTACTTGGATGGGTGACCGCCTGGGAACACCAGATGCTGTTGGCATCCCTACGTCAAGTGGGGTTGGTGGAGGATTAGTGCCCCTCCCTGTAAAACAATTAACTCTAAGCCCTTGGCCACCCCGTCTGGGATACAAGGCGTCTGGCAATGAATGAATGAATGATATATATACTGTATATGTACATCTATCTATCTATCTATTGCCAGACGCCTCAATCCCATTTCGGGTGGCCACAAACAAATCACCTCCACGTTGCCCTGTCCCCCGCCATTTGACTGCCCTGCTCCCAACTCACACCCCCCTCTCTCATATACCTCTCCACCCCATCCCTCAATCTCATCCTCGGCCTCCCCCTCCCTCTTCCCCCCTCCACCTCACTCACATATACTCTCTTCGTCAGTCTTTCACCCTCCATCCTCTCCACATGGCCAAACCACCTCGGTGTGTTCCTCATAACACTTCCTATCACATCCACATCCACACCACAACGCTCCTTTATATCCTCATTCGTCAGCCTGTCTCTCCATGTGACTCCACAGGCTCCTCTTAAATAACTCATTTCCACTGCTTTCACTCATGACTTGTGTCCTTCCAACAACGTCCAAGCTTCACTTCCATACGTTAGAGTTGTATCACAATACTGTCATGTAGTAACTTTTTCACTTCCATGCTCACTTCCCTGTTTCTTATCACTGCTTTCAAAGAACCAGCAACCTTTCTTCCCTGCTGTACCCTTTCAAGCACTTCACCCTCCAAACCTCCATTCTTACTCATCACATACCCAAGTACTTAAACGTACTCACATTTTCCAATTCCTCACCATCCAACCTCGTTGTACATTCACGGACTTCATCTCTCTCAAAGACCATCACTTTACTCTTCCCTATATTCACGTTTAGATTCCGTTTCTTACACACTCTTCCAAACTCATCTACCAAGCCTTGCAGCTCCCCTTCGTCTTCACTCAACAACACAGTATCATCTGCAAACAACAGTACCGGTACAGGGAGTTTCCAAACACTATCCTCTCTCACCAGGGCCACTCCAACATCCACTACCCTACCTTGTACCTCTTTTATTACCCCATCCATGAACAGATTGAACAACCATGGAGACACGACACATCCCTGTTTCAACCCAACCTTCAAAGAGAAAAATTCTCTCAGTTCACCATCCACACGCACTGCAGCCTTAGCACCATCATACATACTCTTCACAGCATTCAACAACTTTCCATCTACTCCATATATTCTTAATACTTTCCACAAGCCTTGTCTATCCACCCTGTCATATGCTTTCTCCAAATCCATGAAAGCTGTATTCAACTTCTTTCCCTTCTCTAGAAACTTTTCCACTAAAGATCTACAAATGAATATCTGATCAACACAACCTCTTCCCTTCCTAAAGCCTCCCTGTTCTTCAACTAATTCCTCTGTTCTTTCTCTAACTCTGTCAATAAGCATCCTCCCATACATTTTTCCTATTATACTAGGAAGACAAATGCCCCTATGATTACCACACACTTCTTTTTCCCCTTTTCCTTTGTACAAGGGAATAATTATACCTGACTTCCAATCCTCCGGGACTCTACCTTCCTCCCAGGCCAATGTGCACATCTTCCACATCCATTCTACAACTATCTCTCCCCCATGCTTCAACATTTCACCACACACTCCATCAATTCCTGGGGCTTTCCCCAATTTAACTTTCTTCATTGTTTCTACAACTTCTACCCTACTGATTTCTTCCTGTCTTCTCACATCCCTCCTTCTCCCAGCCATTGCCCCGCGACTTATACTCGCATTACTTCCATCCTGTATGTTCAACAATTCCTTCAAGTGTTTCTCCATCTATTTGTAAGGAGAGTGGAAAGGTTACAAGTGGATGAGAAAAAGGCAGAGTATGAGAGAGAAGTGGAGGAACGATTGGGCAAATATGAATTGGAGCAGATGGGGGATGTGGAAGGTGTGTGCAGGATATTTACAGAAGAAATATGTGCAGCATGTGATGTGGTGTGTGGGATGAAGAGAAGACGGAGGGGTGTGCAAGGAACAGAGTGGTGGAATGAAGAGGTAAGACAAGCTGTGGCACAAAAGAAGAAAGCATACAATGAATGGATGAGAAATAGGGGCGTGGAAAAAGTTGAGAGGCGGGAGAGAGAGTTATATGTAGAAAGAGAGAGGTAAAAAGATTAGTAAGATAGAATAAGAAGAGAGTGGATGAGGAATTTGGAAGGAACTTCAGTGTAAAGTGGAGGGACTGTAAGAAAATGTTCTGGAAAGAAGTGAAAAGAGTAAGACAAGGTGGAAATGAAGTTAGCAGGGGAGTGAAAGATAAAATTGGTAGATTACTAGTGGAGAAGGGAGAAAAAGTGAGCAGATGGAGAGAACACTTCAAGGAATTGTTGAACATAGAGGATGGAAGTAATGCGAGTATAAGTGGCTAGGGAATGGCTGGGAGAAGGAGGGAGGTGAGAAGACAGGAAGAAATCAGTAGGATAGAAGCTGTGGAAGCAATGAAGAAAGTTAAATTGGGGAAAGCCCCAGGAATTGATGGAGTGTGTGGTGAAATGCTGAAGTATGGGGGAGAGGCAGTAGTAGAATGGATGTGGAAAATGTGCAGATTGGCCTGGGAGGAAGGTAGAGTCCCGGAGGATTGGAAGTCAGGTATAATTATTCCCTTGTACAAAGGAAACGGGGAAAAGAAGTATGTGGTAATCATAGGGGCATTTGTCTTCTTAGTATAATGGGAAAAGTGTATGGTAGGATACTTACTGACAGAGTTAGAGAAAGAACAGAGGAATTAGTTGGAGAAGAACAGAGGTTGTGTAGATCAGATATTCATTCTTAGATCTTTAGTGGAAAAATTTCTAGAGAAGAGAAAGAAGTTGTATGTGGCTTTCATGAATTTGGAGAAAGCATATGACAGAGTGGATAGACAAGGATTGTGGAAAGTATTAAGAATATATGGAGTAGATGGGAAGTTGTTGAATGCTATGAAGAGTATGTATGATGGTGCTATAGCTCCAGTGCGTGTGGATGGTGAACTGAGTGAATTTTTCTCTTTGAAGGTTGGGTTGAAACAGGGATGTGTCATGTCTCCATGGTTGTTCAATCTGTATATGGATGGGGTAATAAAAGAGGTACAAGGTAGGGTAGTGGATGTTGGAGTGGCCCTGGTGAGAGAGGATAGTGTTTGGAAACTCCCTGTACTGTTGTTTGCAGATGATACTGTGTTGTTGAGTGATGACGAAGGAGAGCTGCAAGGCTTCGAGGATGAGTTTGGGAGAGTGTGTAAGAAATGGAATCTATAAGTGAATGTAGGGAAGAGCAAAGTGATGGTCTTTGAGAGAGGTGAAGTCAGTGAATGTACAGCGAGATTGGATGGTGATGAATTGGAAAATGTGAGTATGTTTAAGTACTTGGGTAGTGTGATGAGTAAGAATGGAGGTTTGGAGGGTGAAGTGCTTGAAAGGGTACAGCAGGGAAGAAAGGTTGCTGGTTCCTTGAAAGCAGTGATAAGAAGCAGGGAAGTAAGCATGGAAGTGAAAAAGTTACTACATGACAGTATTGTGATACCAACTCTAAAGTATGGTAGTGAAGCTTGGACGTTGCTGGAAGGACACAATTCAAAGTGAGAGTAGTGGAAATGAGTTATTTAAGACGAGCCTGTGGAGTCACATGGAGAGATAGGCTGACAAATGAGGATATAAAGGAGCGTTGTGGTGTGGATGTGGATGTGATAGGAAGAGTTAGGAGGAATACACTGAGGTGGTTTGGCTATGTGGAGAGGATGGAGGGTGAAAGACTGACGAAGAGAGTGTATGTGAGTGAAGTGGAAGGGGGGAGAGGGAGGGGGAGGCTGAGGATGAGATGAAGGGATGGGGTGGAGAAGTATATGAGAGAGGGGGGTGTGAGTTGGGAGCAGGGCAGTGAAATGGCTGGGGACAGAGCGACGTGGAGGCGATTTGTTTGTGGCCACCCCGAACATGATTGAGGCGTCTGGCAATAGATAGATAGATAGATATATATATATATATATATATATATATATATATATATAGCTATCCATTGCCAGACGCCATAATCCCATTAGGGACAACCATTTGACTATGGATTATTTGTTTTATGGGGAGGGGCACTAACCCTCCATCAGCTCACTTGCTGACACATATGAAGCACTTATGGTTTGGTCATATGGTCACCACCCAGCGTTCTAAATGGTTTCTTGACTTACAGGAAACCATTAGGCTTTTCAGTCAATGTAGAGCCACCAGAGAAGGATATATATATTCATTCATTCATTGCCAGACGCCATGTATCCCAAACGGGGTGGCCAAGGGCTTAGAGTTAATTGTTTTACAGGGAGGGGCACTAATCCTTCACCAACCCCACTTGACACGTAGGGAGAACGTTATGCCAACAGCATCTGGTGTTCCCAGGCGGTCACCCATCCAAGTACTAACCAGACCCAACGTTGCTTAACTTCGCTGATCGGACGGGAAGCGGTGTACTCAACGTGGTATGGCCGTTCGAAATATTATAAATACTGTATTATGCTTCCTATGATCTACACTGTCCCCATATAACTACTAGGCTCATAAATTGTCTTTGGACATAAAACAAATACAATGAGCTTTCCAAGCAGACAAACACACTGTGTGTTTGAGTCTTGAAAAGATATGTTACTTTATTACATTCAGACTACATTTAGTAGTTTAATGGAATAAAGAATAAGATTTGCTCTGAGCTAATTTTGTTTCAGAAACTTCCACAATACCACAATAAAGGCACCACAAAGAATTACGTGTCAATAGCAACCGATCTTGTCAAACTTCCAGTCACTTCTGTCATTAACTGACTCATTATATGACAAACTTCCATTCACATCTGTCATTAACCCTCTCATAAACGACAGTTCAGCAAAAAATCCAACCACTCACATTTTTTTGATGCAGGTTGCATCCAACCAAATAGATTGTGGTATTTTTTCACCACGATTTTTGGTTGCGTCATTCAACTTTTTCTCCTGCCCTTATTTGTAACCGTTTTGTTATGAAATTGCTGCATGTCACAAATGAATAAATGATCTTCCTAATGAAGAAAATATATATATATATATATATATATATATATATATATATATATATATATATACTGTATATATATATATATATACACACTCAAACCTCGAGCACCATGGGTAACAGGAACTGGACAAGGACTGTGGTATCCAAATCCGCATCACTCAGACAATATGGTTATGTGTACAATGTTACAGTGCATTCTGGCAACTTTCCATAACTCTCACTTTTACCATTTTTTACAACCTAATGCCACATAAATTACCCCCACTTGCACGCACCATCAGGTAAAACATTAACTATTGTAATTAAAAAGAAAAAAAAACTGGTATTAAAAATAGCATTAACAAAAACAAAAGTTGGGCTGGATACCCTTTTGTTGATACGTAGCTCCACGGTATTTTCCTCCTGCCCCTCAACCACAATGTTGTTGTCAATGTTTCACCTTTTCTTGTGTCAAGTGGCCTTCAGGAGAAACCTTAGGCCGTATGGTTAGGCAAAAATTTATGGGTTTGACGGTTTTAGGGGATGAAACAGAACGAAAATTTGTGCTAACCAGAAAAAATTACGTTCATCCTTCTGTTCTCGTGAGTTACCATTCCGTTTTACATTCTTCGTTTGATATTGCGCTTCCCTACACATTTCAGACAGACTAAGCATATAGTTAAACTGCCAGCTAGGCCACCACACAGAACACTCCTAATCACACTAGACATTAGCAAAGCTTTTGATGCCATCCCCCACCACAACCTCACAAACAAAATACTCAACACAAACATGCACAATAACACAAAAAGATGGCTGGCAAACTACGTAGCAGGCAGATGTGCACACGTAACATTTGCCGGTCAGTCTTCTATCATCAGAAACTTCACAAATGGCGTCCTCCAGGGATCTGTTTTGTCCCCTACACTCTTTAACCTATACATGAACGACGTACCCACACCCCACACACCACAGATACACATAGCTTCCTATGCAGATGATATAACACTTACATGTATGCACCAAAATGCAAACACAGCTGCACACATCATTCAACCTTACCTCAACACACTACACGAATGGTTCACCACAAACAGGCTCAAAATAGCCCCAGCCAAATCTACAGTGACTCTTCTCACAAACTGGACAGCAGAACACAGTCACATCCCACACCTCACCATAAACAACACTCCACTACCACACACACACACACACACACACACACACACACACACACACACAAAATCCTTGGTGTAACATACAATACATCAATGTCATTTAAACAACACATCACAAACATTAAAAATAAAATAACACCAAGACTCAATGCTTTGAGGTCACTTGCCCGTACAACATTCGGACACAACAAAGAAACCACCACCACAGTATACAAACAATACATACGTTCAGTGATGAACTATGCAAGCCCTGCCTGGGCTTCTAACCTCACCAAAACACACTCCAACACTCTACAGACCATACAGAACAAAGCCCTAAAAATAATCACAGGCTGCACAGCTACTACACCCACAGACCACCTACATCAAGAAACCAAAGTCCTCAAAGTCAAAGACCACCTTGCCATGAGAGGCACCCAGTTTCTTGCTGCAGTTTCCACAAACCCACAACATCCACTACAGTACATGGCAGCACATCCACCCACACCAAGGAACATCAAAACAACACCCAGCACACGATACCATACACAAATACTGTCATCTCTTCCCCCACGCCCACCTCAGACCAGCTTCCAGAAACATATCCACACTCAGATCACTCGCCGCTCCATCCAGTCACTTAAAGACAACACACAGCTGCATGCACGGCCTCCTGACATTCACCCCTCTGAATCCTATCTTCCTCGTGAGGACAGGGTCAACCTGGCCAGGCTGAGATGTGGGCACCATCCAGCCCTCTTAAGCTACCAGAAGAGGCTGGATGACTCCGTTGCTGATGCCTGTCCAGGATGCGAAACAGCACCCTATACTTTTAAGCACATTATGGAAGACTACATTGCACACAATCACCTACGCCAACAACACAACATACAGTCTTTGAGAACTCTGTGGGAATGCCCGGTCTCAGCCATGGCCTTCCTAAGGGACTCGGGGCTCTTCGGCCAGACTGCCTAGGGAATAACTACTAATACTACTACTGCTCAGTCAGTCCGAAATGTGTTGGGAAAAGCGATATCGAACGAAGAATGTGAAACGGAATGCTAACTCACAAGAACACATGGCTGATAGAGTACTTTTTTTTGGTTTGCAAACATTTTCATTCGATTTCGTCCCCTAAAACTGCCAGACCCATAAACTTTAGTCTAACCATACGGCCTACCGTCTCTCCCGAAGGCCACATGATACGAGAAGGCGAAACTTTGACAACATTATCGGTGGGGGTGGGGGATGAGTGCCGGGAAGCTACATATCAACACAAGGGTACCCAGCCCGGATTTTTTGGGTGATGCTGTTTCTAATACCACTGATGCTCTTAATTGCAATAATTATATCTCACTGTTTTACCTGATGGTACGTATAAGTGGGTGTAATTTACGTGGGGTAAGGTGGTAAGGAGGAGTAAAAATGAGAATTTCTCTGGCCCTCCACATAACGCCCTATAGGCCTAAGCTTCTCTGTCAGATTCAGGACAAGTATAAACTTTCAGCACTACAGGGTTCGCATTACTTCCTTCGCACGATCTTTATCTTCTCCTGGTCCTTCTAAATCGATATGATGGTGCTTTCATGTACTCCATACTTTTTTGCCTTTTCGGTAAACGTATGCTAGAAGGACCTTTACCAATTCAATTCATATTCCTCCAGTTTGTTTTCAGTGTTTTTCTGGCTATTTTTAGGATGATAAATTACAACTTCCTGCAGAAAAACTTTCCACTTTTTATCATCATGTTCCTTAAGCCGTACCTATGATTGTCTTGACGTACTCAAAGGTGGTTTTCATCTCCCAATTTCCCAACTGGATGCTAGGTTAGATTAGGTTAAATTATTAGGTATAGTTAAGCTAGGTTAGGTCAAGTGTAGTTAAACACTTAGGACAGGCCCTTTCGCTGTAACCCTGATGGGTCAAACAAGTTGACACAGTGGAACACAGCTAAAAACAACGGGGAAACAGATTTAGCATGAAACATTTATTTACCTCCCAGAAGTAATCCAAAAAATATAAGATTATCAGGAAGAAGAAGGGCAAAGAATGTGGAACTGAACGCTAACTTATGAGAGAACATGGATGGAAGTAATTTTTTTTTCTGATAAGCAAACATTTTCGTTCAGTTTCGTCCCCTAAAACTGCAAAACCCATATGACTGTGAGGTAAAGTCAGTAAGACGTGAGAAAGGACTTTATAGCTGTATGCTCAGTTGGTCCAAAACGTGTTGGGAAACATGAATTCGAACAAACATGTGGAACTGAACACTAACTTATGAGAACACACAGATGAAAGTTTTTTTTTTTTCTAATTAGGAAACATTTTCGTTCCATTTTGTCCCCTAAAACTGTGAAACCCATTATGAGTGTGGGGTAGAATTAGGCGAGGCACGAGAAAGGACTGATAACTGTATGCTCAGCTAGTTGGAAATGTGTTGGGAAGCACTAAATCGAATGAAGAATGTGGAACTGAAAGCTAACTTACAAGAACACATGGATAAATGAGTAACTTTTTGTCTAATCAGCAAACATTTTCATTCCATTTCGTCCCTTCAAACTGCAAAACCCATTATGAGTGAGTAAGAACTAGGTTAGGTATGAGAAAGGACTGATAACCATATGCCCAGTTGGTCCAAAATGTGTTGGGAAGTATGAAATCGAACGAAGAATGTGGAACTGAACCCTAACTTACAAGAACACATGGATTTTTTTTCCCCCTAATTAGCATACATTTTCTTCCATTTCGTCCCCAGAAATTGCGAAACCCATAAATTTCATCTGACTATTTGGCCTTGAGTGTGACCATGAAGCATATTTCCATTTTGTACGAGTATTCATCTCACCACCGGGAACCCTCAGCCAGGAATGATGCTCGCCCAGTCGTTTCAAAACTAACCATGGGTTTTTCTCAAAAATATGCTCAGTGTGTTTCCCGGGCAAAATATTCTCAATCTAACACCTAACCTATCCCACTTGGGCTGCTTGGCTGAGGAGGCTGGGTGTGATATTGAGATAAATACTCATACAGAATGGAATTATGCGCCCAGGTATGGTACCCAGAGTTTAGAGGGTGACGTCATCATGCCTGACTTTCAAATTTAGTTGCCAAGCCAGCTGACTTCCAGCGTGAGCTCGAGTTTTTCCGCGTGTTGACATGACTTGTCTCATTATGCTGACCGCGTTAGAACAAAAACGTGTTACTCAACCACGTGTTACTCAAGGATTGACTGTATGTAGTGTAGAGTATATATATATATATATATATATATATATATATATATATATATATATACAGGTAACTCGCACGGAACACGATCTCACGGAACGCGCTCGCAATTATACACGGTAAGGGCTGGGATACATATAAGACAACGTAAGATTAAAAAAACATTATGAAAACTGCAAATTAACGCAGGAGAGGCCTTTGAAAGATCAAATCCTCGAACGTCACCGCAGCGCGCAGTTTGTTTTGATTACGTGACGATCTAGGCGGGAAATTATTCAATGAGTGAGATTCCCGAGTACAGTAGCACAGTATTTGTAAGTTAAATATTTACAGTACTGTACTGTTCTGGTAAGTTTATGTGCAACTTAAAGTACTATTAAATAACGTTAAAGCAAGAAATAAAGTCTTATAACCAGTTTACCTGATAGGCGTCAGAATATTGCCTTTTTTATTTGTTCGTTTTTTCCACAATACTGAACAGTATTTGTAAGTTAAATATTTACTGTTCTCGTATGTACTGTACTTGTAAGCACTTAAATAAAGTTAAATCATTAAATAAAGCCTTGTACCAGTTAACCCGAATTATATGATTACCCATGATCGGCGTCGGAATATTGCCTTTTTTGTTTGTTCGTTAAACTCTTACTGTACTGCTTTTCTACAGTACTGTATTTGTAAGTTAAATATTTACTGTTCTGGTATGTACTTGTAAGCAATTAAAGCATTAAATAAAGCCTTGTAACCAGTTAACCTGATTTATATGCTTACCCATGATCGGCGTCGGAATATTGCCTTTTTTGTTTGTTCGTTAAAGACTTATAATAAAAGAAAAATACATTTTTGTCTTGGTATCTTTATCTATTTGTTCAGGTTTGCTGTAATGGTTTGGATCATTTGATGCAATGCAACTTGTAGAAAACTGTGAATAAACTTTCGGGAAGTGAACGAAAATCTGGGACAAGAGACTGACCTTGACTTCACCCTCTCATGTATCATCTGTCAGTTCACCACCTGCTATCGTGATGAGTGGATGTACGATTTTTTCGCTCGTGGTCATGCCTAACCACACATAGGCACACCCATTATCTCGACCCAGACAGAAAATACAATCTTTTTCCTCCCTTGCAAAACACAAACAACTACCCTGTTTACGAGACAGCAATATATATTGCGAAAATAACAAGGTAAAATGATAAAGATGAACGTAAAATGATAGAGAAAGATGAACATGTTATGATGGAAGAAGTACGTTTTCCCTGTCTGTAAACGTATTTATTTCTGCTTTGTATCTGTATTCGTAATAATTAGACTTATTGTTAGTTCTGAAACTGCATTACGATTCTATTTTTAGCCATTCTCGTGATGTGGGAGCTGGAAGTTGTGACACAACTTCCTTATTGCTAATCGGACTGACCCTCCACTTTATTCTCCCGTGGCAGAGTCTAGCCTTGGAGGACGTGCAGTTTTCTCATTTAGGACTGAAAATTCAACTCTTTCGCTCCCTTTTCCAAGCATGGGCACAACGATAACGTAAAAAATAACTCGAAATTACCATAAATATATATCAAAAAGGTGAAAATGTATTCAAAACATTTTTTTTTTTTTCAGTCATTCCTAACAGATTATGTACTGAAATCATTCGATATCACAGTACTGCACTTCTAAGTTAAATATGTACTGTTCTGGTATGTACTTGTAAGTTAAAGCACTGGTACCAGTTAACCTGATTTATATGACTACCTATGATCGGCGTCGGAATGTTTCCTTGTGTTTACGTACAGTATTTTGTGTTGAAGTTTTGCTCTGGAGTACTGTATTTGTGAGTTATAACATTAAATAAACCTTCTAACCACTTAAAGTGCTTTCTAGTGATTACCAGTGACAGATAACAGCAAAACAACACATTTGGGGGGTCTAGGGAGCAAAATACGGAGTAGTTTAAATATACGCGATTTCGCACCTAACACGGCACGGTAGGAACGAAACCCACGTGTTCCGTGCGAGTTACCTGTATATATATATATATATATATATATATATATATATATATATATATATATATATATATATACAGTGGAACCTCGGTCCTCGAACACAATCCGTTCTGGAAGGCTGTTCGAGGACCGAATTGGTCGAGGACCGAACTAATTTTCCCCATAATAAATAATGTAAATCATTTTAATCCGTTCCAAGACCCCAGATGCTTACCTATTTAAGTTTCAGCACTGGTACCAGGGCTTTCCTTTAAGAGGTGACTGTATATTTCTCTTGCCTTTTCACAAATTATATACTCACTAACACTGTCTCCTGCTAACTGTTTCTCATTGATGAAGATAAGCAATAATTTTTCCACTTCTTCAATTATTTTCTGCACTACTTTCCTCTTTTCACTGCCAGTAGCCATACTGGATGAACTTGCTTTCTTTGGAGCCATTATTAGGGGCTAATACTGCACTGAATCAAGAAAAATGTGAAGCACACCAGGATAACCACGTTGACGAACAACAAAGGTGGACACGTGACTGTTGGTCGGCCAGCTTCCCTTCGTTTGGCTACGTTCAGGTTGGTCGAGGTCCGATATTTTGGTCGACCTCTGAAGCAAAAATTTCTTGAATTTTTTGGTCGAGGTCCGATTTGTTCGACACGTGAGACGTTCGAGGACCGAGGTTCCACTGTATATATATACAGTAATCACTCCAATATCCGACGTAATAGAGCCATAGGTAGGTCCGGTTATTGGTTTTGTCCGGATATTGGGCCCCAGCTTATGGACTTGTACTTATGGACCCTAACTCAGAGAAACACCTATACAACTCCCTCTGGACATGCATAGCACCTATTTAAGACCCAAATCACACCAATAAGGCACATAAATGACTGAAATAAATGCAAAAGAAACATAAAATGAGGGTTTAGAAGTATGTTCATACGTTAATAAACATTCTGGTACTTATGGACCCTAACCTAGCCTAACTCAGAAAAACACATTCCTACTGCAAATGCATAGCTACTAACACCCTATTCACACCAATAAAGGATATTAAAGAGTGAAATGAGGTAAGTATAGTATGGAAAAAAGTACAGTATGAAACATTCTGGCTACTTACAGCAAGTCCCTGGCCACCTCGATGAATAACCGCCTCCTCTCGGACTCTGACAGTAAGAACGATTTCCTGAAGCACTTGCAGTACACTGTTCCTGAAGTCTTGCACTGAACTTAGTCAATAACACACAGAAGTCCGTTCTCTTCACAGTGTGCACTTTTGTCTAAATAATGCTCCATTGTAACATACTAAGTGTTGCACTTTAACTTTTCCCATTCTTTTCATTTTCCAAAGAAAAAACACACAAGTCTATTAACGTTAAATTTTTTTTCTAGAGTCTTTTCTCTCACAACTTTAAATCCTTAACACAACACACTGTTTTTTTCACTGCACAACACTCAAAATTCCCGTGCGGTCTAGTGAAGTTCTTGCTGTTTATTCGCTGTCAGAGTCCGAGAGTATCACTGGCAGGCGACCTAGGGGTGCATCGCTGGGTCGTGGTGATGGCGTACCCACTGCAGAGGACTCTGAAGACAGCCGCAAACTCACGTCGAGCGGTGACTCCACCGTGGCTGATGTGCAGCACCCTACCTACACCTATCTAGGCACCATCAAACACAAACATACAAATTTAGGAATATTCAGTGCATGTATTAAATAGAAATGTCATGTTAAGTGATCTCACCTTAATCATATGATGATATTGCTTAAGTGAATGGAGTGGGGTGGTGTTGGGAAGAACTTAGAACCTCTCAGCATGAGGTGGGTGTGCTCCCTCATGCTGTTCTTCCTTCTCCAGCTCCTCTGTCTCCCTCAGGAAGCCCTCAAAGTCTGCCTCAGAGATGACAGATGCTACATCATCCACGTCCTCAGTGTGTGAAGGGCCAGGCTGTGGTTCAGGCTCAGCTTCTGCCCTTACCCGGGCAAAATAGCGGGTGATGAGTTCCTGATGTTCTCATTAACTCTGCGATTATGCAATTCCTTGTAAAAACGCACAGCTTTTTCTAGGTAACCAATACTCTCACTACACCTTTCCTCATCACGTTCAATGGATTTCACAATCTCCTTGGCCAAGTTTACGTAAACAAGCAAACCACTGAGCTTCTTCATAGAAGGCTCGCCACGTTTCTGCTCATTCACTTCACTAACTTCACGGTTAGTCTGCCTTTCCAAGTGCTCAGCGTCTTGTATAACAGCCTCCACAACAGCCTCAGCATCATCAACCTTCTCAGTAATCACGTCCATTATGTCACTAGCTGACACTTCACCACAGCCTGGCAGATTCCGAGCCAGTTGAACAACAGCCTGTACATTGTCCTCTACACTCTGAGTTGGCGCGTCGTCACTCATGAGGTTAGGCAGGAGAAAGCGCCAGGCACGTGCAATCATTGCAACATTAAGCATGCCCCAAGCCTCTAATAGTGCATCGATAGAGTCCTTGATGTTAAATTTCCTCAAGAACTGGTACACAGACAACACCTCCCGACTTTCTCCAGGGTCAGGCTCAACAACACCCACCTCTGTCTCACTGTCACTGCTGTCTGCCGTGATCTCTTTCAGCAGCTGCCGCTCTGGTGCATCGTCAATGACAGCTGAGGTAAACTGGCAATAAAATAACTGGGTGTAAAACAGCTTCATATTCCCTATTATCTCCTGGTCAAGTGGTTGGAGAAGAGAGGTGGTGTTGGGTGGGAGGAACATAACTTTGACGCTGGGATGACGTGTGGTTAGGGCTTGTGGGAGAGCGGGAGCACTGTCCATGAGCAGCAACACTGAACGGCACTTTAACATGCTTGCAATGAGCCTTCGCATCCTCAACAAATCTGTCAAACCAGTCCACGCCTAAGCCTGTAGTAGCCCATGCCATAGCCTGCTGATGCCAATACACCCCTGACTGATCCATGTCTTTGAGGTTGTGGAAGGCGCGGGGTTTTCTTGTCTTATTAATTACAAAAGGCTTCATCTTGAATGTTCCCTTGGCATTGGTATGAAAAATGACTGTGTAGCGCCCCTTGTCGAGCTTCCTTCCCCGGGCCTTTCGGTGTTGACGTGGGATGTATGTGGTGCTAGGCAGCTTTTTCCACTGGAGTCCAGTCTCGTCCATGTTGAAAACAGTTTCTGCTGTATAACCCCCTTCCTCCAAAACTGCCTGGAGGACGGTTGGAAAGTCCTCTGCCGTGGCCATGTCAGCAGACGCTCTCTCTCCAGTCGTGTGCACGTTCTTCAGGTGCTTCCTTGTCAGAAAGTTAGCCAACCACCCATGGCTAGCATGGAAGGGCTTAGGGGGGTTGATACGGAGTAGTTGACTTGCCAATTTGTGAAAACTCTTAGCCTTCTCCCTGATGACTGAGCCGCCGACCGGAATATTCTTCCTTGCCTGCCTCAGGACAAAAATCTCCAGACATCTTTCTGTCCAAATTACTGCCTTGTCTCTGCACCGTACCCGGCCATCAATGAGCCCTGTCCTGTAAGCTTTGACGCACTTCTTCACTTTCTCCCTATTTTTGTAGATCGTCCTTATGGTCGACTTGTTCTTCCCAAATACTATTGCCAGCCTTGAAAACTTCTCTCCCTTCTCAACACGACAAATGAGCTCCAAACGTTGACTGTACAACAACGGCGGCTGCTTCTTGATGCCATACTGCTTAGAGCGCTTCATTGGGGGTTCGGGAGGGGCCATGCAAGGTAGGAGGCAGGGGAGAAGGTGCACAAAAAAAGGCAGGTAACTCTCACACTCCACGGCGATGGTCTGTAATAAGTGGACTGGTGGGAAGAACAACAACAACGTGGCGGCATTAATATGCACACTTGCCACCAGCGACGGGTGGTGATTGGTTGTTGGGTCGCGATTTTCAGACTGAATGTCGCGGTTAACGATTCTCCTTGGAAAAGGCCCACTTCAGTGCCTAGGTCCGCGATTTTCGGGACTTAACAGTGATTTAAGGGTGCCGGCAGTCTTACAGCATCTAAGCCGTGATTTACAAATCCGTGATTTATCTATCTATCTATATACCTAGGCTGCTTCCCCCAAGGAAAGGGAGGTAGCCGAGACAGGACGACACACTCCCCATTTACTCATCCATTCAAACACATTCATTCGCATCTTAGCCCCAAAGCGGAGAACAGACAGACCCTCACCGCACTACACCGCACAAGGGTCAACTGCACAATGCAATCAGTGACATCCGCAGCAGGGCCAGACAGCAGAACTGGTTTACCCCTGCCACATCATAACAGACTCATCCCCTTACCCGCACCTGACCTGACTTGCTGATCAGACCAAATGCGGGAGAATATCCCCTCAGGGCTGCGTCATCACTTATTCCTGCACAATTTCTCTCCATTTATTTCTGTCACACACAGCCACTCTTCCTTGCACAATAGACATCCCTCTCGCATCCAGCACTCTCTTCACACTGTCCATCCATCCTATTCGTGGTTTTCCTCTCAGCCTTACACCTCTCACATCAGATATAGTTATCTTTTTCACCAATCGCTCATTATTCATTCTCTCCATATGCCCAAACCATCGCAACACCCTCTGCTCAACTCTACCAGCCATCTCCCGAACAACTCCAGTTCTCCTTCGCACTTCATCATTTCGCACTCGATCCATACGCGTCACTCCACACATACTCCTCAGACACCTCATCTCCATTACATTCAAACTTTTCCTCTCTGCTACACCCATATTCCATGTTTCAGCCCCATATAATGCAGTCGGTACCACAACACCCTCATACAGCCTTCTCTTTACATCCATTCTAAGCGAACGACATCTAAACACTTTTTTCATTCCTCCCAGCACATTTCCTACTTCATTTATTCTAAACTTCACTTCTGCATCTATTCTTCCATCCACAGCAACATGTGACCCTAGATACTTAAAACACTCTACCTCCTCAAGCAACTCGCCATTCAAAACTATATTCATCCCCCTACCATCCACCAACCTTGTACACTTCATCACTTTACTCTTATTCTCATTTACTTTCAATTTCCTCCTTTCACACACCCTTCCAAACTCCTCTACCAACTGTCTCAATCTCTCCTCTGAATCAGCCACCAGTGCAGTATCATCTGCAAACAGCAGCTGCTTCAGATTCCACTCTCCACCATCAACATTC
Source organism: Coenobita brevimanus (assembly GCF_032717465.1). NCBI lineage: Eukaryota > Metazoa > Arthropoda > Malacostraca > Decapoda > Coenobitidae > Coenobita > Coenobita brevimanus. The sequence goes on along the minus strand of NC_137040.1, from coordinate 21,104,487 downwards.
ACCAGACTCAGACCTCCACCTAAAACTCTTGCATTCACCTCCCTTACAACACCATCCATGTAAATATTAAACAACCAAGGCGACATCACACATCCCTGTCGCAGCCCCACTCTCACAGGAAACCAATCACTCACAGCATTTCCCACTCTTACACACGCTCTACTATTTACATAAAAACTTTTCACCCTTTTTAGTAACCTACCATCAAGTCCATACAACCTTAAAACAGTCCACAAAGCCTCCCTATCAATTCTATCATACACTTTCTTTAAATCCATAAATGCCCAAAACACATCCTTGCCTTTTGCTAAATACTTTTCACACACTTGTCTCACCACAAACACCTGATCAACGCATCCCCTCCCTCTCCTAAAGCCACACTGCTCATCACCAATCACTCCCTCTGTACCCTCTCTAACTCTCATAATTAACACTCTACCATACACCTTACCTACAACACTCAACAGACTAATACCCCTAAAGCTAGTACATTCACACTTATCACCCTTGCCTTTATACAAGCACTTGCCCAATCAACTGGCACCATACCTTTCACAAAGCACACATTCAACAATCTTACTAACCAGTCAACAATAGTCACTCCACCACCCTTCAGGCATTCCACAGCACACCCATCCATACCTGCAGCTTTCCCTGTTTTCATCTCCTTTACTGCCTTCTCCACTTCCTCCTTCATGATCAAAGAATCATTCAACTCTCCCTACACATTTATTCCTCGCACCCTTCCATCCGCCACAATCTCAGCCACCCTTTCCTCCTCTACATTTAACAATCTTTCAAAATACTCTGCCAATCTCTTCCTTACTGCATCCATCTCAATTAACATCCTTCCATCCTCTGCTTTTACTCGTTCTCCCTTCCCAGACTCTCCCTTTCGCACCCTTTTCACCTCCTTCCAAAACATTTTCTTATTCTGTTGAAAATTCTCTGTCAGCCGCCTACCCCACCTCTCATCTGCTGCCACTTTAGCATCACGCACAGCCCTTCTCGCCCTATTCCTCTTTTCCTTATACCTTTCATATGACATCTCATCCTTCCTCTGCAGCCACACTTCACATGCACATCTCTTCTCAGCCACAGCCATACTTACTTCCTTGCACCACCATTCACTTCCTTTTCTTACACCACCACCCACACGTCTCACACCACACACCTCTTCTGCATGCCCCACCACAGCACTCTTAAATAACTGCCATTCCTCCTTCACACTGCCATTTTCCCGATCTTTCACTGCGTTCCACTCATCGTGATTTATAAACACGCGATTTACGAGAATTGAGTGTATATATATATATATATAAATATATATATATATATAAATATATATATATATATATATATATATATATATATAAATATATATATATATATAAATATATATATATATATATATATATATATATATATATATATATATATATATAGATATATATATATATATATATACATTATACATACATACAGTAATCCCTCTACTATCCAATGTAATAGAGCCAAAGGCATGTCCGGAAAGTGGGCCTCAGCCTGTTGGACTGGTACTTATAACCCTAATCCAGCCTAACATTGAAAGCCACCTAAATCTCTCTCTACCGGACATGCATAACACTTATCTAATCCTATTTAAGACCCTATTCACACCAATAATGGACATAAAACATGAAATAAATGAAAAGGAACCACAGAATGAGGAATTAGAAGTGAGTATGTAAAATACTTAGGCCTAGCATTGTACAGAGTACTGTACTTACAACACGTCTGTGGCCGCCTCCTCTAACTCTCTAAGGCTCTGGTAGTTTTGAAAATGCTCTTGAAGCACGTATAGTATTCCAGTGTTGTGCTACACTTAATTCTTTGCACTGTGAGTTATAATTGTTTAACACTGCACATTCTTCTTACTTGCACCACGCCAGTTTCACCCATCAATTTTAACCTCCATTTTGCACTCCACACTCACTCCACACTTAATCCTTTTCACTCTAAATTCTAATTTCTTAACACTGCACAACACTGTAAATTCCCATGTGGTCTAGTGGCAAGGTATTGCAGTTTATTCACTGTTTATTCATAAAAATCGAGCACGTGTGGCATCCACTGCGATGGACGTCTTCCCTGAACGAAGGTTAGGCAGTAATTGGGGACAGGGTTGCTAGATCTGAACTTGGCCACATTACCAAATTCCTCAGTT
>NC_137040.1:20769781-21097281 GCF_032717465.1 Coenobita brevimanus | reverse complement strand
GAACAAATAAAAAAGGCAATATTCTGATGCCTATCAGGTAGACTGGTTATAAGACTTTATTTCTTGCTTTAACGTTATTTAATAGTACTTTAAGTTGCACATAAACTTACCAGAACAGTACAGTACCGTAAATATTTAACTTACAAATACTTTGCTACTGTACTCGGGAATGTCTCACTCACTGAATAATATCCCGCCTAGATCGTCACGTAATCAAAACAAACCGCGCGCTGCGGTGACGTTCGAGGATTTGATCTTTCAAAGGCCTCTCCTGCGTTAATTTGTAATTTTCATAATGGTTCTTTAATCTTACGTTGTCTTATATGTATCCCAGCCCTTACTGTGTATAATTGCGAGTGCGTTCTGTGAGATCGTGTTCCGTGCGACTTTCCTGTATATAATTAGTATACATATATATATATATATATATATATATATCTATCTATCTATCTATCTATTGCCAGACGCCTCAATCCCGTTTGGGGTGGCCACAAACAAATCGCCTCCAAGTCGCCCTGTCCCCCGCCATTTCACTACCCTGCTCCCAACTCACACCCCCCTCTCTCATATACCTCTCCACCCCATCCCTCCATCTCATCCTCGGTCTCCCCCTCCCTCTTCCACCCTCCACCTCACTCACATACACTCTCTTCGTCAGTCTTTCACCCTCCATCCTCTCCACATGGCCAAACCACCTCAGTGTGTTCCTCACAACGCTTCCTATCACATCCACATCAACACCACAACGCTCCTTTATATCCTCATTCGTCAGCCTGTCTCTCCACGTGACTCCACAAGCTCCTCTTAAATAACTCATTTCCACTGCTCTCACTCTTGACTTGTGTCCTTCCAACAACGTCCAAGCTTCACTTCCGTACGTTAGAGTTGGTATCACAATACTGTCATGTAGTAACTTATTCACTTCCATGCTCACTTCCCTGTTTCTTATCACTGCTTTCAAGGAACCAGCAACCTTTCTTCCCTGCTGTACCCTTTCAAGCACTTCACCCTCCAGTAGTATATATATATATATATATATATATTTATATATATATATATATATACACAGTATATATATATATATATGTATATATATATATACATATATATATGTACAGTAAAAGCTTGATATAATGGAATAATTCAGCCAACCCGTATTCCGTTTTTATCAAATATTCCACTTTTTCAAGCTTCCATTCCAAAACCATTGATGAATGGAATTTTCCAGAAATTTGCGATTTTTCCCATATTTCTTCCATAACTCATGACCTGAAGAGTATACATAGTTGCTACTAAATAGCTGCTTTTGCTACATACACACATGCTGCCTATGCTAGTCATGATACACACAGAGAAGTCAGAACCCACAATAATAATAATAATAAATAAAACAGTAAAAAACTCACCTCCAAATGGGGGGGATATGACTTGTTTGTAGAATTATGCCTGACACAGACCCCCAAACATGTGTCAGATGTGATGCTTCCCTATTCACTGTCTAAGTCTTGACCCCATAGTCATGATCGTCTTCACTGGCATACCACACTCAATTTTCGAGATTATTTCTAATTTCTAGCCCAGAGAGACTCACCCTTTTCTTTTTTTTTTCCTGCACCTTAGGCATGGCGAACAATTGGTTTGCTTATTTACTACAGAAAAGGCACAAAAAAGTTTGTAATGTCAAGGGAATCACGCACACTTGGAGAGAAGATTTAAACTGCGAGGGGGGTTGCTGGTAGACTGCAGCGAGGTGAGCGGCCTCAACCGCCCTGGGACAAAGCAGCTACTTGCTGTGGCCTGTGACAAAGCCCCAAGCCTTGTGATTGACCGGAAACGTTCCAGTGCATCACGATTTTTCCACAGCCACGGACAAACTACTTTGTTTCAGTTACAGAAACCCGATACCTCGTGACAGAATGGAAAACTTCCGGAATATTACGAGTACCTTACGGAAAATAATCATTCCATTTTTTCAAGCTTCCATTTTATCCCACGTTCGTTATATCAAGCTTTTACTGTACATATACTGTATATATATATATATATATATATATATATATATATATATATATATATATACTGTATACAGCAAACTTGCCCCAAATGCGTGGGTTTCGTTCCAACCGTGGTGCGTTCGGTGTGAAACCGCGTAAGTTTTAACTACTCCTTAGTTTGCTCCCTAGACCCCCTACATGTGGTGTTTTGCTGTTATCTGCCATTGGTAATCAATATGAAGGACTTTACGTGGTTAGAAGGTTTATTTAATGCTATAACTTACAAATACAGTACTGCACAGCAAAACTTCAATATACAAATATGTAAACACGAGGCAACATTCTGACGCCGATTGGTTTCGGGACCGTCACGACGATAACAAGAAAATTCGCCGTCATTAATGAAGACAGCTACGGGTGATGCTAAAATATAATTCAAAGGTGACTACATCGAGGAAGAAACAAATTAATTAATGACTAAAGGTGCAACTACTAAATAGTATCCAAAGCCTATGCTACTGAACATAGACTTTGATGGATCCCCCTGAAATATAGTTATTAAAGTATTGATTAATTAATAATAAGTATGCAGTAATCCTTATACTATCCAGACGCCCACTTTCCAGACACCCCACTTACCGGACATTGTGGGCCTGGACCTTCGGGGAAAAAAAAAAAAAAAAAAAACACCCAAAATCCAATTTTTTCCCCACCCGTGATTTGAAATTGCCACGTGGCCCTGAACAGCTGTTTACACCATGGCCCCTTCACCCCTTCCTTCCTCCCCCCTCCCCCCTCCCCTGTCAGGGTTGCCTTTTGGTATTTTTCATTACCAAATGTGGGCCAATTTGGTAATGAAAAATTCGTTTGGTAATGAATCAGAATAATACATTACCAAACGGATTTTTCACAAGTATGAGGATACACAGGATGGAGATGGTGGATTGTTTGCTCTCTCTGATTAATCTGCTGGCCTACATAGTGTGAAAATAATCAACATGATGTTAATTATAAGGAAAGTGATTACATGTACAGTATTTCTACTTGCATATATAATTAGTGAAGAATAAATGCTAGCTTCATGAATTTGGTAAAGTTAAATTTGGTAATGAAAACTGAGGAGTTTGGTAATGTGGCCGTTGCGATCTGGCAGCTCTGTTTCCCCGTCACGAACAGTTATTGCCTAACTCTAATCGCGAGTAGATGCTTATCGCGATGGAAGCCACACGTGCTCGTTTTTTGTGAATAAACAGTGAATAAACTGCAATACCTCGCCACTAGACCACACAGGAATTTACAGCGTTGTGTAGTGTTACGAAATTAGAATTTAGAGTGCAAAGGATTAACTGTAGAGTGCAAACTGGCGGTTGAAACTGGCGGTTCAAACTGGCATGGTGCAATTAACAATGTGCAGTGTTAAACAATTATAACTCACAGTGCAAAGAATTACTGTAAGTGTAGCACAACAATGGAGTACTGTACGTGCTTCAAGAGCATTTTCACCACAGCCAAAGCCTTAGAGAGGGCAGCCACAGACGTGCTGTAAGTACCCTGGCTGAGGCACAGTCACTTCTAATTCCTCATTCTTTGGTTCCTTTTCATTTATTTCATGCTTTATGTTCATTATTGATGTGAATACGGTCTTAAATAGGTTTAAATAGGTGCTATGCATGTCCGGTAGGGAGTTATTTAGGTGGCTTTCAAAGTTAGGCTGGGTTAGGGTCCTTAAGTACCAGTCCAGGAGCCAGGGGCCCACTTTCCGGATGGGACCACTTTCCAGACATGACTTTGGCTCTATTACATCGGATAGTGGAGGGATTACTGTATTTATAAAAGTATTGAATAATTAATAATAAGTATATTTATAGAATTACGGGGAATCATCCAAGGTGCGAATTGTCCTGATGGGGAATCGTCCATGTTTTGACAGGGAATTGTCTGACAGTGAACTGACTTGACGCTGATCATAGGTAATCATATAAATCAGGATAACCGGTTACAAGGCATTATTTAATGCTTTAATTTTATTTAAGTGCTTTAACTTACAAGTACATACCAGAACAGTAAATATTAACTTGCAAATACAGTACTGTGGAAAAGCAGTACAGCGAATATTTAATGAACAAATAAAAAAGGCAATATTCCAATGCCTATCAGGTAAACTGGTTATAAGACTTTATTTCTCGCTTTAACATTATTTAATAGTACTTTAACTTGCACATAAACTTACCAGAACAGCAATGTAAATATTTAACTTACAACTACTGTACTGTACTGTGGAAAGGCAGGACACAATCATGTGATCAAAACAAACCGTGTGTGGTGCTGTGCTGATGTTCAAGGATTTGGCCTTTCAAAGGCCTCTCTTGCGTAAATTTATAGGTTTTGTAATGGTTCTTTAATCTTATGTTGTCTTATATGTATCCCAGCACTTACCACGTATAACTGCGAGCGCGTTTGGCAAGAAAGTGTTCGGGGCGAGCTTACTGTATATGTATATATATACAGTAATCCATCTACTTTCTGGACGCCCACTTTCCGGACATAATCGTCCCGGGATCCAATATCCCCAAAATGGCCTGAAAACCGCAAAAAAAAATCGAAAAAGAAAAAAAAAATTCCCGCCCGTAATTTGAACTTGGCACGCGCGGCGCTGGACAGCTTTGTTGTGGCACGTCATTCCTCCAACGTCCGCTAGAGTGCCCCTGCATCCTACCCACTTTCAGCCTGTCTCTTGTCGTGAGTGAATGCTCGTCGTCATGGCTGCCCACGTGCTCGCTTTTGTGGTGGTGCCTTACCTGCTGCAGGCACTCCTGCTGCTCTCGTGCCTCTCCTTCCTGTGTGTGATGATGGCCCCGCCACCTGAGAAGAGGAAGAGAGTGGTATTGACTCTGGAGAAGAAGCGGGAGATATTGGAGAAAGTAGATGCAGAATGGTCTTCTTCACGCATCCTCCGTGAGTTCAACCTGGCCCGATCTACTTTGTTTGATATCAAGAGATCCCGAGACAAACTCATGCAGTACACGGCTGACTTCTCGTCGAAAAGCAAACGCAACGTGAAGAGGAAGATGATGTTTACTCCCAAGTTTGCTGAAGTCGACCGCTGCACATTGATTTGGTATCGACAGCAACATGCTGCTGGTGTGATGGTACGTGGTACGGAGCTGAAGGCTGCTGCTGAGAAGTTTGCAAGGCTTCACGACGCCCTAGACTTCAAGGCATCCGAGGGTTGGTTCTTCGCGTTTAAGTTACGGCATGGCCTTACTAACCGTAAGTCTCATGACGAAGGTTTGGACACTAATGAGGATAGAGCAGAGGAGTTTCGGCACAAGTTGAAGGGCTTGATCGACAGGGAGGGCCTAGCTCTCGGTCAAGTCTACAACGCTGACGAAACTGGTTTATTCTATCGCTCTTTGCCTACGAACACTCTAGCCAAGGAGACGGAGAAGCATGTACCTGGCCGCAAGCTCTCCAAGCAACAGCTATCTGCTTTGTGTTGTGCCAATGCTAACGGCACGCACCAGCTTAAACCCGTTATTGTTGGCCGTGCAAAGCAGCCTCGGTGTCTTCGTGTGGTGATGGATGTCCTTCCTGTCATCTGGTACCATTCCTTGAAGGCGTGGTTCACAGCCCACATCTTCAAAGACTGGTTCCACCGCCATTTCGTCAAGGAGGTCACACATTACCAGACGGAGAAACTGGGAATCCCACGTGACCAGGTAAAGGCCCTCCTTCTCCTCGACAATGCACCTGCCCACCCATGCGACAAGGACCTGGTGGCTGAGAATGGCCATATTAGGTGCATGTTTCTGCCACCTAATACTGTTGCTCTCATCCAACCAATGGACCAAGGAGTGATCGTGGCAACAAAGCGCCTATACCGACGGAAGTTCCTGGACGAGGTGATGGTTGTTCTCGAGGACGAGGATGAGCGCAGGGAGGGACGGGACACGCGAGGCCAGCGGACTTTGGAAAACCTTCGCCGCTACAACATCGTCTGCCATTTACAACTGGGCCAGTGCATGGAAGGAAATCCCTGTCAAGACTCTAGAAAATGGTTGGTCTCGTCTGCTTCTCGGAACGGATGCGGAGTAAGATTTCCTAGGTTTCGACGTGGATGACTTCCATGCACGTCTACGTGCACACGGCGATGATGATGATGTGGACGAAGTGCGTGAGTGATTGGATGATGACGAGGGCGATCCTAGGTATCAGATCCTCTCTGATATCGAGATCGCATCTTCAGTTGCAGGTGCTAGTACCCAGCTTGAAGATTCTGACGAGGACGGTGATGATGATGCGGACTCCTCTCAGCATGACACAACTCCAGCCATCCCCCAAGCTGAGCGCACTCCGGGAACACCTAGAGTTCGTTCTGGACTACCTGGAACACCCGGACTGCGACAGGAAGATGGGGCCCTTGGGACTTGTGGAAGTGCGTGCTTTCAGGCAGCACATCATAAATTGTCAGAATCGTCGTTCCTTGTGTCAATCAACGATTGACAGCTTTTTCAGGCCCGTGACCCCCGCTGTGCCCAGCCCTGGCTCCACTCCGTTGCCTCCCCAAGACAGGCCCTCATGATCCGAGCCACAGCCCAGCACAACAGCAACGGTGAAATCACCGCTTGACATGAGTTTGCATCTATCTTCCGAGTCGTCTGCAATGGGTACGCCATCACCACGACCCAGCGACGCACCCCTAGGTCACCTGCCAGCGATACTCTCAGACTCTGACAGTGATTAAACGACAAGAACTTCTCCACTAGACCACACGGGAATTTAGTGTTGTGCAGTGAAAGAAAAACAATGCATACAGCATTGTATAGAAAGTAGAAATTTGAGTGAAAAGACAAAAATTTTGGACTAAATTTAACGTAAATAAACTTGTGATTTGTTTTGAAATTGGTTTTATGAATGGAAAGACTTAAAGTGCAGAGTGCAACACTTATTAAGTTACAATGGAGCATAGGTAAACAAGAGTGCGCAGTGTGAAGAGAATGGACTTCTGAGTGAAAATGACTATGTTAATTGCAAGACTTCATGAACAGTGTACTGCAAGTGCTTCAGGAAATCCTTCTTACTGTCAGAGTCTGAGAGGAGGCGGCTATTCATCGAGATGGCCATGGACTTGCTGTAAGTAGGCAGAATGTTTCATACTGTACTGGACTGTATTTTCCATACTATACTTACCTCAAACACCTCATTTCACTCTTTTATGTCCCTTATTGGTGTGAATATGTAGTGTCTTAGGTGCTATGCATGTGCAGTAGGAAGGTGTTTTTCTGAGTTAGGCTAGGTTAGGGTCCATAACTACTAGTCCAGGAGCCAGGGACTTTTAAGTACCCAGAATGTTAATATTGTATGAACCTACCTCAAAAACCTCATTTTATGCTTCTTTTGCATTTATTTCAGTCTTTTATGTCCCTTATTGGTGTGATTTGGGTCTTAAATAGGTGCTATGCATGTCCAGAGGGAGTTGTATAGGTGTTTTTCTGAGTTAGGGTCCATCAGTACTAGTCCAGGAGGCTGGTGCCCACTATCCGGACAGGACCACTTTCTGGACATGCCGATGGCTCTATTACGTAGGACAGTGGAGGGATTACTGTATATATATACAATATATATATATATATATATATATATATATATATATATATACATACAGTAAACCCTTGATATAACGAACCCTGGTATTGCGAATACAGGATAAAACGACCGGCCAAATTGCAACTGAACTTCCCCTGGATTTTGCAAACAAAGGTTGCTAAATGAAAGGGAAGTTCGGAAATCAGCCCAGGTGACAACAGCATCCCTTCCTGGCACAGTAAGAGTACTGTAACAGTACCACATTATACTGTATTCTTCTATCTATCTCTCTATTGCCAGACGCCACAATCCCGCAAGGGGTGGCCAATTGACTTTGAGTTATTTGTTTTACAGGGAGGGGCACTAACCCTCCACCAACCCACTTCTTGACATGTAGGGAGCACGTATGGTTTGGTTATATGGTTACCACCCAGCGTTGTAAATGGTTTCTTGGCTTACAGGAAACCATTTGGCTTGTCACTCAATGTAAAGCCACCTTTAACGGAAAGAAAAGAAAAAAGAAGTGACAGGAAAGATGGGAGAAATAGGAAGAGAGGAGGGCAGGCACAGAAAAAGAAAGTTAAAGGCTAAGGAAGAAGTAGGCAACACTACAACAAGTGAGTGGATGATGGTCGCCACCACCTACCACTAAACTCCCTTACATGCGTATAAAAATTCTGTGTTTCTGCATCATCAACATAATTTAGAAGAGATATGACAACATCCATTGCTTCATGACTTGGGATAATTTGTTTGGATTCTTGCATCCAACATCACTGTTCCCTTCCTCATCGTCATCATTGTCATCATCTTCATCTTTCTTCTCAGCCACAGACTCAGCAATTTCGTCTTCTGTTTGGTGATGATACCCAGGATCATCAGCAACCATATCAAGCCACTGGATGACATCATCTTCATTGATATTCTTCTCACCAACTTTTTGCATAACTTTAAGATAATCTGAGACTTCAAAGCCAGTGAAATCAGGCAAGCAGCAGACTAGCGGCCACATATCCGCCTGGCGCCACCTTTGTCCCCCTACCTCCACATCTCGGCCTACTTACATATGTGGTCTCAGCCTAAGTACAGCTTACCGAAGATTCCGTCTTCTAAAAGTTTGACTTATGAAGGGTTTACTGTATGCAGAACAAACAATGTCCACCACACACAGCCATGACCAGAGTAGTGAAGAATTTGAGGATCTGGAATCACAGGTGTGAGCCTCTTCTAGAAGACATCTGTAAGCATCTGTGAGTGCAGGAGAACTAAGGCAATGATGATTTCAGAGCCACCAGCAATCTAGTTCCTCATCCTCCATGCAAATTCCTTGTCAATACACAACACCAGACCCAAACCCGGCCCCCACCTGTGGGTGCTATCTACATGTGAATACCTTGATGTTCCAAAGTTCAAATGCCTCTTCAAGTCTGTAATGTGGTCTCATGTGGAATACTGCCAATCAGTCTGGTCACCAAACAAGAGGATGAATATTCAGCAATCCCTGTAATAACTGGATCCACAATTCCCAGACACCCCAGTTTTTGGACATTTTGGGCCTGGGCCATCGGAACCCCCCCACCCACCCACCAAAAAAAAAAGAAAAAAAAAAAAAATCTGATTTTTTTTTTTTTTCCCACCCGTAATTTGAAATTGACAAGTGTAGCCAAAAGGCTGTGTTTACACATGGCCCCTTCACCCTTTCCTTCCTTCCCCCTCCCCTAACTACCATCGTGAGTAAATGTTCATTGCAATGGATGCTGCATGTGCTTGTTTTTGTAAAGAAATAGTGAATAAACTGCAATACCTCACCACTAGACCACATGGAAATTTACAGTGTTGTGCAGTGTTAAGAAATTAGAATTTAGAGTGCAAAGGATTAAGTGTGGATTGCAAACTGGCAGTTGAAACTGGCAGTTGAAACTGGCAGTTGAAAATGGTGTGGCGCAATTAAGAACAGAATGTGCAGTGTTAAACAATTATAATTCACAGTGCAATGTATTATGTCCAGCACAACATTGGATTACTGTACATGCTTCAAGAGCATTTTCACCACTGCCAGAGCATTAGAGGAGGCGGCCACAGACGTGTTGTAAATACCCTGTACACTGCTAATTATTTTCCATGCTCCCTTTTAATTCCTCATTCACTGGTTCCTTTTCGTTTACTTCATGCTTTTTATGTCCATTACTGGTGTGAATAGGGTCTTAAATAGGTGCTATGCATGTCCGGTAAGGAGTAATTTAAGGTGGCTTTCAAAGTTAGGCTGGGTTTGGGTCCATAAGTACCAGTCCAGGAGGCAGGGGCCCAATATCCGGACAAAACCAATTCCCAGACATGGCTTTGGCTCTGTTACATCGGATATTGGAGGGATTACTGTAAGATCAGTTGAAAATGTTCATTTGAGAGTCCAAACTGGTACAAGAATGAAGTCCTTAAGTTATTATAACTGGGCAAATATGAATTGGAGCAGATGGGAGACGTGGAAGGTGTGTGTAGGATATCTACAGAAGAAATATGTGCAGCACGTGATGTGGTGTGTGGAAGGAAGAGAAGACGGAGGGGGGTGCAAGGAACAGTGTGGTGGACTGAAGAGGTGAGACAGGCTGTGGCACAAAAGAAGAAAGCATACAATGAATGGATGAGAAATAGGGGCGTGGAAGAAGTTGAGAGGCAGAAGAGAGAGTTATATGTAGAAAGAGAGAGAGAGGTGGAAAGATTAGTAAGAGAGAGTAAGAAGAGAGTGCATGAGGAATTTGGAAGGAATTTGAGTGTAAAGTGGAGGGACTGTAAGAAAATGTTCAGGAAAGTGGTGAAAAGAGTAAGACAGGGTGGAAGTGACGCTAGCAGGGGAGTGAAAGATAAATATGGTAGATTACTAATGGAGAAGGGAGAAAAAGTGAGCAGATGGAGAGAACACTTTAAGGAATTGTTCAACCTAGAGGATGGAAGTAATGTGAGTATAAGTGGCTGGGGAATGGCTGGGAGAAAGAGGGAGGTGAGAAGACAGGAAGAAATCAGTAGGATAGAAGTTGTGGAAGCAATGAAGAAAGTTAAATTGGGGAAAGCCCCAGGAATTGATGGAGTGTGTGGTGAAATGCTGAAGCATGGGGGAGAGATAGTAGTAGAATGGATGTGGAAGATGTGCAGATTGGCCTGGGAGGAAGGTAGAGTCCCGGAGGATTGGAAGTCAGGTATAATTATTCCCTTGTACAAAGGAAAAGGAGAAAAAGAAGTGTGTGGTAATCATATGGGCATTTGTCTTCTTAGTATATAGGAAAAGTGTATGGTAGGATACTTACTGACAGAGTTAGAGAAAGAACAGAGAAATTAGTTGGAGAAGAACAGGGAGGCTTTAGGAAGGGAAGAGGTTGTGTAGATCAGATATTCATTCTTAGATCTTCAGTGGAAAAGTTTCTAGAGAAGAGAAAGAAGTTGTATGCGGCTTTCATGGATTTGGAGAAAGCATATCACAGGGTGGATAGACAAGGATTGTGGAAAGTATTAAAAATATATGGAGTAGATGGGAAGTTGTTGAATGCTGTGAAGAGTATGTATGATGGTACGAAGGCTGTAGTGCGTGTGGATGGTGAACTAAGTGAATTTTTCTCTTTGAAAGTTGGGTTGAAACAGGGATGTGTCATGTCGCCATGGTTGTTCAATCTGTACATGGATGGGGTAATAAAAGAGGTACAAGGTAGGGTAGTGGATGTTGGAGTGGCCCTGGTGAGAGAGGATAGTGTTTGGAAACTCCCTGTACTGTTGTTTGCAGATGATACTGTGTTGTTGAGTGAAGACAAAGGGGAGCTGCAAGGCTTGGTGGATGAGTTTGGGAGAGTGTGTAAGAAACGGAATCTAAAGGTGAATGCAGGGAAAAGAGTAAAGTGATGGTCTTTGAAAGAGGTGAAGTCAGTGAATGTACAGCGAGGTTGGATGGTGAGGAATTGGAAAATGTGAGTACGTTTAAGTACTTGGGTAATGTGATGAGTAAGGATGGAGGTTTGGAGGGTGAAGTGCTTGAAAGGGTACAGCAGGGAAGAAAGGTTGCTGGTTCTTTGAAAGCAGTGATAAGAAACAGGGAAGTGAGCATGGAAGTGAAAAAGTTACTGCACGAAAGTATTGTGATACCAACTCTAATGTATGGAAGTGAAGCTTCGACGTTGTTGGAAGGACACAAGTCAAGAGTGAGAGCAGTGGAAATGAGTTATTTAAGAGAAGCCTGTGGAGTCACATGGAGAGACAGGCTGATGAATGAGGATATAAAGAAGCGTTGTGGTGTGGATGTGGATGTGATAGGAAGTGTTATGAGGAACACACTGAGGTGGTTTGGCCATGTGGAGAGGATGGAAGGTGAAAGACTGACGAAGAGAGTGTATGTGAGTGAGGTGGAGGCCGAGGATGAGATGGAGGGATGGGGTGGAGAGGTATATGAGAGAGGGGGGTGTGAGTTGGGAGCAGGGCAGTGAAATGGCGGGGGACAGGGCGACTTGGAGGCGATTTGTTTGTGGCCACCCCAAACGGGATTGAGGCGTCTGGCAATAGATAGATAGATAGATAGAAGTTATCCTTGGCGACTCAAGTTTTTACGTCTTGCAACTATGGCATACAGAAGAGTGGGAGAAGACATGATTGAATATATAAAATCATGTGTGGATGGTATGACCCAGATGTCAACATGGGCCTAACAGCAAGACAGGGACCAACTTGAGGTAATAAAACATACCAATAAGATCCGCAGGTTCACTAATGATCTATATATAGATCCTGTTGTCCATCTCCATGTACCTCTGTGCCATGTGCTCATCATATCTTTTTTTTTTTAACATTTACAGAAGAAACACTCACAGCATGTTGTGGTAAACTACTGTAGCCTATTCTACTGATATAGTACTCTGAGTATGAATGTGTTTCCTGTTAGACTTTTCTTGAATTGCCTTTTGAACAGCTGTTTGGAATGACCACTTCAGTTTGTCTTGGTCTCTTGGAAAAAGTCTCATGGATTCAAATGTCCAAAATCCATTCATAATGTTAAAGACCTCGATCATGTCTCCATGTATCCGCTGGTCCTACAGCTTAGGTACGTTCAGTCTTTGCAGGCGTTCCTCATAACTTAGGCTTATAAGACTTGGAACTATATTGGTTGCTCTTCGCTGCACCTTTTCAATCTTACTGATGTTTTAGCCAAAGTTGGAGGGACCACATTTGGATGGCATACTCAAGATGAAAGCAAATGTAAGTCCTGTAGATGGTGGCGAATCCATCTTCAATCCAGTTGTTGAATGTTCTACGAATGAGACTCATGATATGGTTTGCCATGGAGACAATGTTACCAATATGGCTGTCAAACTTCAAATTGTCGCTGAACAGTACTCCCAGATCTTTTTCAGCATGGACCTCTGTTGTGCTTCTGCCATCAGTTCTGTAGTTCTGCCACTGGTTGGCTATCTCCACATGTATGACTTTGCATAAAACTGAATTAAAACATTGAAACCATATATCGGACCATTCGGTCATGTTGTTTGTGTCATTTTGTATTGATTACTTCTCCGTTACCAGTAATGTCCTTACAGGATTGTATATTTTTGTATCATCTGCAAAGATCTTGCAAGTGGTGTGTATGTTGTCGGGGAGATTATTTATGTACACTAAAATGAGCATGGGGGCCCAATACTGACCCTTGAGGGACTCCACTTGTTCTTTCTACAGGGTTTGATAGCCCCATTTACCATTACCCTTTGTGTCCTGTTGGTGAGAAAATCTTCTATCCACCTCAGCACATTACCTCCAATTCCTACTCCATGTAGCCTTTAACTCAGTCTTGCAAGTGGTAAAGTAACGGTATCAAATGTTTTAGCATAATTGAAATAAATTACATCAAATGGGTCACTGTTGTTGTGCAATTTTTCCAGTCATTCAAGGTTTCCAATAAGTTGGCTAGGCATGAACTTTGACTTTTGAATCTGTGCTGGTTTTTGCATAGTGCCTCTGTCTTGCAAGCTCTTTACCATCTTGTCTCTTATTATTTCTTCCAATATCTTTCCAACGATACTAGTTAGACTTTACAGGACTGTATTTTCCTGGTTTGGCTCAGCCTCCGTTCTTGAAAATTGGTGAAAAAATAGCTGCAGTCTGAACAGATCCATCATATAACATGTCTATCTATCTATTGCCAGTCACCAAAATCCCATAGGGGATGGCCATTTGACTTTGAGTTGTTTTACAGGGAGAGGCACTAACCTTCCACCAGCCCACTTGTCGACACATAGGGAGCACGTATGGTTTGGTTATATGGTTACCACCCAGCGTTGTAAATGGTTTCTGGGCTTACAGGAAACCATTTGGCTTGTCACTCAATGTATATCCACCTGTAAAGGAAAGAAAAGCAATAAGAAGTAACAGGAAAGATGGGAGACATAGGAAAAGAGGAGGACAGGCACAGAAAAAGAATGATAAAAGCTAAGAAAGAAGTAGGCGGCACTACATCAAGTGAGTGGATGATGGTCGCCACCACCTACCACTAGCATATAATGTTCAGCTAATTCCTTATGTACCTATGGGTGAATGGTATGCTGTCTGATCCTGGCTCTTTTAATTCATTTAATGCTTCAAGTTTTTTCTGAATTATGTCTGTTGGAGTAGACTGTAGTACCATCCAAGCAGGGCAGTACTCCCGAAGTGGATGGAAAGCTGATGACAGGGAGTGCTGGAGCTCCCGTTTCATCAGCCCTCGGGACTAGTTCCTGACCATCCCCCTTTCCTGAACTTTTTCAGCGTCTCAGTTACACAGAGAGTAGGCCAGCATGCTCTGCAATACAAATTTCTCTAACTATCTACACCAAACTACATGCACAGTACACACTACACTTCCTTTTCCAAAATTCAAAAAAATCATGGCGTCTCAACACTCAGCCTCGGATTCCCCAGGGAGGGAGGGGACCATAAATGCCCCCACCTTCCGCTCCTCTCCTGGTGACGACTTGAGCTGCCTGGAACCACTGTCTGACTCACTTCTTCATTTCTGCAACATTCGCGGCCTTTCCTCTAACTTTCACTCTGTTGAGCACCACCTCTCCTCCTCTAAACCTCACCTTCTCTTTCTAACTGAGACTCAGCTGTCTGAGGCAACTAACAGCAAACCTTTTTCTGTATCATCCTACTTTCTCTATACTAATTTCAAAGCCAAAGGTGGCTGTTGTGTATATATATGCAACGACTTATCTTGCTCTCGTGTTCCTGAACTTGATTCTTCTGAATTCTCTACACTCTGCTTTCCTGTCATTCTCTGACTATATATATCTGTGCTGCTTACTTATCCCCTAATTCTACTAGCAAAAATTCTTCGACTATCTTACTTCTACAACGGAACACATTCTATCCATTTCTCCTTTCTCTGAAATCTCCATTTTAGGAGATTTGAATGTTCACCACCACCTTTGGCTCTCCTCTCCTTTCACTGATCCACCTGGTCAACAAGCCTACATCTTTTCTATCCTTAATGACCTAGAGCAGCTTGTACAG
This sequence comes from Coenobita brevimanus, assembly GCF_032717465.1. Classification (NCBI taxonomy): domain Eukaryota; kingdom Metazoa; phylum Arthropoda; class Malacostraca; order Decapoda; family Coenobitidae; genus Coenobita; species Coenobita brevimanus. Next base: position 21,082,186 of record NC_137040.1, on the reverse strand, counting down.
CACCCTACCCATATCCAAGACCACCTTGGAGAGAGCTCCAACATACTTGACCTCTTCCTTACAACTAATCCTTCTGCTTACACTGTTAATCTTTTCTCTCTGTTGGGCTCCTCCGAACACAACCTTATCACCTTAACCTGTCCTATCACTCCAGTACAGCCTGTGGACCCTCCAGGGAAATGTCATCTGTGGCATTTTGGAGCCACGGATTGGGAGGCCCTCAGGCAGTACTTCTTTGATTTTCCCTGGAATGATTATTGCTTCCATGGCCAGGAGCCATCTGAGTGTGCCTTGCGCATTACGGAGGTTATTCTCTCGATCATGGAAGCATACATTCCTTTCTCGTATCCTTTGTCTAACGCGAGAAAGCCGTGGTTTAATCACGCTTGTTCTAATGCTGTCCGCAACAAGGAGAGGGCCTACAAAAGGTACCAGAGCCAACCCACCCTTGAATCACATCATCTTTACGTTTCTGCCCGGAATCGTGCTAAGTCTGTTCTTCGCTCTGCTAAAAATAATTTCATCCGTACTAAATGCTCTCAACTCTCCAACTTGAATTCTTCCCGCTCCTTCTGGCACCTTGCCAAAAACCTTTCTAACAACTTTACCTCATCATCCTTTCCTCCTCTTTTCTATTCTAATGGTTCTGTAGCTATTTCTTCTACTGATAAAGCAGGTCTCTTCACACAGACTCTCCTCCAATTCCACCTCAGAAGATTCCGGTGCTGTTCCTCCATCACTTCCCCCCTCTGACTTCCTCATGGCTGACATTAAAATTTCTTCAGCTGATGTATTTTCTGCCATCACTGGCCTCAATACTAACAAGGTATATGGGCCTGATGGAGTCCCTCCTATTGTTCTCAAGAACTGTGCTTCTGTGCTTACACCCTGCCTAGGCAAACTCTTTCGCCTTTGTCTGTCAACTTGTACCTTTCCTTCTTGCTGGAAGTTTGCTCTCATTCAGCCAGTCCCAAAGAAGGGTGTCCACTCCCAACCCTCCAACTATCGTCCAATTGCTTTAACGTCCTATATTTCAAAAGTTTTCGAGTCAATTCTCAATAGAAAAATTATAAGGCATCTTTCCTATGACAACCTTCTTTCTGACCGTCAGTATGGGTTCCGTCAGGGACGCTCCACTGGCGATCTTCTCACCTACCTTTCAGATTCCTGGTCATCCTCCTTTTGGGACTTTGGCGAAAGCTTTGCCATTGCACTTGACATCTCAAAGGCTTTTGATTGAGTCTGGCATAAACCTTTAATTTCCAAACTGCCTTCTTATGGTTTCTATCCTTCTATCTGTGCCTTCATCGCTAGCTTCCTTTCTGGTCGTTCTATAGCCGTTGTTGTAGACGGCCATCGTTCTTCTCCTAGATCTATCAACAGTGATGTTCCTCATGGCTCTGTCCCATCACCAACTCTCTTCCTTTTATTCATCAATGACCTTCTGCCACTGCTGCATACCTGTACTGGGCTTTTGGATTTGATTTGCATTTTGAAGAGATTCAGTTCATACTGTCACCTGATCCTTCTCAGTGTTTTTGTGCAAGCACTGCTTTCCTGCTTGTATATCTCACTGCTCTTTTAGCCACTACGGTAAACCAGGGCTGCTTTTCCTTGGTCCACTGACCTGATGTACTTTTTGGTACAAATTGATCTATCCTTTCAAAAAGTTTCATTTCAATTACGCTATTCATCTCTTCTGTGCTCTTGTCTTGCAGCTCTTCTCTCCAGTTTATCCCTTGCATCTTCTCCTTGAATTTTACATAATCACCCTAGAAAAACTTGAATTTGGTCATTTCCAATTCTAGCTGTGGTGGTGATTGATAAAGGTACCGTTATTAAATTCCAGGACATTGTGGTCATTCCTTCCCACTGGGGTCAACATATGCTATTGTTCAATGATATTTTCTTTACTGGTAATGATCAAGTCAAATGTGCTGGGTCTATGATCACCACTTACTAGGGTGAAAATTTTGAGCTGGGTACATTGTAGTAGGGTCCCAGATCGCTCTACCTTAATTCATTTCATAATTTATGGAAACATGTAGGACTAAGCTACGGTAAATGAACTTCACCTCTAAATTTGTTGATGTGTGGAATCGTTTGCCAGACTGAGTGATAGCTAAATACAGTAGAACCCCGGAATTCGTACACAATTCATTCCTGGAGGTTGTACGAGTTGTGAATTGTTCGAAAACCGAATCATTTTTTTCCATAGGAAACAATGTATTTTGCATTAATCCATACAAAAAACCTTTAGAATAAAGAAATATACCCTGTAGATGATATAAATGATAATTTTACTGCATCTTGCCAGTACTGAGGAGAGCTGATGGCTTAAGTGGATGGATGTGGAGAGGGGGAGGAGGGGTGTTAGTTTTTGGAAGGGGAGTCACCTTCAGTGAAAACTGCAGGTAATTTCCCTTCTGGTGTTTTTCTCTTTTCTGTTTCTTTGGACAAGGAGATTCTTGGGATAGGGGGAGATGCTTGTGGATGGGGAAATGCTTGGGGTTGGGGCATAGCTTTGGGTTCTTTAATGGTAAAGAACCTGATTATGTACAAATTTCTAACGAAAATACGTAATTTATCACAAAGTCTAATGGAGCCTGTGTGACTGATGCATAGCTGGCAGAAGACAAAGTGGGGCTGGCGAACACGTGGCACCTATGACACCGTGTCTCTTGGTGCGAATAGCGGGTCACTGTACAAAAACTGGAGCGATTTTTGGACAAAAAAGCTGTAGGAAAACCAAGTTGTACAAGTAGAGAGGTGTACGAATTCCGGAGTTCCACTGTACTAAAAGGGTCACATCCTTTGAGAAACATCTTGATATATTCTAGGATGAACAACCAATCAAATACAATTTTGAAAAGCCATTATTAATCACTTCAGGCTGCCACACAAATCTGAGCTCCCCAGGGTCTGACAGTGACATCTGGATATGGAGGACTAGCAAGTCATGCGTCCAGTATTCATCGTAAGGCAATGGTGCTCTTGTTAGTGGGTATTGCTTTTGCTCTGGCAACGTGAGCACCTGATGCCACTGTACCATATTTATATTAACTACCAGGTGGTCAGAGCCAGGTAATAAATGCATTTTATGAGAATGTGGTATCAGAATACATATTTTGTCGACTTCAGTTTACAAACCCAGCCTCAGAAGACATCCATAATTTAGCTTCCAGTAAGTAGTATCCATCAGCATAAATGACTCCGCTAAATCTTTACCAAATGGGTGAGGTAATTCCACATATATTATAACAAATTCACAATCTCAAGGTAAGTTATTTTGGTACATAAGCGCTACTGATATTTAACTGTTCCATTGTGACTGCAAAAAGTGATTAGAAAAAGACAAAATATACCTATTTAGGGGTATTATAGGAAGCAGCCAGGTTCCCCACGGCAACGTTTACCTATGATTTCTCCGACTGGCCTCATTGTTTACCAACCATTGCTCCAACTGGACGTGTCAGTGTATCCCGAGTCAAAGCAATGGCAAACTTAATGATTTAACCAAATCTACCTTAATCCAACTCAACCTCACTTGCTTTTGACAGCCAACTTTCAAATTTAGAAATACGCATTAGGAATGTTAAACATGGCGGGCTACTGGCAGACATCGGCAAAATATTTAAATTTAGAAATGCGCGTTAGAAATGTTAAACATGGCTGGCTACTGGCAGACATCAGTGAAATATTGATGCATTCTAGGTCCTCATTTATAGCTTTCAGAGGTAAGGTTGTAAAAATCCCTAGTATGGTAGCTGTGGTAATCCTGGAATAAAAACTAATAACCTGTGAAATACTCATTTCAGTAGTAAATATGGAAAGGCAGTGGTCATTTGGTAAAGGTAAGTTTATAAAAGTCCCTAGTAGCTGTGGTAATCCTGGAATAATAACTACTGTACTAACCTGTGAAAGACTCATTTCAGCAGTAAATATGGAAAGGCAATACTCGTTTGGTAAAGAATTAATGACTTTTCGTCTGTGGCATTTCTTTTGCAGAATGATCTGAGATTACTGATAAAGTTAAGGGGTGGGGGTCTAAGCCTCAGTTAGGGGTCTTGAGATGGATGAGAATATCAAAATAGAACGAATCACAAAAAGGTATGGGAAATAACAGTTCTATTATCATTTCAACCGCTAATGGAATTCATTATTTTTCTCTTCACCAATGGATAGTTCTCTCAGTGACAAGAAGTTTGAATACCAACACTTACCACTGCAACTCAGTAATAATGGCAATACAGAATTTCTTTTAATTTTCTGAAATTTCAGTCGAAAGCAGGTCTTGTTGTGGTCAGATCTGGTGAGTTAGGAGTGCGTGCGTAAGTTGGTTTCCACTGCGCTTTACTGACCTTGAGTGGTGGCCAATAAGCAACCTGATCTCAAGGGCGGTAATTTTGAATGAATCATGGACTATGGTCAATGAGTGACCTCCTTACAATTTCCTTTGTTTTAGGCCAATCATTTCAAACCTGGGAGGAAGGTAGAGGCCCAGAGGATTGGAAGTCAGGTATAATTATTCCCTTGTACAAAAAGAAAGGGGAAAAAGAAGTAGGGGCATTTGTCTTCTTAGTGTAATAGGAAACGTGTATGGTAGGATACCGGTACTTACTGACAGAGTGAAGGAAACAACAGAGGAATTAGTTGGAGAAGGATAGGGATGCTTTAAGAAGGGAAGAGGTTGTGTAGATCAGATATTCATTCTTAGATCTCTAGTGGAAAAGTTTCTAGAGAAGGGAAAGAAGTTGTATACGGCTTTCATGGATTTGGAGAAAGCATTTGACAGGGTGGATACACAAGGATTGTGGAAAGTATTAAGAATATATGGAATAGATGGGAAGTTGCTGAATGCTGTGAAGAGTATGTATGATGGTGCTAAGGCTGCAGTGCGTGTGGATGGTGAACTGAGTGAATTTTTCTCTTTGAAGGTCGGGTTGAAACAGGGATGTGTCATGTCTCCATGGTTGTTCAATCTGTACATGGATGGAGTAATAAAAGAGGTACAAGGTAGGGCACTAGATGTTGGAGTGGCCCTGATGAGAGAAGGCAGTGTTTGGAAACTCCCTGTACGGTACTGTTCTTTGCAGATGATACTGTGTTGTTGAGTGAAGACGAAGGGGAGCTGCAAGGCATGGTGGATGAGTTTGGGACAGTGTGAAAGAAATGGAATCTAAAGATGAATGTAGGGAAGAGTATTAGTAGTAGCTGTTCCCTAGGCAGTCTGGCCGAACAGCCCCGAGTCCCTTGGGAAGGCCATGGCGGAGACCGGGCTTTCCCACAGAGCTCTCAAAGAGTGTATGTTGTGTTGTTGGCGTAGGTGATTGTGTGCAATGCAGTCTTCCATAATGTGTTTAATAGTATGGGGTGTTGTGTTGCATCCTGGACAGGCATCAGCAACGGAGTCATCCAGCCTCTTCTGGTAGCTTAAGAGGGCTGGATGGTGCCCACATCTCAGCCTGGCCAGGTGGACCCTGTCCTCACGAGGAAGATAGGATTCAGAAGGGTGGATGTCAGGAGGCCGTGCATGCAGCTGTGTGTTGTCTTTAAGCGACTGAATGGAGCGGCGAGTGATCTGAGTGTGGATATGCTTCTGGAAGCTGGTCTGAGGTGGGCGAGGGGGGAGAGATGACGGTATTTGTGTATGGTATCGTGTGCTGGGTGTTGTTTTAATGTTCCTTGGTGTGGGTGGATGTGCTGCCATGTACTGTAGTGGATGTTGTGGGTTTGTGGAGGCTGCATCAAGAAACTGGGTGCCTCTCATGTCTAGGTGAATCTTGACTTTGAGGACTTTGGTTTCTTGATGTAGGTGGTCTGTCGATGTAGTAGCTGTGCAGCCTGTGATTATTTTTAGGGCCTTGTTCTGTATGGTATGCAGAGTGTTGTAATATGTTTTGGTGAGGTTAGAAGCCCAGGCAGGGCTTGCATAATTCATCACTGAACGTATGTATTGTTTGTATACTGTGGTGGTGGTTTCTTTGTTGTGTCTGAATGTTGTATGGGCAAGTGACCTCAAAGCATTGAGTCTTGGTGTTATTTTATTTTTAATTTTTGTGATGTGTTGTTTAAATGACATTGATGTATTGCATGTTACACCAAGGATTTTGTGTGTGTGTGTGTGTGTGTGTGTGTGTGTGTGTGTGTGTGTGTGTGTGTGTGGTAGGGGGGTGTTGTTTATGGCGGGGTGTGGGATCTGACTGTGTTCTGCTGTCCAGTTTGTGAGAAGAGTCACTGTAGATTTGGCTGGGGCTATTTTGAGCCTGTTTGTGGTGAACCATTCGTGTAATGTGTTGAGGTAAGGTTGAATGATGAGTGCAGCTGTTTGAGTTTTGGTGCGTACATGTAAGTGTTATATCATATGCATAGGAAGCTATGTGTATCTGTGGTGTGTGGGGTGTGGGCAGGTCGTGCATGCATAGTTTAAAGAGTGTAGAGGACAAAACAGATCCTTGGGGGACGTCGTTTGTGAAGTTTCTGATGTTAGAAGACTGACCGACAAATGTTACGTGTGCATATCTGCCTGCTAAGTAGTTTGCCAGCCATCTTTTTGTGTTATTGTGTATGTTTGTGTTGAGTATTTTGTTTGTGAGGTTGTGGCGGGGGATGGCATCAAAAGCTCTGCTAATGTATAGTGTAACTAGGAGCGTTCTGTGTGGTGGCCTAGCTGAATTCATGCCATCAAAAACTCTCTGTGTAAGGTCTGTAAGAAGGGTGTTTGTGGAGTGTAGCGACCTAAAGCCATGTTGTGACTGGGATAGGGGAATGTGAGGTGTGACTAGTTGTAGTACCAGTCATTTAGTGACTTTAGAGAGGGTACAGAGGAGTGTGATGGGGCAATGTGAAGAGGGTAAGGTGGGGTCTTTGTTGGGTTTAGGGATAGTGATGATATTGCCATGCTTCCAGATGTTGGGTATTCTGTTGTGTTAGTAGCTGTAGTTTGATATGTTGGTGAGTGCTTGTATACCTTGTGGTCCTAGGTGTTTAAGGTGAAAGTTGCTTATGTTGTCTGGTCCACAGGCAAATGAGTGCTTGAGGTTGTTAATGATGTGCTTCGTCTGGTTGTAAGTGAAAGGTGCATAGTCTGGGTCTGTGGGGAACTGTCTCTTACGTCAGATGATACGTCAGTCTTCGGGATGGGGGTTTAGATGGCTGACTTGTGAAAAGTGATTGATGAGAGTGTTTGCTTGTTGTTTGTTTGAAGGTACCCGGTATGGTGTCTGTTGTTGTGATGGCAGTGTGTGATTGTGTGGTGTTGATGTTGGAAAGTGTGATGCTGTTTAGTGTTTTGTAGAGTTTACTGATATTTGTTTTGTGGTCAAGTGTTTGGAGGTAATTTTTCCAGTTTTGTGTTTGCTGTTCTGATATTTTATTGTTTATCTGAGTGTTGAGTTCTTGTATTTGTTGCATGGTGTCTTGTGTATGGGGTGTTGGGGAGTGTCACAGTGTGTCCCGTTGTCTGATGAGGCACTGAATTTCTGGTGTGAAGTTGGGGTTGTGTTTCTTTCTGTTGCCTCTAGGGAAGAGTAGGGAAGAGTAAAATGATGGTCTTTGAGAGAGGTGAAGTCAATGAATGTACAGTGAGGTTGGATGGTGAGGAAATGGAAAATGTGAGTACGTTTAAGTACTTGAGTAGTGTGATGAGTAAGGATGGAAGGTTGGGGGGTGAGGTGCTTGAAAGGGTACAACAAGGAAGGTTGCTGGTTCCTTGAAAGCAGTGATAAGAGACAGGGAAGTGAGCACGGAAGTGAAAAAGTTACTACATGACAGTATTGTGATACCAACTCTAACATATGGAAGTGAAGCTTGGACATTGTTGGAAGGACACAGTCAAGAGTGAGAGCAGTAGAAATGAGTTATTTAAGAGGAGCCTGTGGAGTCACATGGAGAGACAGTCTGACAAATGAGGATATAAAGGAGTGTTGTGGTGTGGATGTGGATGTGATAGGAAGTGTTAGGAGGAACACACTGAGGCGGTTTGGCCATGTGGAGAGGATGGAGGGTGAGAGACTGACGAGGAGAGTGTACGTGAGCGAGGTGGAGGGGGAGACCGAGGATGAGATGGAGGGATGGGGTGGAGAGGTACCAGTATATGAGTGAGGGGGGTGTGAGTTGGGAGCAGGGCAGTGAAATGGCGGGGGACAGGGCGACGTGGAGGCAATTTGTTTGTGGCCACCCCGTACGGGATTGAGGTGTCTGGCAATAGATAGATAGATTTCAAACCTTGTTTCCCTTAATAGGAAAGGGAGGCCCTTTTTCTTCTTCTTCTTCTTCTTGTGGGTTTAAGGACCACGGCCAGTACAATGGCCCAATGCCCTGCCAATGCAAACTGCTTAGGGCCTCACATTATATGCGGGAGAGCTGTCTAGATTTTCGGATAAAGTCAGACATGCACCTCACAACCCGTTCTTGTAACCGAGGGTCCCCGATACCGCCTCCCAGGAGTGTGTGGAGAGACAAACTGAGAACTCCCAGAGATGCCAAACGTTCCCACAAAAGGGTGCGAAGCGAGTGGAACCTAGGACACTGTAACATGAAATGTTCTATGGTTTCTTCAACCTGAGGACACCACTGGCACCATGGATGCTCCATCATACCCAAACAGTACAGGTGGCTTGCAAGGCCTGTGTGGCCCAACCGTAACCTGGTGATGGCTACATCAATGTCTCTGCAGGGATGGCGTGCCCAAGGGTGTTCAAAGGAGTCAGAGCGAAAACGCCCCAAGTGGGAGGCAGGTAGGGTAGTTGCTAGGTGTGCATTCCAGTGCGATATGCAGGCGCTACGTGCAAGTTTAGGGAATGTGGCACTATCTGGCGTCACATGGACCAGTGTACTGTATGTCAGTGCTCGCTTTGCTGCTGCATCTACTATTTCGTTGCCACGGATGCCCACATGTGAGGGAATCCACTGAAGGTGGAGGTACCAGGGAGGAGTAACAAGGAAAAGGAGGTGTTCCATAATAGCATGGACAGTCTTGACATGAGTCACTGGATGATCTGAGAGAAGGAGGGTAAGTGCAGACTGTGAGTCGGTGCATAAGACTACCGATTGAGGCTGGAAGAAAGTCCGGATAAATTCAAGGGCCTGGAGGATGGCTATGAGTTCTGCGTTTAGGACCGTACTGCCCGCTGAACGACCAAGTTTGGCATATGGAAAGATCTTCAAAATAAGCCGCTGAGGCAAAGGAAGATGGAGGGGAGCGAGACCCATCCGTGTAAATTCTCAGGAAGTCCTTATAAACCGAGGAGTCCAAACTGTAAAAGATCTGCCGTGCCAAGACTGCATCTGTCGACTTCGAGAACAGTACTGGGAAGTAGGGGTAGACATATGGAGACAAATCCTTCCAAGGGGGCACTGGGGAGAGAGGAGCCACTGGGGCAGGCCTCGGCAGATCGAGAGACAGAGTGTGGCAGGCTCGGATGCTGCGGATAATGTACGGTAACCTCACTCGCAGCCAAGTTGGGGGCTGATGAAGGACTGTGGAGAGGCGATAAAGGGAGGAGACCGGATGGCTGGAGGGAAGGGCCGAAATACGGTGAAGCAGCCGACAGTCCAGTTCCATGCGGTAGATGGAAAGGGGCATCACCCCTGACTCTGCATGAAGCGAAATAATTGGGGTGGACTTGAAGGCACCTAGGGCAATGCAAAGTGCCGTGTTCTGGACAACATCCAACTTCTTTAGGTGGGTCTGGGCAGCTGATCCGTAAAGGGTGGTGCCGTACGTGATCTTACTGCGGATGAAGGCCAGATATAGTCAGAGAAGAGTGTTTCGATCAGCACCCCACCGAGCTCCTGCGACACACTTCATGATGTCCAGGCGCCTAAGGCATGCCGATTGAAGATGGTCAATATGAGGGGCCCAGGTGAGACGGGGACTGTCCAAATGGAGGCCCAGAAACTTGTGCCGAGTCCGGAGGGTGAGAGGTTCTCCAGCTAGCTGAATCATTGGCATGGAGGGGAGCCTCCTTTGGCCAAAGTACATAAGAGCACTCTTGGGTGCATTGACTGTTAGCCCCCAATCTGCGGCCCAGGTGGCAAAGGCATCCACAGCCTGTTGGAGGCGATGTTGGGCCTCCCATAGGGAGGCAGCACTGCAGAGGATTGAGACATCATCTGCATAGACTAAGGTGGATACTCCAGGAGGATGAGGGAGGTCATACATCAGGACACTGAAAAGTAAGGGACTGAGGCATGATCCCTGTGGCACTCCCTGCCTGACTGGGGTAGGGGAAGAGTATGTACCCCCAAGGGAAACACGAAAGGATAGCTCCTCCAAAAAACTTTGCACCCAGGCCAGTGCAGAGCCTGTGATACCAAGACGGCACAACTTGTACAGTATCCCATCATGGGAGGCAGAATCAAAAGCCCCCTGGAGATCCACGAAGGCAGCCAGGAGTATCTTCTTATGACAGGACGCCTGGTGGACATGATGGTCAAACTGGAGGAAGATGTCAGATGTCCCTCTCCCTGGGCGGAATCCACATTGTACATCAGACATGCGGCTATTGTGCTCCAGCCACCAGGAGAACCGATGGCACACCATCCTCTCAAGCACCTTCCCGATATTGGAGAGCAGTACAATTGGTCTGTAAGAAGCCGGAGAAGAGGGGTCCCTCCCTGACTTGGGGAAGGGCAGGAGGTGGGAGGTTTTCCAGTGAGATGGGAATATCCCTGATGCCCAGCTGTTGTTAAAGATATCTAAGAGTGCCATTTGAAAGCGGACAGGGAGATGAATCAGAAATTCGTCAGGTACTAAATCTGGCCCACATGCCTTCTTTGGTAGTAGGGTCCGCAGAGCAGAGGAGAGTTCTGCCTGGGTAAAAGGGGAGGCTAAGCCTGCTGGGGGGGAGGAGGAGATGCCTGCCTGAGTGACCCTGAGTAGGTGTTGAAGATTTGAAAGTGGAGCTGGGAAGCCAAGTCTAGCTCCAAAGAAGGCAGACAGTAAGGTAGCCTTGTCTTGGAGGCCTACCAGATTACCCTCCTTTACCAGAGGATACGAAAGGGTGGTAGGGCGACTCTTCATTGCCCGAATAAAGGACCAGGTCTGGGATGGTGAGCTTGAGAATCACAGGGTTGAGCAGAAAGCAGACCAGGCAGCACGGTGAGCTCGGGTGAGAGTCCACTTGCATTCTGCATCCCTACGGCGGTGAGTGTCTCGGTGGCTAGGGCAGGGACATCTCCGCCAGATGTTCCAGGAAGACCTCCTAGCCCAGACAACCCTGGTGCAGTCCTCTGTCCACTAAGGAACCGTGGCAGTGCCTCGGAGACGTGTTGAGGACCTGCGGAAGGTCGCCTTACCTGCTGCGATCACAGAAGACGTAAAGTCCATCACGCGATCATGTATGGGTCCTCCAGGCAGAGGCCCAGTGTTATCAAGGGTCGCCATAAAGGAGGACCAGGACCCTCAAGTGAGGATCCAATGTGGACAAGGTGGAGCAGAGCAGGGTGGGGAGAGATTGGGGACATCTAGGATAACTGGAAGATGGTCAGACCCCAAATATGGGCCAGTCCAGATGGTTGAGCCTCCAAAAACAGGATCCCCCAAATATAGATCAAGTGTGGAGGGTAGGCCTGAGTGCGGGTCAATACGGGTCTGTAGCCCAAATGGGGTGAGCAGGGTGAAGCGATCACTTTCTAGCAGAAACCGGAAGAGGGAAGTTCCTGACCATTTCCAGAACCTCGGGTCAGGAAAGGATCCCAATGGGGGTGTCTGGCGTTAAAATCACCCAAGAGGAGGCATGGTGAAGGGAGCTGGTCTTGATAGGCCTGGAGTTCTTCCAGGCCTATGTCCTTGCATGGGTTGTAGCAAACCGCCACAGTGATCCATCCCTGCACGAGGGATATGCGGACCGCAAGAACGTCCAACACCCCTCGAGGGGGGCGGGTCAATGGGAGAACCGAGCTAGGCACATCCTCCCTGACTGCGACAGCTAGACCTCCACCGACATCCTGATGATAAGCTCGGTATACAGTAAAACCCCTAAGCGATAGATGGAGATGTGGAGCTAACCAAGTCTCACACAGACCAATAACATCTGGAACGAGGTCTGCTACTGTGTGTTTGAAATCAGATGTTTTCCGAGGGAGCGATCTGGCATTCCAGAGGAAGAATCTACGTAGAGGTAAAGGAGCCATCACTGAGGGGAGAGTAGAGAGAGAAACTGGGGCAGGAGGCTGACACATATGTCTATAAAGGACTGTCCGTTTTTGTACATGGACAGGGCTGTAAGCAGAAGGTCCACAAAGGACCCTGTAGAATGGGCACCTGTGGGGTTGGCATAAGGGGAAGCATGGGAGGTTGCCCTTGGTACAGGCTGACGTGGAGAGGCAGCAGATTCACCAGGTGTGGAGCCCGTCTCAGGAGATCTGGGGGAGGTGGCGTAAGATATGTTTGGATCTGAGGCGGGAGTTGTGGCCATTAAAGGGGTGGAACTGGCTGTCATTACACCAGGCTGGGTGGAAGGAGCTACTGATTCTTGTGCTGCATGTGGGAAAGAGGTCCGATTTGGGTGGGGACGCTGTCGACGGGGCTTGGGTGGAGGGAGAGGGTGGAGCAGCACTGCTGAATGGGAGGTTGGGTGGGAGGACACGGCAACTGTTCGCTCCACTTCACTTGATTCAGTTGGAGATTCACCACCAGATGTTTCAGGAAGATCTTCCAATGCTGAAAAGCGGTTGCTAACCACTGTTGCGTATGTTAGACAGTCCTGAACAGGCTGGGAAGTCCAACTGGGAGCAATATATGTTGTCAAGGGGTTGGAGCTGGGAGGAATACGGCCGGATGGATTAAGGGCACGCAAACGGGTGTTGACATCCGACAGGGCTGACGGGTCAGTCCTAGCAGCGTCATGGATGGCAAGTGCCTGCTGGTAGACTGGGCACATGCAGGAGACAACTTGGTGTGTGCCACCGCAGAAGAAGCAGTAGGGGTCATTAGTGCATTGACCACCCGATGGGGATTTGCATGGATGGAACCTGCTGCAACGAGAGCAACGAACTTTATTTTTACATGATATTGTGCCGTGTCCAAATCGATGGCATGTATAGCACCTCAGGATGGGAAAAGTGTAAGTCCCTACAGAGTAACATAAGTGGCCAAATATGACCAGCTCCGACAGGGGGCCACTGAATTTGAGCCGTACCACCCTGGCTGCCACTGCTACCTCACCACCAGGAGGGCGGACCATAAGGCGGGTGACTTCCTCTAGCTGGGAGGAACAGTTGCCAAGGCAGCGAAGATTACTAGCAAGTTCCTCCTCCGTGACATCAGGAGCAACAGGCCCTATCTTCCCATATGAGAACTCGCCACTGGAAGGTGAGCGAGCCAACCAACACCTTACTGGCCAGTCCCCCAGCGGGGTGAGGGCCTCTGGTGGTACAGTCATTTTGGCCACATCATCTGCAAAAACACAGAACCTACAGTACTCGTAAAAAGTATTCAGCGTTGTCCGCCGGGTGCACAATACTTATGGCCCAAAAAGAATCACCCATTTTTGGGGGTAAGAATTGAGCCACAAGTTTGAGCTCCGAGCATGACGTCACGGTAGCCTGAGGCCTTCCGACGCGCTGGTTGGTTCCCGCCTCAGTTGCCCACGGGTTGCCTGAGAGAGAGGAACTCCGCCAAGTGTCCCTCTCAAATTGCGCCATTTTTTACCGAGTGTCCCGCAGTGTTTTGGCCTTCAAAACTTTGTTATGGCACCTACCCGTGAACTAGTGAGTGAAATCATATCCCAGATCATTGCTCTAAAGGAGGCAGGCCACCAGACAAAGGAATTAGTGAATTGGTTGGTGTGGCACGATCGACAGTGCGTCGTTGGTGTGCGCGGTTTCGGGAGGAAAACAGTGGTGAAGTTCCCACAAAGAAACCGAGGTCTGGTAGGCCTAGGTAAACTTCCCCAAGGTCTGTTAATGTTTTAAAACGTGCAGTGGAGTTTAATCCTCGTGTGAGTGCAAGGAAAATTAAGGAGAGCAACCCGGAAGTGTTTGGTGAGGTGTCTGTGAGAACAGTGTCTCGTTGGGTCCATGAACTTGGTTACACAAGTCACAGGCCTGTGAAAAAGCCTCTTCTCTCTAGCAGCCAGCGACTTCGTAGGCTTGCCTTTGCTAACAAATACCTTAATTGGGGTGAGAAGCAATGGTTGTCAGTGTTGTGGTCTGATGAGGCAATGTTTAGTGTCACCTGTAACAGAGAAGCACGCAAAGGTAGTGACCCACTTGACCCACGGTATGTAGAAAGTACAGTTAAACATCCTGATTCACTCATGGTATGGGGTTGTTTCTCAGGGAAGGGTTTGGGGAAGCTTGTTGTACTTCCTAAGAACCTCGGAGTGAATCAGGATGTTTACCTGGAGCTTCTGTGTGATCTTTTACCAGACTCCTTCGAGCTAAAAGGTGCACGAGTGTTTCAGCAGGACGGTGCACCTGCTCACAAGGCCAAATCGGTCACCAATTGGCTTTGTGACTGCGAGGTATCATTCATGACAGACTGGCCAGGAAATAGCCCAGACCTCAACCCGATTGAAAACCTCTGGTACCTCGTAAAGAAGAGTCTCCAAGGGAAGGACATGAGCTCTCTGCCTAAGCTGGACGCCGCCATTCGTGACTCCTGGGACAAAATACCCCTCCAGCACCTCAGGAGCCTCGCCCTTTCACTTCCAAGACGTCTCAGGTCCGTGAAGAAATGTAAAGGCTACCCTACGAAGCACTAAAGGTAAATAAAATGCATTATTTATATGTTTTTTCAATGTTGAAAGGTTTGTTTCTCAGGAGGGATGCAGGGCGCTCCATACTTCTGACGAGCACTGTAATAGCTGCTCCTTTACCTACAACTCTAAGTGATCCCTCTATACAGTACTTACCCCATGAAGATTTGTTGATGGCATCTGACAACCTGCGGGGATTCAAAAATACAGGGGTGTTGTCAGCCGACCTTGCTATGTAAACGAGGCTCCTTGGTTCACTGGAGACATCACCAACTGGGGCGGAAGGCCGTATCCACTTTTCCGGGGCACCTCCCTTGTCACTAGTGGCGGAGGCCGTCCTCACCCTCTTACCAGGGGCAATGACTTCTGCAGCGGCAGGAGCGGGGTCCATATGGATGTCCTGTGTGGCGAGGCCGGTCATGGAAGACCCCATGCCTGGCCGTTACACTCACTGTTATAACACTGGAACACTGTGGTGTTACTGCGATATGCCCAAGATAAGCTGGATGTGACTGTACGGCTGAGATGGGTTAACACCCGAGAGTAAGACGGTCGACAACACGGCTGGGAGGAACACGTCCGACAACGACCGGGTCTAGGCAGCGTCCTTCTTGGGAGGCCCTTCAAATGAATTTGAATTTAGTCTAGCTATGGCGACTGTCCAGTGCACCTGTCTGAGTTGTAACTATGGGTTTTACGAATTCATTGTAAATTTTTAAAAAAACGACTATGCTTCTATTAAATTCCTGGATGAAGCATCCAGGAATGAAGACAGAATACTTCCATCAGTATTTCTCAAGATATTTATTCCTGAAGGAACTTACGACTGCTACACTCTCTTTTAGCAACACGTTTCTGCAAACCACACAGACAAGCCAACAGCCAGTGACTTAAAGTTATTTCAGTTAATACGGCATGGCCTTGTACAAGGTTAGGTTAGGTTAATGAAAAAAAGAAAAGGCTACTTCAGTTAATACAGCAGCCTTATATGTTGGTTTGACTGGTTAGGTTAGGTTAGGTTAATGAAAGTTAATCAAATATATAATTCTTTTTCCTGATGTATTTTAGAGATCTCAGTACCATTTTTGCTGTCGATTATATCATAAAATGCCCATTTCGGAGGGGTCAAAGTGGGGAAGAGGGGGTCCAAAACTCGAAAACAGGAAATTTACGGTAAAATCGACTATCAAAATCTTACACAAAACACTAAATCAGTAGATGTCGGAAAATATAAATAAAAGGGGGGTTAGGGCCTTAACGATAATTTTACCGGAATAACAATCAGAACGTAAAAACGAGTGAAAAAACTTGTAAACCTTGACCCATTTACCTAGCTTATCGGCGAGTGTAGACCCATTTGCCTAGCTTATCGGCCACTGTAGAAACAACAGTACCTAACATCTGCATGTTTTCAACACCTAACTAAAATGCATGAATTCATTATCCTATCATGTATTAAACAGACTATAGTTTGGGTGATTACGATTACTTACACGGAATGAACAACCAATAAAAATCTGTTAGATTAGGCCATACATTGCTCACCCAGAGTAAATAAACATACGATTCCGTTTTAAAAATTATATATGTGATAGTTTGAATAACCATATTACAATATCACCCTGGATTTGCTTTTGTCAAGCATTAATCAAAATTCAATTAACGGAAAATTTTCATCTTTAATATATTTACATTATCAGTATTGTACTAAATCGTGACTTCCTTGTAATCATCAGAGTTACCAAGGTCTGGATTATTTGTCTAGCCAAATAAACAAAATTATTCTGGCATCACATCTATGGACAACCAGTGGGTGGATATAAATCCTAAGATATGAGCGCGTCAGGAGAGGACATCACATAATTAAAAAAAAAAAAAAAAAACATGAAACGGCTCCCCTGTCTTTTTCTTTTTCCAGGCCTTCAAATTTATAACCATTGACTTTCCGTAACTGTATTTGATGAAGGTGTGTGGCAGCCACCGTCCTTTGTCGTATATGTACCTTTACAAAAAATATTTCAATTAGACTCCTTTTTCTGTCGTAATAGTTGCATTGCTTTTCTTTCTACTTTTTAAATTTAGTTTTACTGCATATTGTGTGTCTTAACTTTCTTCATTTCTGTTTTCATGCTTCTCCCTTTTTTTTTTTTTTTTTTTTTTTCTTCAATTTGGACGCGAATATCTCACAGAATAATTTGTCAAAGCTAAGGGCCTTAAGTCTTTAGCTTTCGGTTTTATCTTTTGGGGGGATATGTTTTTGATTATAGATCAAAATTGGACTAGAGGAGGGGCTATTTTTCTGGCGAGATTGGCGAGGAGGAAGCTACCTTAGAGCGGTAGACTGAGAAATGGCAAGTGCAACCCTGTTTTAATCTGTGCTGTCGCAACTTGTCGTTGTCGGTCACGTTGAGGTGGAAGGTGGAGTAATCATTTTACATTGCAGTATTGCATTATCTTTAGTTCATGTGGAAGGACAGGTCTTCGCTTGTCGCTAAATAGTTAGTGAACATCAGGTAGCCATAAAAGATAGGATAATGTGAATTATTAGTGCTTATTAAAGTGCAGCAGGCTTATACTCCAGTCAACAAAAGCCACGTATGAAAGGCGTGATTAGGACAACTTTGAATGAAAAATAATTTCAGTCTTAATTAACGCTAATATGCAGTAAAGGTGCGCTTTTTATGAAGCAGTAGAAGCACCTTACCAAATCAGTTCTTCCTGATAGTTTTGTGATTATTTCTGGGGTGATAAACGTTTCATGCGAAATCAGTTTTCCCGTTGTTTTTAGCCATGTTTTGCTGTGTCAACTCGTTTGACTCGTCAGGATAATGGCAGAGGTACTGTTCTGAACTGTTAACAAAAACCTAACCTAACCTAGCTTACCATAATTGACCTACCAATTTAATCAAACTTAACCAACCTAACCTTGCATCCAGTTGGAAACGAAAACCACCTATGAGTATGGTTCGTTGAGTGAGACAGACAATCGTAGGTGCGCCCTAAGGAACGTGATGATAAAAACTGTGGAGAGTTTTTTCAGCAGGCACACATTGATTATTTACGAGTCTTTTGTATGAAACGCCTTTCCCTCCTGAAATGTTTAACGGATTTCCATTGGGATGCCTCCTAGCAGGTCCTGTCGAAGTTTGGTTCTGTTATCATTTCAACCTCTAATGGAATTCATTATTTTTCTGTTCTCCAATGGAGAGTTCTCCCAGGGACAAGAATTTTGAGTACCAGTTACTTTAGTTAATACAGGACAGCTTCATATACATTAGGTTGGATTGGTTTGGTTAGGGTAGGTCAAAAAAAAATAAAATACAGTGAGATTAGGGGCTTAAACAATGCTTTTACCTCAGGAGCAAACTGGATTATGAAAGAACCAATACTAGGAGACAATATCTTGGAAAACAGAGGTAGGAAGAAGTGAATTTATCGGTTGGTGAAGTACTTAGGAAGGTGAAAGCTATGAACAGAAAGCACATGGTAATGACAATATTCACCCAGCAGTGTTGAAGAAAATGGGAGGGATAGTAGCGCAACCCCTCAGCTATATATTTCAGAGGAGTGTAGAAGAGGGAGATGTGCCTGAAGACTGGAGAGAAACAAATGTAACACCAATTTTTAAAAAAGGATCAAGGAAGACGGTATCTGATTATAGACCAGTGAGCTTAACATTGCGAGTCTAAATTAATGGCATCAATAATTACAGATGCAATATTGAAACATCTCCAAGTGAATAATCTGATAAAGAAGTCCCAGCATGGATTCTTTACCAGGAAAGTCATGTTTAACAAATCTGCTTACATTTTTAGAACAAGTTACATCATATGTTGATGCTGGTTTTTCCAGTGGATGTAATCTATTTAGACTTTGCAAAAGCGTTTGATAAACTTCCACACCAAAGACCTCTTTAAAAAATTAAGGCTCATGGAATTGGAGTGAAAGTTAGTAGATGGATTAGATCTTGGCTAAAGTTAAGGAAGCAACGAATGGTAATTAGAGGACAGACTTCGGAATGGAGCGAAGTGAAAAGTGGTGTTCCACAAGGATTGGTATTAGGTCCACTTTTATTTGTTATATATATAAATGACATTGACATGGATACTACTAATCAGGTACTTAAATTTGCTGATGACACCAAAATTTTTGGTATGACATTAACATTACAGGCAATTTGTTCTATGCAGGATGACTTGGATAAAATGTACCAGTGATCTAAAGAATGGCAGTTGTAGTTCAGTGTGGATAAATGTAAATGTCTACACATTGGACAAGGGAATATAAATCTGTCTATCTATCTATTGCCAGGTGCCTCAATCCCGTTCGGGGTGGCCACAAACAAATCGCCTCCATGTCGCCCTGTCCCCCGCCATTTCACTGCCCTGCTCCCAACTCACACCTCCCCTCTCTCATATACCTCTCCACCCCATCCCTTCATCTCACCCTCGGCCACCCCCTCCCTTTTCCTCCACCTCACTCACATACACTCTCTTCATCAGTCTTTCCCCCTCCATCCTCTCCACATGGCCAAACCACCGCTGTGTATTCCTCCTAATGCTTCCCATCACATCCACATCCACACCACAAGGCTCCTTTATATCCTCATTTGTCAGCCTGTCTCTCCATGTGACTCCACAGGCTCCTCTTAAATAACTCATTTCCCCTGCTCTCACTCATGACTTGTGTCCTTCCAACAATGTCCAAGCTTCACTTCCATACGTTAGAGTTGGTATCACAATACTGTCATGTGGTAACTTTTTCACTTCCATGCTCACTTCCCTGCTTCTTATCACTTCTTTCTAGGAACCAACAACCTTTCTTCCCTGCTGTACGCTTTCAAGCTCTTCACTCTCCAAACCTCCGTCCTTACTCATCACACTACCCAAGTACTTAAACGTACTCACATTTTCCAATTCCTCACCATCCAACCTCGCTGTACATTCACTGACTTCACCTCTCTCAAAGACCATCACTTTACTCTTCCTTACATTCACCTTTAGATTCCGTTTCTTACACACCAAGCCTTGCAGCTCTCCTTCGTCTTCACTCAACAACACAGTATCATCTGCAAACAACAGTACAGGTAGTTTCCAAACACTACCCTCTCTCACCAGGGCCACTTCAACATCCATTACCCTACCTTGTACCTCTTTTATTACCCCATCCATGTACGGATTGAACAACCATGGAGACATGACACATCCCTGTTTCAACCCAACCTTCAAAGAGAAAAACTCACTCAGTTCACCATCCACATGCACTGCAGCCTTAACACCATCATACATACTCTTCACAGCATTCAACAACTTCCCATCTACTCCATATATTCTTAATACTTTCCACAATCCTTGTCTATCCACCCTGTCATATGCGTTCTCCAAATTCATGAAAGCCGCATACAACTTCTTTCCCTTCTCTAGAAACTTTTCCACTAAAGATCTAAGAATGAATATCTGTCTACACAACCTCTTCCCTTCCTAAAGCCTCTCTGTTCTTCTCCAACTAATTCCTCTGTTCTTTCTCTAACTCTCTCTATAAGTATCCTACTATACATGTTTCCTATTACACTAAGAAGACAAATGCCCCTATGATTACCACACACTTCTTTTTCTCCTTTTCCGTTGTGCAAGGGAATAATTATACCTGACTTTTAATCCTCTGGGACTCAACCTTCCTCCCAGGCCAATTTGCACATTTTCCACATCCATTCTACTACTATCTCTCCCCCATGCTTCAGCATTTCACCACACACTCCATCAATTCCTGGGGCATTCCCCAATTTAATTTTCTTCATTGCTTCCACAACTTCTATCCTACTGATTTCTTCCTGTCTTCTCACCTCCCTCCTTCTCCCAGCCATTGCCCAGCCACTTATACTCGCATTACTTCCATCGACTATGTTCAACAATTCCTTAAAGTTTTCTCTCCATCTGCTCACTTTTTCTCCCTTCTCCACTAGTAATCTACCGTACCATTTTTATCTTTCACTATCCTCTGTCTTCAACAATTCCTTAAAGTGTTCACTCCATCTGCTCACTTTTTCTCCCTTCTCCACTAGTAATCTACCATTTTTATCTTTCACTTCCCTGCTAACTTCACTTCCACCCTGTCTTACTCTTTTCACCTCTTTCCAGAACATTTTCTTACAGTCCCTCCACTTTACACTCAAATTCCTTCCAAATTCCTCATCCACTCTCATCTTACTCTCTCTTACTAATCTTTTCACCTCTCTCTTTCTTTCTACATATAACTCTCTCTTCTGCCTCTCAACTTCTTCCATGCCCCTATTTCTCATTCATTCATTGTATGCTTTCTTCTTTTGTGCCACAGCCTGTCTCGCCTCTTCATTCCACCATGCTGTTCCTTGCACCCCCCTCCATCTTCTCTTCATCACATGACATGCTGCACATTTTTCTTCTGTGAATATCCTGCACACACCTTCCACATCCCCCATCTGCTCCAATTCATATTTGCCTAATCGTTCCTCCACTTCTCTGTTATACTCTGGGGTTTTCTCATCCTCTTGTAACCTTTACACTCTCCTTACAAAAACTCCTTCTTCCCTTCCTCTATTTCTCCATGTTATTTTGGATCTTGATTCTGGCCACCACCAAGTAGTGGTCAGAAAGTCCACTCCCCCAACCTCTATAAGCTCTTGCATCCATTACACATCGCATCCTTTCATCCACACACACCTAATCAATCATTGTCTTCCTTTCATTCAGTTCACCACCCACCCTTCTCATCACTCGCCATGTACTGTATACCTGTGGATCATTTTGTGCCTGAAGAGGGTATTGGCTATCACCCACCCCCTCCCCACTAATGCACTGCCATTCTCATCTATCTCAGCAGGCACACCCCACTCACCAACTATTCCATCCACCTTCACATTTCCTACTTTTACCATTCATATCACCATTCAAAAACACTCTCGCATTCCTTCCAAACTTTTCCATGCACACTTCCACATTTGTCCAGAACTCTTCTCTCACTCTGCTTGCATGATCTTGCGTTGGCGCATACATGCACACAATTGCCCACATTTGTATTCCAACTTTCAATCTTACCCACACAATCCCTGACCCAACTGATCCATACTCTCTTATGCACTTCTTCCATCTTTTACTCACAACTATACATACTCCTTCTTTTGCTCTCTCATTCTCACCTACTCCTGCACATATACCCTATGCATACTCCCATTCTCTCACACTCTCACCTCCCCATTTAGTTTCAGTTATTCCGTATACATCAACTTTCGCACCCTCAAGCACCTGGACAATCTCTCTCTTTCACCTCATCATTCACTCCCCTTACATTCCATGTTCTGATTACCATGTCCTTTGTCCTGTCCTTGGTCGTCATCTTTTGGTCAGTCCTTGTTCGAGGCTTATTGTTTGTCTTTTTAGTTAGTTGTTTTCCAGGGAGGGGCACTAACCCTCCGCCAACCCTTTTAGTCACCTTGTACGACAAGCAGGGATACTGGGGGAGCAGTCTTGAAAAAAACCCCTACCTCATGGGGGTTTTATATACAGTATATATTAGGAGGACAGGAAATTGCAAGTGTGGATTTTGAGCAAGACCTAGGAGTGACAATTCATAGATCACTGAGTCAGAGTACCCAGGTAGCCAAGATGGTGGCTAAGGCTAACTAAATTATGGGAAATATAAAGAAAACATTAGACAACAGGAATATAACCAACATCATACGCTTATATAAGTCTGGTAAGGCCGCATTTAGAGTACTGTCAGCAGGCTTGGAGATCTTACAACCAGAAAGATGTAGATAATATAGAAAAGGTGCAAAGAAGAATGACAAAAATGATAGACAGTATAAAGGAGGATCCCTATGAGATTAGATTGAAGAAGACTGGACTGATATCACTGGAGATGTGGAGACTACGAAGTGACCGAATTGAAGTTTTTAAGATGATGAAAGGTTTAGAAGGATTAAAGAAAGAAGACTTCTTCATTATGGACCATGGGATAACAAGAGGGAACATGCTCAAGATTTTCAAACAAAGACCACAACTTAATGTGAGGAAATCCTGCTTTTCAAGTAGAGTGGTGGACGATTGGACTAATCTAACAAGGGAAGCAGTAATGGCCGATACAGTGAACAGTTTTAAGACCAAAATTGACCCATTATTAATTAGGCAAGTAGGGGGGCTATATATGAGCCGGCGCAGGCTTAACCCCTAGAACGCGGATCGTCGCATTTGCGACGCTCGGCCACAAGGGCAGGACGGCAGGTCGTCGCGTTTGCGATTTTAGTACATTTTGAATAACCGCGGGCAAGCAGGCTCCAGCTGGTATTGTCTATCAGTACCACCACCCTCTAGCTACAACTAGCATACTTTACCTTTGTACTACTGACCTCAGTTGTTGCCAAATATCGCGTTTTCCCCCCGCCCCCCCCCCACCACGGCCCGGCCAGCCTGGCTGTGATACATGGCAGCGCTCTGAGCGCTCAGAACTGTAAATCTGCGATCTCCTCTCACAAGCAGTTTATGCTACTAGGAAACGCTTGTTTCCCCAGTTGTAACACTAGCTTTTTTTCTCACGGTTTGCCTCTGTTTAGCGTCAGTTTACTGCAGGCTTTCAAAGTGAGATTATGGCGAGTTCTAGCTCTTCCCAGTCAGTGCAAGCGGCCGACAGGAACGAGAATAAAGTGGCAGACGTAAGGCAGAATAAAAAGCGCGCCGTGGTGATCTTTTGGGAAGTAATATGATTGAAAATAATGTAGTATACATGTTTTTAGCTGTGAAAATGGAAATGTTTGTTGAGGGACGGGAAGACCGCCGCCACAGTGCATGTCGGCCGTATGCTCTGTCGATTTTAGCCTTATTTTCAGTGCTTATTGTACAAATACGGATTCCTAACTACCTTTACGTTGTAGTATAAAGTTTACTGTGACAGAATGAGGCTGTGGTAGAGGGGAAACCGGGTTGCTGGAGGTGTGAAAGTGAAGATTTGGTTACCCAACTTTTGCAAGTCTCCACAAGTCCTTGGGTAGTCCACGAAGGCTCAACACCTGTCTCTGGAGAAAGCTGAATGTAAGTACTATCTGCCATACCAAGTATAATGTTCTAGGGTTAATCTCTGATATTTGGCGAATATTTTCCTACAGGTACTCAGACCGCGATATAACCCCGCCACTCAGGGGGAAAACGACTGTACACAGCCGCGTTTTAGGGGTTAATGCCCTGATCCTAAACTGACCACCTCATCGAGACTAGCTTTGGGGTGGCCTTGGTAAGCTAAATGGTAAGCTATATATGGATCTACCTCCCCCCCCCCCTTGGGAGCAAGGTGGCTCAGTGGTAGAGGATCAGACTCAGGACCGGGGAGTCGTGAGTTCAAACCACGCCTGGTAGCTGCCATACCGAGAGGGGTAGCGTCCTCCTGTCATCTAACAGGGCTATATAATCTAATAAGATCCAGCTCGGGAGAACATTTCCCTTTCCCTCCTCCTCCCTTTTGCGTAAGCTTGATGTAATCCAAAACTCTGCCCTCCTGTTAGCACTTGGAACACTCTGCTCCTCGCAGGCTCCTGCAATGCATGCAGAGGCAAATGTGTTTCCCCTGGAGTGATGGTGAGTGTTCAAAGATTGCTTGTTCCTGTACTGAAGTTTCTTCTTTTCCCCTTCCCATCCCTTGGCTGTCCTCTACCCTCATCCCAGTATCTCCTATGAAGAGCCATCCTGGCCTTTATGTTTCCGTGTTCTGTTCCTCATCTATGCCTTGCAGTTCTTCTCATGATTGTCCTTGCCTCTGCCTTGTCCTTTCCCCTTGTCTTCTGTCTTTCCAATTCTCCGTTGGTTCCCTCTCCCCTCCTTTTTTCATTTGAACTTTCACGCCCCGTATACCAAGTCCATAGACGGTCCCAATGCTTTACCTCTCTTTGGTGAGTTAGTGTCCCTTCATTACGCTAACTATTTTCAGATTTTTATGGATGGCTCTCATATCTCCTCCCCTCCCTCCACTATGGCAGCAATCTTTGTCCCTTCCTTTTCCCTGTGTAGAACATGGAAACTAGATGGGTTTCACTCTATCCTTGCTGCTGAGCTTTTTGCCATCCATGGCACCTTGGCGCTTATCAGAGATTCACTTCCACCCCAAGACAGTCATTATTTTTTCCAATTCTCAATCTTCCCTAACCCTCTTATACTCCAGGCGCCTGTCCTTTCATCATAAACTTGTCTCCAACTCTCACTCTGTTCTTCTTCATGCCCGAGGTTTCACAGTACACTTTCAGTGTGTCCCTTCTTACACTGGTATCCATGGCAATTCCCTAGTTGATGCTGTGGCCCACACTGGCACATGACATAAATGACACTGAATTCTATCCTCTTGACTTTTCCCCCTTCTCATCACACACCTGTAACACACTGTTCAGCTCCTGGACTGCTGACATCCCTGACTTACTTTGCAGCCCAAGTCTTTGCATACTGGTATCATTCTTCATCTACCCCACAACCTTGGGCTCACTCCTCCAGCCATGACCTGGACACTGCATTGGCCTGTTTACAGCTTGGACACACTGCCCTTAGTGCACAGTGCACAGCCCTCATAGCCTATACCTCTCCACTCCATCCCTCCACCTCATCCTTGGCCTTCCCCTCCCTCTCTCCCCCTCCACCTCACTCACATACACTCTCTTCATCAGTCTCTCACTCTCCATCTCTCCACATGGCCAAACCACCTCAGTGCATATCTCCTAATGCTTCCTATCACATCCACATCCACACCACAGTGTTCATTCACATCCTCATTTGTCAGTCTGTCTCTCCATGTGACTTCACACGCTCCTCTCAAATAACTCATTTCCACTGCTCTCACTCTTGACTTGTGTCCCTCCAACAACGTCCAAGCTTCACTTCCATACATCATAGTTGGGATCACAATTCATTCATTCATTCATTGCCAGACGCCATGTATCCCAAACGGGGTGGCCAACGGCTTAGAGTTAATTGTTTTACAGGGAGGGGCACTAATCCTCCACCAACCCCACTTGACACGTAGGGATGTCAACAGCATCTGGTGTTCCCAGGTGGTCACCCACCCAAGTACTAACCAGACCCAACGTTGCTTACTGTCATGTAATAACTTTTTCACTTCCATGTGCATTTCCCTATTTCTTAGTACTCCCTTCAAGGAACCAGCAACCTTTCTTCCTTGTTGCACCCTTTCAAGCACTTCACCCTCCAAGCTTCCATCCTTACTCATCACACTACCCAAGTACTTAAACGTACTCACATTTTCCATATCCTCGTGATCCAGCCTCACTGTACATTCACTGACTTCACCTCTCTCGAAGACCATAACTTTTCTCTTCCCTGCATTCACCTTTAAATTCCGTTCCTTACACACTCTCCCAAACTCTTTCACCAAGCCTTGCAGCTCCCCTTCATCTTCATTTAACAACACTATCATCTGCAAATAGCAGTACAGGGAGTTCCCAAACACTGCCTCTCTCATTAGGGCCACTCCAACATCCACTGCCCTACCTTGTATCTCTTTTTTTATAACCCCATCCATATACAGATTGAACAGCCATGGACACATGACACATCCCTGTTTCAACCCAACCTTCAAATAGAAAAACTCACTCAGTTCACTATCCACACACAGTGCAGCCTTAGCACCCTCATGCATACTCTTCACAACATTCATCAACTTCCCATCTACTCCATATATTCTTAGTACTTTCCATAATCCTTGTCTGTCCACCCTGTCATATGCTTTCTCCAAATCCATGAAAGCCGCATACAACTTCTTTCCCTTCTCTAGACACTTTTCCACTAAAGATCTCAGAGTGAATATCTGATCTACACAACCACTTCCTTTCGTAAAGCCTCCCTGTTCTTCTCCAACTAATTCCTCTGTTATTTCCCTAACTCTGTCAATAGGTATCCCACCGTATAGTTTTCCTATTACACTAAGAAGACAAATTCCCTTATGATTACCACTCACTTCTTTTTCCCCTTTCCCTTTGTACAAGGGAATAATTATACCTGACTTCCAACCTTCCTCCCAGGCCAATCTGCACATCCACATCCATTCTACTACTATCTCTCCCCCATGCTTCAGCATTTCACCACACATTCCATCAATTCCTGGGGCTTTCCCCATTTTGACTTCAATACGTCCACAGCTTCCATCCTACTGATCCATTCCTGTCCTCTCACCTTCCTCCTTCCTCCAGCCATTCCCCAGCCACTTATACTGTACTCGCATTACTTTCATTCTCTATGTTCAACAGTTCATTAAAGTGTTCTCTCCATCTGCTCACTTTTTCTCCCTTTTCAACTAGTAATCTACCATTTTTATCTTTCACTCCCCTACTAATTTCATTGCCACTTTGTCTGACTCTCTTTACCTCTTTCCAGAACATTTTCTTACATTCCCTCCACTTTACACTCAGATTCCTTCCAAATTCCTCATCCACTGTCTTCTTACTCTCTCTTACTAATCTTTTCACCTCTCTCTTCCTTTCTACATATAACTTTTTCTTTCATCTCTTGACTTCTTCCACGCCCCTACTTCTCATCCGTTCATTATATGCTTTCTTCTTTTGTGCCACAGCCTGTCTCACCTCTTCATTCCACCATGCTGTTCCTCGCACCCCCTTTCGTCTTCTCTTCACTCCACACACCACCTCACATGTTGCACATATTTCCTCTTTGATTATGTTGCACACACTTTCCGCATCCCCCATCTGCTCCAATTCATATTTACCCAATCGTTCTCTCACTTCTCTCATATATTCTGCATTTTCCTCATCCTCCTGTAACCTTTCCAATTTCCTTACATCTACATATGTGTAATGCGTATAAATAACGCTTCAGGCATTACAGGTACACTACCAAGGTTAGGACCAAAGATTGTCAGGGTTGGGAATGGATGATGTAACTTTCTCTGACTGATTCAGCTTGTACTGATTCTGTATATCTTAAAATAGCTACGGTATGTGCTATGCTAATTTAACCCCATTTGCAAGATGATCATACAGTGGTTTCTCGAATTTCTACAGTTTAAAGTTCGATTAATCAAATTTCGATGCATTTTGGAGTGGGCTGCCTACCTCACATTTCAATGCAAGGTCACACATTTCAATGCTCTCAGGGCCAGACTCCAACCAAAACAAGCAAAGATAATATTTTTGATGCAAACCAAAATGCTAAAGTGAAGCAAAATTAAAGGAAAAAGTATGAGCCTAACCTAATATCGTATGTGATATGTGCTCTCAGGGCCAGACTCCAACCAAAACAAACAAAAATAATATTTTTGATGCGAACCAAAATGCTAGAAGTGAAGGAAAATTATAAGAAAAAGTATGAGCCTAACCTAATATTGTATGTGACACGTGGAGCACATGATGATAAGGTTCCGAGACAATTCGCCATCAGGTAATTCCCCGTCAAAACATGGACGATTTCCCGTCAAGACAATTCGCACCCTGGACTATTCCCTGTCATTCTATAAATATACTTACAGTACAGTAACCTCTCAACTAACGTGAGTTTAAAAAACGCGTTTTCCTCACCTGTTTAAGGAGGTATGTTTAACTAACAAGGGTTTCTCAATTTAACGCGACTTTACACATACGTGATGGTTTCAAATTAGCCATGCGGGCCTTGGACAGTCCCGACCTGATAGACCGTGTGTGGCAGTTTATGTATAAATACATTTTTTTATTTGCCTGTTGTTTAAACATGTTTTATTCGAACTATAATATTCGAAAATGAAGTTTGGCCCCATTCTGAGCAAATTGGCTCATTTTTGGACAAAATTTGACCAGGAAAGTGATGGCAGATCTAAATTGTTACAACTTGATGCTCCAGAACAGAAAGAAGAAAACCACTCAGACCAAGATAGAGCAGTTCTTTATGAAGATGACAGAAAACTTAAGGGAGTTATCTTCATCACCAGTAGCACAGGAGTCAGAGGAAGATGAAGGACAGCAGAACGTGGAGGGACAACAAATTTAGGGTAGGGAGCGGCGGGAGGTGGGGGAGCGGGGCGGGGAGGGACAGCGGCTGACGACGAGTGATGCATAGATGAAGTGAGACTGTTGTTATTGTTTGTGACCTACTTACTGTAATGAAAATTTTGCTTTTACTGTAGTGTTTTTATAACCTACTAATGCATTAACAATGTTTAGGAACTTTCACAATGCCGTGAATGAAGCAGAATTGAGAGAAAATCCACGTAATAAACGAAAACTGTATTTGGGGAGAAGTAAACAAAGCTTAGGCCTAACTAGGGCCCAAATGTTGTTTATTTCTCCCCAAATATACTGTTTTTTGTTTTTTACGTGGATTTGGTTTCAAAATAATATTGTTGCTTTTAAGTTTAGAGTAGCATAACTCTTCAAACTGGTAGACTTTCCCAGAGTCCAGAAACGTAACCCCCAATGATACCATTGTTTCTTATGGGAAAATTATGTTTAAATAATGCATTTTTAACTAACGCGACCTCTCCAGGAACCTAACCCTTGCGTTATTTGAGAGGTTACTGTATTATTAACTAATCAGTACTTTAATAACTCGAAGATATAACACGAGAAATATAAGGAAAAGAATTAATAATAGAAATACTAAAACAAAATCAATTACAGGTGGCAGCAAATACAGCAGGCAGAATAGTGAGATGAAGAGAAGTACAGTAATTATGAATATAAGGAGCAACACAGAAATGAACAACAGAGACTGAGAAAAAAAAAAACAAAGTCGTGTTGTTTAAGGGCAAGAGCTCCCGGATGGGGGTAGGCACCAATAACTACAAGCCATATGCAAGGTGATGTTCTGTTGTCGGCGGCCATCTTGTGACTGTCCTGCCTGCAGCCAGCCTTCTACAGCCAAGTGCTGCACTTTCAGCCTGTACCTTCCACATGTGGACATGCATTTCACTGCAATATAGTTGTATGTATTTTCATTGTATTTTCGTCACAACTTACCTGTTTCGAGATGGCAAGCAAGAGTGGTTCTTCGGGTAGCAATGGTAATGGACAAGAGCAGCCTGGCACCTCTAAATCTTCGCAGCCAAAGGAGAAATGGCAACACAGGAAAGGGCAGAAATACACCAAGTATACACTTGCTGACAGTATGGCAATGTAATGCGGAACTACAGTTACTTAACCACAATTATAGTTCATAAAGTTTACGGAGGATGTGGGCAAAAAATCATGGTTTTACATAGTTAGGTTCGGAGGCACCGGACCCAAACTAATTTTTCCCATAAGAAGTTCAGTTTAAATTTTGATGGTTTGAATTTCGTGATGATTTTTTGGTACCCATGCCCATTGAAATTCGAGAAACCACTATATTTTCCTTAAGATAATTGACCGTAATGGATCATAAGTATGAACACCCAGATCCTTGGCATGTATTAATTAACTGGTGATTTGTTGTCTATCATGATGGATGTTATGCAGACTTTGTTCAGGTCTTACTGCTGCTGAGTCACATTCTTTGTTATGGCAGTTTTATTGGTTGCTTGTGTCATCATCAGATGAAGTTGAATGCTGTAGGGTCATATCAGTATATTTAGGCATTAGATAAACATACAGTTGCAGAAATATCCTACCTTACCAATTAACTTCTTCTTTTCCCTGGTTGTTTTCTGTATTTTTGTAATAATTTTTAAGGTGGTAAATGATTGTTTACTGGAGATTTTTTTTCCCATGTTCTTTTTGTCAATGTTCATTCCGATTCGCTTGTGTTTGTTTCTCAGTCATACTGGTGACTTTCTAAACATACTTCAGTCATCTAAAATTTTTATTTCTAGCCTAACCCAATACTTTCATAACAGCCTTACCCAAGCTAAATTCTTTAACCTAACAGTACAGTTTAACCCTTTAACCGCGGGTGTCATTCCAGAATGATATTGAAAAAACTGGACCAAACCGCGGGTGTCATTCTGGAATGTTCGTGAATATTTTGAACACTGTGTGTTTTTCCTGTGCGCAAATTGTTTCACGCAAGAGTAGCTGTCGAGTTCTTTCACGCCAGCCCTCCCACACCTCCCTCCTCCCACCCCCCAGGGGCCCCCCCCACCCCTGCCCTGACACGCATCAGTCAGTATCTGTCCAGCTCTGTGCGTGATAATGGCGCTCCATCCCGAGTCATCATCACTCGCTTCCTCCTTGGAAATTCCTAGTGCTAGTGTGCCTTCGACCTCTACACCGAAGAAGGAACTGCCGACGGCGAGGCAGAAGGGGTTGAGCACCCCAGAAATTAGGACAGAGCTGGATAAAACTGTAAGTACAACTCTGGATTGTGGCAGTGAGAGTGATACACTTACCGCAAGTAGTGATGACTATGCAGTGATTGGTGGTGAACTGTTTATGATTGACAGTGACAGTGATGAAAGTGAACATGTTGTCTCCCCCCCACCGCCCACAACTTACTCTGGGAAAGGGAAGGCGCCCATGGGGAAAATGGGTGTAGCACTTGGGAAGGGAGTGAAGCAGAAACTTACGTCTCCTACACCCGGCCCTAGCAAGCATTTCCCACCACTTTCCCGTTCCCCTAGCCCTATTGCCGTCACAGCATCTTCATCTTCTGCCGCGCCCTCTCCTCAGTCTACATCATCTGAGGAATATGAATTCCCAAAGCCTGCACAGCGAGGGAAGGCAGGCCGTGCAGGCAGGGTAAGCAGGGCAGGCCGGCCTAGAACAAAGGGGATGCATGGCATCAGGAGGGCAAAGCGGGGTGATAAGCGAGGTGATAAGCGGGGAAGAAAGGGTCAGATTTCACCACACACCAGGTCAGTAACCCCCCCGCCTGCCCCCCGCCCAGCTCCCTCACCCTCGCCACCCCCCCACTCACCATCCCCCCACTCACCCCCCTCCCGCTCACCTCCTGCCTCACCTCCTGCCTCACCCATTGCCTCCACCTCAACTCCTTCTCACCGGGAAAAGAGTGCAATGCGACCTGCCACTGCCACTGAACCACGCACCGGGAAAGTGGATGCATTTGTTTGGTCTGACGGTGCTGATTTTCAGCCACACAATCCGCCGTTTGACATGACAAACACGGGAATACAGCCTGCCTTCCCATGCAACGAAGGAGATGACTTTGTGGACTACTTCCTGGCCTTCATGGATGACGAAATCGTGCAATTTGTCAGCAATGAGACCAATAGGTATGCAGCTCAGTGTGCAACAGAAGGGCTGGGACCTATTGGCTCACCAAAGCAAGCGTCGTGGTTGCCTGTCGGTATCAGAGAACTGTATGTGTTCTTTGCTCTCATGTTCTTGATGCCCCATATGAAGAGACATGAGTTGGAGGAGTACTAGCTGGTTGATGACATCACTTCAATCCCAACATTCGGCAAATACATGTCATGAGATCGGTTCCGACAGCTGCTAGGATACCTGCACTTCACCGACAATGAAAACCCGTCCCAAACTGACCCTTTGTGGAAAGTGAAGGATTTCCTCAACAGGATTAGGGATTGATTTATGCGATTTTTCCGTCCTATGCAAAAAGTCGTCATAGATGAATCCCTGGTATTGTTCAGAGGACGTCTCAAATTCATGCAGTACATCCCCAGCATACGCCACCTCTTTGGGATAAAGTTCTTTGTGCTGTGTGACTGTGAGACAGGGTATATCCTTGATTTCATTATCTACTCTGCAAGCACAGTGGACGTGGGCAGGAAAGACCCCTTTGGCTTCTCTGACTCCGTAGTAAAAGTGCTGATGGAGAGGTATTTTGGTGGGAATCATGTGCTGTACACAGGCAATTACTACACAGCACCGAAACTCGCCAAATACCTGGCTGAACACGGCCTCGACACTGTTGGCACTGTACGGAACCACAGGAAAGAGTGGCCAAGTCTCCCTGAAGCATCATCCTCATCCAAGGGAGATGTGCACCTGAAGAAGTCTGACAAGCTTCTGGCGATCAGGTGGCATGACAAGAAGGTCGTGAATATGCTCAGCACCATCCACAAGGGAGAACTGCAGAGAACTGGGAAGGTCAGCTACAGGACGGGAGAGCCAATCATGAAGCCCGATGCCGTCATTGACTATAATATCAACATGAGACTTGTTGATAAGTCGGACATGATGTTTGGCAAGATAGACTGTCTCAGGAGAAACACCTGATGGTACAGGAAGGCTTGCCTCCACATGCTCGATTTGTGCATGCTCAATGCCTTCCTCCTCTACAAGACACAAGTTGGGGGCATAAGGCAACCATCCTTGAGACAGTTCTCCAAGACTGTCGTGCAGCAGCTGCTTGCACGATTTGGTCAGGTGACGGCATTGGTCCCAAGGCGACACTCTGACACACAACCCGACCGTCTTGAGTGCCGCAATTACATGAGCCGGCACCAGCTTGTGAAATTGCCTCTCACCGCAGGCGTCAGGTTGTCACATGGCCGCTGCAGAGTGTGTCATAACACCACACGGAGGCCTCGGGCAAGAAAAATGAGCACACACCAGTGCCAGGAATGCCAAGACGCTCTCTGTGTGACTCCGTGCTTTGCCGAGTACCACTCTCTGAGTAAATACTGACAGTGACAGTGATATACAGTGATGCGACAGTGACGTGCTTTACCAATAATTGTATA
This sequence comes from Coenobita brevimanus, assembly GCF_032717465.1. NCBI lineage: Eukaryota > Metazoa > Arthropoda > Malacostraca > Decapoda > Coenobitidae > Coenobita > Coenobita brevimanus. The sequence continues at coordinate 21,048,890 of NC_137040.1, read as the reverse complement.
AGGGATAATGTAGTACAGTAATAAGGGATATTTTGCCTAGAAAACAATGTAAATATTGACCAATATTATAATTGATATTGTAATAGAAAATCTGCGGCACTGCTGTGATTCTGTGATGCAACTGTGACATGCTTTACCAATAATTGTATAAGGGATAATGTAGTAATAAGGGATATTTTGCCTAGAAAACAATGTAAATATTGACCAGTATAATAATTGATATTGTAATAGAAAATCTGCGGCACTGCTGTGATTCTGTGATGTGACAGTGACGTGCTTTACCAATAATTGTATAATATAGTAATAAGAGATATTTTACCTAGAAAATTATGTAAATATGGCCAGTATATAAGTGATATGGTAATAAGAAAATCTGCAGCACTGCTGTAATTCTGTGATGCGACAGTAACGCAATATAGTAATAAGTGCAGTGTAAATATAATGCATATTGCCCAGATTATATGTAAAATATAATAGAAGTTAGAAATAATGAAAACATCGCCGCTAATCAAGTGTCAGTGAGCGTGTGATGCCGCAGTGACGTGCGGGCAATTACAGTGCCTTTTACCTACCTCAGTGAACACAGAGTGGGTGTTTATCATATGTGCAGTGTTCATATATGTTTATAGTACTATTATCAGAGAGTGGTTGGCATTTGGTACTGGTGTGTGGGGCATAAAATAGTGATTTTACACCCCTCACTTCTAACGGCACTTCCCGTCCTGAGAAAGTCCACAAAGTCATGAAACCTACATCACTGCAAAGCTGAAGGTTAGTACTTTCTAATGGTATTTTATTTTTTGCTCTAGCTTTATTCTGTGCAGAGTTATTAAGGTTTAAAGGTTTGTTTACATTTGGCTGGAACCCCCGCGGGAGAGGCCAGTCGGTGCAAAACAATGCCCGCGGTTAAAGGGTTAACCTAACCTAACCCAGCCCAGTCTAAACTAACCTTACTTAACCATACCTAACCTTAACCAGATATGCAGAATTAGTAACTCTGATGAATTCTGCTTCAGCCAAGTAGTTTTCAGTAGCTACAGTGCTCCCCCAAGCAACACGGTTAATGGGTCTAGGGATTTCACTGCACAAATGGAAACTGGTAGATGGGTACATTGAAACCCATGTTATTAGGACAAATAGGTCTGGAAATGTCCCAAAATATTCCCAAATCCCCCATCTGACCCTCTTGAATATTTTTTACTCCTTCCTGAGCATACCAGACATTAATTGTAATACTGTACTTACACCGCCTTTACAAACATCATTGGGCAAAAGAAAGAGTTACAGTATTTAGAGTGTACAAACTGCTGTACAGTTTACTCACCATGAAATGACAATGTTATTTAGGTGTCTGGAGGGTGAGGGAGAATATCTGAGGGTGAGGGGCCAGAGGAGGTGATTGAAGTTTCTCTAACTCCTCTGGGGTTGAGGCTAGACACATCAGCCATGTTGTTGACATTTATTACCATGGTAAATCTTCAAATGGAGTGCAAAGGAGTCTCTCTGAGAAGAATTTTGCCTCATTAACAGGGGGAGCTGCCATGCTGATTGATTCGGGGTATGGTTCATGTTGCTGCGCAAATTATGATTAATGCAAACCAGAACCGCCCTCCTCACATTCTTACTGCAAGAGCCTGCCTGTACGCTCAAGAAACAGTGTGCATCAGGAAAACAAAACATGGAGACAAACAATTGGGAAACAAAATCACTGTGAAGCAGTTGTTTACCACCATAAAAATAATAAGGGTGACCCTATATTGAGTGACAAGCCAAATGGTTTCCTGTACACCAGGAAACCATTTACTGCGCTGGGTAGGAACCATATAACCAAATTATGGCACCTGTTTATTTAATGGATAATTAAGGTGCTCCAGTCGGATTGAGCCGGTGTAGGTTTATATCCAAGGGATGGTTGGGGTTTGTTGCTCACGTACTGCCTCTCTGGGATGAGTGAGGCTGGTCATTCACATCTTAAATGTCAGGACCAACTTTCTTAGCCCTGGGCTCCTGTGCTCCTCATGGGGTGGCATGGGATTGGGTGATGGATGGGTGGATGAAAAACAATAAGAAAAATATGGAAAACAAACTGTAAGAATAAGAAGTGAGTTGGTAAGGTCTGCTGCTTAAACTAAACCAAATATTTTTCAGGCATTACAGTATAGTGAACACAAATGACCCCTGCTCTGGACCTCTGGTATTTGTACCAGGAAGTTGTTGATTATATTTTGGCACAGAAATTTAATCATTTAATGAAATACCAGTACCTTAGGGCATTTGTTTGTGGTTTGAGTTGCAGCATTGTAACTGTATATACCACCTTGTTATTTCAGACATAGGCAAGGTAGCATGGGCAAGAAGAGCAAATTCTATGAAAAGGGTAAAAGGAAGCGTAAGGATGAAGCAGCCTCCGATGATGAGGAGAGCCTGGAACTGGAAGGTGTTCCACAGGCATCCAAGCAGAATGTGGAGGTAAGATACAGAGTCCCAGCCATAGAGTACTGATCGGCCAACCATTGTGTAAGGTCCTTGTAGAGCCAAGCTTGCCATTACCTGGATTATGACACTGTTTATCATCCCAGTCTTTTCTGTACTATATATCAGCATTATATAGGCACAGCTTTGGCACTCATGTTTGTTGAGGTAGAAGTCTCATATAGACTGGTTATGGAAGTTACCTGGTGAGTGGATGTAAGTATACAAGAAGTCAGAGTTTTAGTTATTTCATGTGGTAATTTATTTTCCATTTTAAATACTAGTTTATGCCAATCCCATTTTGCCCTTTCAGAGCTTGGAGGCATGGAGCTAGACTGCCATAATTTAGAACATTTAAGGATGGGAGCCCAACTGTTTTCATGAGAGAAAACCTTTGGGACTTAATCTTGAGCACACAGGCCCAAGAGCTTACTGGTCACCAATTACGCACCAGTACCAAGCTATTTTTATCAGGATATGCAAGGGCTTTCTCATTCAGGACTGTAGAGATTTCAGTAAGACAGTGTTTTTATAATGTAACACCCAAGAGCAGCACCACATCCACTCACTCGATGTAGTGCTGCTTTCGGGTGTCTGCCCTTTCCTCTCCTTCATCCTTCTTTCCTTTCATCCTCTTTTGTCTTTCTTTCCTTTATTCTTTTCTAGTCCTTCTGCCTACGAGTAACTTCATGCTTCCTCTTCTGTCTTTCTTTCCTTCATTCTTTCCTCTTCCTTCTACCTGTGGGTGACTCTACACTAAGTGACAAGCCAAGTGGTTTCCTGTACACCAGGAAACCATTTACTACGCTGGGTGGGGTGAGGGGACTAGGGACCCCCTCCTCTGTTTTTTAGTTCCTAAAAAGAGACAGGCCAGAGAAAGGGATGGGGGATGGAGTTATCCCCGTACCCTGAAGATTGGGTCTATGAATGTGCGTGGATGTAGTACAATTGAGGCTAAAAGGGAGGAGATTGGGAGAATGTTTGTGAGAAGAAAGTTGGATGTGTTAGCTTTGAGTGAAACGAAGATGAAAGGGAAGGGGGAATCTATGTTTGGAAGTGTGAATGGAAGATTGTCAGGTGTTGATAGAGGAAGGGCAAGAGAAGGTGTGGCCTTGTTAGTGAGTCCGGAAGTACAGCAGTGTGTGATTGAATGGAAGGAGGTGTCATCAAGACTGATGTGGGTGAAAGCGAAATTTGAACGTGAGTTGTGGGTGTTTGTGAGTGCATATGGGCCTGGTAGTGAAAGGGATGAACAAGAGAGGGAGTCTTTCTGGAATGATGTTGATGAGTGTCTGCAGAGTTTTGGAGCGAATGTGAATGTGGTAATAATGGGAGATCTGAATGCTAGAGTGGGAAATGTAGCAGTTGAAGGTGTAGTTGGTATGCATGGTGTGCCTGGAAGAAATGAAAATGGGGAACGAATGATAGCGATGTGTGTTGAGCGAGAGATGGTGATTGGGAATACGCTGTTTGAGAAGAAAGATATTTATAAGTATACATGGGTGAGACAGGAGGGTGGAAGGGTTGTTGATAGAGCCTTGATGGACTATGTGGTTGTGTCTAGGAATGTAATAGGAAGATTGTTGGATGTGAGAGTTCTGAGAGGGGAGGGTGGAGGTATGTCTGACCACTACCTGGTGGAGGGAAAGTTAAGAGTAGGTAAGAGATGGGTGAGAGCTAGGAGGGTTAGGTGTGGCAGGGAGGTTTTGAAAGTGAGTGAGTTGGATAAAAGAGAGAAAAAGATAGAGTATCAGGAGAAATTGAGAGATGAGCGGAACGCAGTGAAAGATCGGGAAAATGGCAGCGTGGAGGAAGAATGACAGTTGTTTAAGAGTGCTGTGGTGGGGCATGCAGAAGAGGTGTGTGGTGTGAGACGTGTGGGTGGTGGTGTAAGAAAAGGAAGTGAATGGTGATGCGAGGAAGTAAGTATGGCTGTGGCTGAGAAGAGACGTGCATATGAAGTGTGGCTGCAGAGGAAGGATGAGATGTCATATGAAAGGTATAAGGAAAAGAGGAATAGAGCGAGAAGAGCTGTGCGTGATGCTAAAGTGGCAGCAGATGAGAGGTGGGGTAGGTGGCTGACAGAGAATTTTCAACAGAATAAGAAAATGTTTTGGAAGGAGGTGAAAAGGGTGCGAAAGGGAGAGTCTGGGAAGGAAGAACGAGTAAAAGCAGAGGATGGAAGGATGTTAATTGAGATGGATGCAGTAAGGAAGAGATGGGCAGAGTATTTTGAAAGATTGTTAAATGTAGAGGAGGAAAGGGTGGCTGAGATTGTGGCAGATAGAAGGGTGCAAGGAATAAATGTGTTGGGAGAGTTGAATGATTCTTTGATCACGAAGGAGGAAGTGGAGAAGGCAGTAAAGGAGATGAAAACAGGGAAAGCTGCAGGTATGGATGGGTGTGCTGTGGAATGCCTGAAGGGTGGTGGAGTGACTATTGTTGACTGGTTAGTAAGATTATTGAATGTGTGCTTTGAGAAAGGTATGGTGCCAATTGACTGGGCAAGTGCTTGTGTGGTCCCGTTGTATAAAGGCAAGGGTGATAAGTATGAATGTACTAGCTTTAGGGGTATAAGTCTGTTGAGTGTTGTAGGTAAAGTGTATGGTAGAGTGTTAATTATGAGAGTTAGAGAGGGTACAGAGGGAGTGATTAGTGATGAGCAGTGTGGCTTTAGGAGAGGGAGGGGATGCGTTGATCAGGTGTTTGCTGTGAGACAAGTGTGTGAAAAGTATTTAGCGAAAGGCAAGGATGTGTTTTGGGCATTTATGGATTTAGAGAAAGCGTATGATAGAATTGATGGGAGGCTTTGTGGACTGTTTTAAGATTGTATGGACTTGATGGTAGGTTACTAAAAGGGGTGAAAAGTTTTTATGTAAATAGTAGAGCGTGTGTAAGAGTGGGAAATGCTGTGAGTGATTGGTTTCCCATGAGAGTGGGGCTGCGACAGGGATGTGTGATGTCGCCTTGGTTGTTTAATATTTACATGGATGGTGTTGTAAGGGAGGTGAATGCAAGAGTTTTAGGTGGTCTGAGTCTGGTAAATGTTGATGGAGGAGAGTGGAATCTGAAGCAGCTGCTGTTTGCAGATGATACTGCACTGGTGACTGATTCAGAGGAGAGATTGAGATAGTTGGTAGAGGAGTTTGGAAGGGTGTGTGAAAGGAGGAAATTGAAAGTAAATGAGAATAAGAGTAAAGTGATGAAGTGTACAAGGTTGATAGATGGTAGGGGGATGAATATAGTTTTGAATGGTGAGTTGCTTGAGGAGGTAGATTGTTTTAAATATCTAGGGTCACATGTTGCTGTGGATGGAAGATTAGATGCAGAAGTGAAGTTTAGAATAAATGAAGTAGGAAAGGTGCTGGGAGGAATGAAAAAAGTGTTTAAATGTCGTTCGCTTAGAATGGATGTAAAGAGAAGGCTGTATGAGGGTGTTGTGGTACCGACTGCATTATATGGGGCTGAAACATGGGATATGGGTGTAGCAGAGAGGAAAAGTTTGAATGTAATGAAGATGAGATGTCTGAGGAGTATGTGTGGAGTGACGCGTATGGATCGAGTGCGAAATGATGAAGTGCGAAGGAGAACTGGAGTTGTTCGGGAGATGGCTGGTAGAGTTGAGCAGAGGGTGTTGCAATGGTTTGGGCATATGGAGAGAATGGATAATGAGCGATTGGTGAAAAAGATAACTAGATCTGATGTGAGAGGTGTAAGACTGAGAGGAAGACCACGAATAGGATGGATGGACAGTGTGAAGAGAGCGCTGGATGCGAGAGGGATGTCTGTTGAGCAAGGAAGAGTGGCTGTGCGTGACAGAAATAAATGGAGAGAAATTGTGAATGAATAAGTGATGACGCAGCCCTGAGGGGATATTCTCCCGCATTTGGTCTGATCAGCTAGTCAGGTCAGGTGCAGGTAAGGGGATGGGTCTGTTATGATGTGGCAGGGGTAAACCAGTTCTGCTGTCGGGCTCTGCTGTGGATGTCACTGATTGCATTGCGCAGTTGACCCTTGTGCGGTGTGATGCGGTGAGGATCTGTCCGTTCTCCGCTTTGGGGCTAAGATGCGAATAAATGTGTTTGAATGGATGAGTAAATGGAGAGTGAGTCGTCCTGTCTCGGCTACCTCCCTTTCCTTGGGGGAAGCAGCCTAGGTATATAGATAGATAGATAGATAGGGTGGTAACCATATAACCAGATTTTGGCGCCTGGTGTTTTAGTGAGTAGTTACGGCACTCCGATCGGATTGAGCTGGTGAAGGTTTATATCCAAGTGACGGTTGGGGTTTATTGCTAATGTAATGCCACTCAGGGATGAGTAAGGCTGGTCACTCTCGTCTTAAACGTCAGGATCAACTTGCCTAGCCCTGGGCTCCTATGCTTCTCATGGGGCAACGTAGGATTGAATGATGATGATCACATAGTTTCATACTGAATAAGAGTACGTAGAGGGGGTCCTCAGAGAGCACAGTGAAACTGTGCCCAAATTTTGGCTCTGATCTGTAACCATGATCTTCAATCTCCACCAAAAGCAAATCCCATATATCTGTCCCTAACCAGAGTTTATATGCCAATTTTTATGCAGATTGGATCAGACATTTATTAGATATTTCCACATCCTGAAGCTTGAAACTGTCACCCATGACCTTGCACTTTAAGCAGTCTGCACCAATCAGGTTATTTCTTCCCAGACCCACACACAGGTATGTGCCAGTTTTGATCCTGATTGGACAGAGCATTCATGAAATATGTTGCTAACATGTAAAATAGGCACCAAGAGTCCTGTCACCTCTAATAATTTTCTCTCCATGGACCTCAAAATCAGTCTGCAGAATCAACAGCAACTGACGCTGAGTTTATTGTACCACAGATCAGTCATGTCAGTGTTGGTTTCTGCAGATTTTCCAGTCTGTTCTCAAAGTCCATGGAGAGAAAAATATGAGAAGCGACAACACTTCTGATGCCGAATGTACATACTGGTACATAGAAACAGACCTAATCACAATAGCTGCACCTTGGATATGGCTAATAAAATCTTAGTGAATTTCACATCTACTAGTTCTGTAAAAATGGGTACAGTACAACTTGCAATAGATGGGTTCACAAAAGATGCAGTGACATTAGAAGTAGAATACAGGTTGAGGAATTTTTCATGTACACTATATTGGGGTATCCCGGCTGTGGACAACAGAATATTTAGAGTCAGTTGGGGAGGCAGCCACCTGCAGTGAATGAAGTTTTGTTATCTAGGGTGTGTGTTTAGTGTGGGAGGAGCAGGAGAGGCTAGCGTTATTGCTAGAATGAAAACCTAATGAAAGAAATGTAGGGAACCGTCATGATTACAGTATATATATATATATATATATATATATATATATATATATATATATATATATATATATATATATAGTATATATATATATATATATATATATATATATATATATATATATATATATATATATATATATATATATATATATATATATATATATATATATATATATATATATATATATATATATATACATACATACATACATACATAATCCATCCATCCATCATCCAATCCTACGTTGCCCCATGAGGAGCGTAGGAGCCCTTGGCTAGGCAGTTGGTCCTGACATTTAAGATGAGAGTGACCAACCTCACTCATCCCTAAGTGGCATTACGTGAGCAATAAACCCCAACCATTCCTTGGTTATAAACCTTCAATGGTTCAGTCCAATTGGAGCACAATAATTACCCACTAAACCACCAGGCGCCTAATTTGGTAATATGGTTACCACCTAGCGTAGTAAATAGCTTCTTGGTGTACAGGAAACCATTTGGCTTGTCACTCAATGTAGAGTCACCCATAGGCAGAAGGAAAAGGAAAGAATGAAGGAATGAAAGACAGAAGAGGGAATGTAAAGTCACCCGTAGGCAGAAGGACGAGGAAAGAATGAAGGAAAGAAAGTTAGAAGAAGATGGAAGGAAAGAATATAATATATATATACTATCTATCTATCTATCTATAGCCCGACGCCCTAATCCCGCAAAGGGTGGCCGCAGACAAAACGCCTCCAAGTCGCTCTGTCACCCACCATTTGACTCCCCTCCCCCCAACTCACCCCCCCCTCCCTCATATACCTCTCAACTCCATCCCTCCACCTCATCCTCGGTCTACCCCTCCCTCTCCCTCCCTCCACCTCACCTACATACACCCTCTTAGTCAGTCTTTCATTCTCCATTCTCTCCACATGTCCAAACCACCTCAGTGTATTTCTCCTGTTTAGAATTCGATGAATCAAATTTCGATGCATTTTGGAGTGGTCTGCCTACCTTACTTTTCGATGCAAAGTCGCGTATTTCAATACTCTAAGGGCAAGACTTCAACCAAAACAAGCAAAGATAATATTTTTGATGCGAATCAAAATGCTAGAAGTGAAGGAAAATTAAAAGAAAAAGTATGAACCTAACCTAATATCGTATGTGATATGTGCTCTCAGTGCCAGACTCCAACCAAAACAAGCAAAGATAATATTGTTATGAAGGGGGATTTGCCAGTTAGGTGCTCGAGAAGTTTCTCGGCGTTTCCTGTGCAGTAGTTCCCTTATTGGTACGAGTCAGAGTTGCCAGTTAGCCTGCTGTTTGTGAGCGTAGTTATTTCGTAAGTTATACATTTATTTAATTTGCTTTTTCTCAATAATATTTTATTGAAATGACTGCAAGTTAGATTATGTAGTTTAAGTTCGTATGGTAAATGCTTTAGAGTGTTATGTAATGTGAAACAACTCTTCATGTTTTGATGTGTCTGAGTTGGCAACTGTTGCCCGTCTAGAGTATACTCGTAAAATGTAGACGTTTCAAGAGTAATGCAAGCTTAGTATAACATGGAGTAGAGATTATTACAAGTTTAATCGAGTGTCAAGTTAGTCTGTGTGAAGTGCAGTCAGTTTGGTACTTTCGGTACTTGTAAAAACAGTGGCAAACAGTGACGAGTTATTGAAGTTTGTATATAATTGGAACTTAAGAAGACAGTGAAGTGTAATAAGTGTAATTACTGTCAGTGAAGATTATTTTCGGTACTTATGTAATAAGTGAAGTGTTGGCAAGCATTAAGTGTACTAACAGGGAAGTGTTGTTAAGCATTAAGTGTAATAGCAATTAGTAGAGTGTGTATTGATCCAGTGCTTGTGAGAACAGTGAAATTGAAAAGCATTAAGTGGAATTACTTGGAAAATAAAGACAGTGAACTTTAAGGAGCCAGTGTTTATTTTTGCCTCAGCTGATCTTGTGTACTGTACACCTAAGGCTGACCATAGGAAGAACCACTCACTGGGCAACGTTTTTCCTGTCCTGTACTACTGTACTGCTGTTGGAACCTGTGGCAGTGTGGGACAGGATGTAACAATATTTTTGATGCGAACCAAAATGCTAGAAGTGAAGGAAAATTATAAGAAAAAGTATGAGCCTAACCTAATATCGTATGTGACATGCTCTCAGGGCGAGACTCCAACCAAAACAAGCAAAGATAATATTTTTGATGCAAACCAAAATGCTAGAAGTGAAGGAAAATTATAAGAAAAAGTATGAGCCTAACCTAATATCATATGTGACATGTGTCAAGAAGAGAATGAAAATCATCATCATTTATTCATACAGTATATGAAGCATACGATGATATGGTTCTGAGACAATTCACCGTCAAGTCAGTTCGCCCATCAGATAATTCCCCGTCAAAACATGGATGATTTCCTGTGAGGACAATTTGCACCCTGGACTATACCCCATCATTTTATAAATATACTTATTATTAATTAATCAGTACTTTAATAACTCGAAGATATAACAAGAGAAATTAGCGGAAGAGAATCAATAGTAGAAATACTAAAACAAAATGAATTACAGGTGGTAGCAAATACTGTACAGTAGGCAGAATACTGAAACGAAGAGAAGTACGGTAATTATGAATATAAGGAGCAACATAGAAATGAACAATAGAGACTGAGAAAAAAAAAGTCATGTTGTTTAAGGACAAGAGCTCCCAGATGGGAGTAGGCACCAACAACAACAAGCCATGTGCAAGGCAATGCTCTGTTGTCGGCGGCCATCTTGCGACTGTCCTGCCAGCAGCCAGCCCTCTACAGCCAAGTGCTGCACTTTCATCCTGTACCTTCCATATGTGGACATGCATTTCACTGCAATATAGTTGTATGTATTTTCTTTGTATTTTCGTCACAACTTGCCTGTTTCAAGATGGTAAACAAGAGTGGTTCTTTGGGTAGCAGTGGTATGGACAAGAGCAGCCTGGCACCTCTAAATCTTGGCAGCCAAAGGAGAAATGGCAATACAGGAAAGGGCAGAAATACACCAAGTATACACTTGGTGACAGTATGACAATACAATGCAGAACTACAGTTACTTAACCCCTAAAACGCGGCTGTGTACGACCGATCCCCCCGCTGTGGCGGGGTCTGAGTACCTGTGGGAAAATATTTGCCAAAAATCATAGATTAACCCTAGAGCATTAAAATTTTTATGGCATATAGTACTTACATTCAGCTTTCTCCTGAGACACATGTTGAGCCTTCGTGGACTACCAAAGGACTTGTGAAGACTTGCAAAGTTGGGTAACAAAGTCTTCACTTTCACACCTCCAGAAACCCGGTTTTCTTTCTACCACAGCCTCAATCTGTCACAGTACACTTTATACAACAACGTACAGGTTGTTTGGAATCCGTATTTGTAAATAAGCACTGAAAATAAGGCTAAAATGAACGGAGCGCATGGCCGACATGCAGCGCGGTGGCGATCTTCCCGTCACTATTGTCACATTTGCCTTTTCACGGCAAAAAACACGTATACTACATTATTTTCCATCATAGGACTTCGCAAACGTTCGCTTGTCACTATTACGGCCATAAAAATCACTGTCACTGCCAGTATTGTGGATCGGGACTGAGGAATACCACCGCGGTGCGAGTTTATTCAGCCTTACGGCAGGCACTTTATTCTCGCTCCGGTCGGCCACTTGCACTTCATTTCTATCACTCACTTTCACTGTATCTGTCCTTTTTTTGCCTTATTCATCAGTGTCACTGTCCAGTGTTATAAAAATAATATTTTCTACACAACAAACTGTCACTGTCAGAACATAGAATTGGAACATATGCTTTCATCTTCTTACACTGGAGTGACTGTCACTCGCAATACTTATATTATTACTATGTACAATTATTTACACCAAAAAACACTGTCACTGTCAGTGCTTTTACAAGTACATACACTAATTTACACTCATTAGGCTGTCACTGTCAGCACGTAAAAGAAAACTAAACACTATTATCACTGTCACTCTCAGTATTATTTCACAGAATCTTACCCTTATTTTCAAAATCTACTTAGGCTGTGGTAGTCAAAGAAATACGGGTAAGCACAGAGGGGAACTTTGCACTCTTTGCACTGCAAGGAGGTGCGCCTAAAGGTTCTGTTCTGCCTGGTAGTGTGGCTGCACACATGACACCTCCTCAGTGCTTTCCCCCTCTTTGCAGTGGCTGGCAGTGGCTCCAGGCGGTGTCGCTGAAGGTAGGCCATACACTGTAGGCGGTCTGGAGGTGTGTGAGGGTGGCGTTTGGGACCTGTTGAAAGAACCTGGCCGTAACGCTGAAGCAGCTGGTAGACACAAGTCTTGGAAAATCTTCTGAGAGAGTAGTTTGCTGGCTTCCTGTTCTTGATTTTATACAGGATGAAGGCGTTCAACATGCACATATCAATCAAGTGCAAGAACACCTTCCTGTACCAACGACAATTTTTCCTCAGGCAGTCAATCTCTCCAATCATCATATCAGACTTGTCCACCAGCCACATATTGACGTTGTAGTCAATGACAGCATCAGGCTTCATCACAGGCTCGCCAGTCCTTCTGTCGACCTTCCCTGTTGCCAGCATTTCCCCCTTGTGTACTGTGGTGAGCATGTTCACGACTCTCTTATCATGCCACCTGATCGCAAGCATCTTGTCAGATTTCTTCAGGTGCACGTCTCCCCGCTTTGACTTTTCAGCCTCGGGGAAGGCAGGGTAATGTGCCCTTTTGCTTCTGACAGTGCCACAGGAGCCGACGCCGTGTTCAGAAAGGTACTTGGCGAGTTTAGGAGCGGTATAGTAATTGTCCGTATACAGGACATGATTCTCGCCAAAGTACTTTTCCAAAAGCACTTTCACCACAGAACCAGAGAATCCAAGGGGGTCAGTCTTATCCAAATCGACATTGCTGGCGGTGTAAATGACGAAGTCTAGGATGAACCCCGTCTTGCAGTCGCACAGCACGAAAAACTTGATTCCTAAGCGGTGCCGTTTGCTTGGAATGTACTGCACAAACCGAAGACGGCCCCTGAACAAAACCAAGGACTCGTCAATCACCACTTTCTTGAAAGGGCGCAGGAACCTCGTAAACTTATCCTTGATCATGTTCAGGATTCCCCTCACTTTCCATAATGGGTCAGTTTGGGAAGGCTCACCATTGTTCGCGAAGTGAAGGTAAGTCATTAGCTGCCTAAAACGATCGCGGCTCATGTATTTATTGAAAATTGGTGTTGGGCACAGCTCGTCGGAAGTCCAGTATTCTTCTAGCTTGTGTTTCCAGTTGTGGGGCATTAGCAACATCAATCCAATAAATACAAAAAGTTCCCTGATCGTAAGAGGCACCCATGCTGCCATCCGCGACGTGGATGGCGTGGCCGCCTCACCTTCTCCTTCGCGAACTGTAGCACATTGCCCCTCGTACCTGTTTGTCTCGGTACAGATGTGCTCCATAACCTCATCGTCAAGGAAGGCCAACAGGTAGTCCAAGCATTCACCATCCTCGTCGACAGGGAAGTCAGCCTGAACTCCACACCCACTGTCATCAAAGGGCAGATCCTCCGGCACAAAATCTGATCCCTCTGACCAAACGAAGGCATCCAGCGTTCCCTGCCTAGGCTGGGAGGTGCTGGGGGCGGCGGGGGGTGAGGCAGGTCGTGTGGGAGTGGGTGAGGCAGGCGGTGAGACAGTACGTAAGGCAGAGGCTATCCCAGGTCGTGTTGGTGTTGTGGTGGTGGTGGTGGTGGGGACATTATCACTGGGTTCAAGGTCACTCGCGGTGGCGTGACTGCCGAGTTGCCTAGTGCGAGTTTCCTTACGAGCTAGCCTTACACTAGGGGACAAAGTTCTAGCTCTACCAACACGAACACTTGGCCTACGAAAACCTCTAGAACGTAAAGTAGCACGTCTGCTTCCCTTTCGAGGTGGTGAAGGCGACTCAGACGACTCAGGAGACAGGGCAGCAGAGGAGGAGGACGAGAGAATGGGGCTGGGAGTACGTGGCGGGCTGGCGGTGGCGTGACGTGGCATAGGGGACAATGGCGGCGAGCTGGGGTCACCACTCCTTTTTCTTTTTGCCCCCTTCCCATACTCAAGGCCCCTTCTCGCAGGAGCCTTCCCTGCTGAGGTGCTAGGCACTGACACGCTCTCTTCAGGCACAGAAACAATCACTTCTGGCCCGGACTCTGCACTTGATTGTGTGTCAGACTCTGCCAGGCTGGACCACACACCGACGTCACTGCCATAGTCCATCGAGGCTTTCAACAGTTCACTGGCTATTGCAGAGTCACTTAGGCCCTTAGTAGTTCCTGGTAAGGTTTTGAAGGGGGTTGAGGTAACAAAACCCTTTTTCGGAGGGCTAGAAGGCACAGACACGGAAGAGCTCGAGTTGGACATGGTGTCACTGTGGAAGATTCGCGTGGACTGACGCTAATCTGGGGCAAACCGTGTGAAAAAATCACAGTGTGACAACTGGGGAAACAAGCGTTTCCCAATAGCAGAAAGTGCTTGCGAGATGACGGCACAGATTGACACGTATGAGCCGTCCGCGCGTCGCCATATCGCACGATGAGGGAGGGCCGCGCATTGGTGCGTGGGTGGGTAAAAAAAATGATACTTGGCAACAACCGAGGTCAGTAGTACAAAGGTCAAGTGTGCTAAACGTAGCTCACGGGTGGCGGGACTGATAGACAATACCAGCCGGAGCCTGCTTGCCCGCGGTTATTCAAAATTAACTCAAATCGCAAACGCGACGATCCGCCGTTCTGCCCTTTGGGCCGACCGTCGCAAATGCGACGATCCGCGTTTTAGGGGTTAACCACAATTATAGTTCATAAAGTTTACAGGGGGTGTGGGCAAAAAATCATGATTTTAGGTTGTTAGGTTCGGAGGCCCCGGACCCGAACTAATTTTTCCCATAAAAAGTTCAGTTTAAATTTCGATGTTTTCAATTTCGATGTGGTTTTTTGGTACATATCCCTATCTAAATTTGAGAATCCACTATATATATATATATATATACAGTATATATATATATATATATATACACACAGCTACTGCAAATTGACTTAGGACTTCCCCCCACAAGGTATTAAAAAATCACAGAAATCATAGTATATCACAATATTTGTTCATGATATGCCATTCATTAATATGAAATCATGTTTCCCTTTTCATTCAGGACCAGTTGGATGCGTTCTGGCATGGAAACACTTAGATCTGTAAAGTAATCTAAGGACATTTCTTTGCACCAAACATTTGTCAGTTCAGTCTTGAGGTTGTCCAGATTGGGTGTCTTCTTCTTTGTCATGATTTTCTTCATCTTTGCCCAGCAGTTTTCTATCGGATTTAGTTCCGAACTGTTGCCAGGCCAGTCAAGGACTTCCTGAAGCCATTTTGTCACCTTTCTTGACTTATGACATGGAGCTGAATCGTGCATGAAAAAGTCACACCCATGAATAGCAAAAAACTTTAACAAATGATCTTTCAAAACTTGAATGTACCAGCCACCGTTCATCATCAAGTTCTTAGGAAGAAAGTAGAGGCATCCCCTTCCCATTTCACCTGAGAAACACCCCAATACCATTACTGATTGTGGGTGCTTAACAGTCAGCATCGTGTAAGCAGGGCCATATTGACTACAGGAGGCAGGGTAACGAACCTTAGCAGAACGCACTTGGAACACTTGAAATGTGATTTCATTGGAAAACAAATTTTCTCCACTCATCTGATGTCCAGCGTGCATACTTCTTGGCAAACTGAATGCCTTGCTTCTTCATGCAGTCAGTGAGAAGCGATTTCTTGGCTGCGGTGTGGCTTGGCTAACCCAGCTCCTGCAAGTGGTGTTGGATAGTTCAAATTGAGACGTCTTGTTACAGCTGGGGATGCATTCTCTTCAATTCTGCTGCTGTCAGTCAAGGATTCATGGTTACTCCCCTGTTCAGAAGCGTATCTTTACCTCTGAAAGTCGTTGTCCTCTTTCCACTGCCATGCTTGTGCTCTTGTACGACATCAGACGGCAGGCTGCACGCTGCAGCAAGAATCTTCATGACGGTCGACTTTACTCGTCCAGTATGTTTACAAATCGTGTTGATAGAGACATTATTCTGCCTCTGTGCAATGATATGGACCCTCTCACCCCTTGATCAGCACTTTCCAGGCATGACAACTTGACTTTACGAAAATAACAGGGCAAACAGTAATGCATACGAAAAAAGAGGGAGGTGCAAGCTCGGAGCGATGGGAACATATACTCCCACTCTTGTTTCTGGGCAAGCACTGACATGCTGAGTGTTTCACCACCTCCTACCAACACCAAAGGAGTTGCCAGTTACTTCTTGCCCCAAAAATTCACTTGGTAGAGGTGGAAACACAAAGCAAAGACAGACAACTCTCCCATAGCAATTCTTTGTGTAGGTACTAAGTCAGTTTGCAGTGGGTGTATATATATACATACATACAGTAATCTCTCCAATAACCGATGTAATAGAGCCAAAGGCATGTCCGGAAATTGGATTTGTCTGGGAATTGGGAAAATGCCTCCTGGACAGATACTTATGGACCCTAACCCAGCCTAACTCAGAAAACCACCTACATAACTCCCTCCAGTCATGCATATCACCTATTTAAGACCCTATTCACACAAATAAGGGACAGAAAGCAGGAAATAAATGAAAAGGAACCAGAGAATGAGGAATCAGAGGTGAGTATGGAAAATATTTGGCAGTGACAGGGTACTTACAACACATCCGTGGCCATTACAAAGATTAACCCACCTCCTCTGAGGCACTGGCAATGGTGAAAATGCTCTTGAAGCACGTACAGTAATCTAGTGTTGTGTTGCACTTAATCCTTTGCACTGTGAATTACCTGTGTAACTGTTTAACACTGCACATTCTATTCTTACTTGCTCCATACCAGTTGCAACACGCCTGTTTGCACTCAGCACTTAATCTTTAGCACTCTGAATTCTAATTTCTTAACACTGCATGGCACTGTAAATTCCCATGTGGTCTAGTGGTGAGGTATTGCAATTTATTCACTGTTTATGCACAAACGAGCACAGGAGGCAGCCATTGCGATGAGTTTCTAGTCAGGACGGTAGTTAGGCGGTAACTGGGGAGGGGAGAGCAGGGGGCCACCCTACAACATGCGCAGACATATTTGTTCGGCGCTGCTCAGCAGTTTCATAGTACTGTTGATTTTTTTTTTTTTTCCCCTGGCCATTTTTGGGTTCCAAAGGCCCAGGCCCAAAATGCCCGGAGATTGGGGTGTCCAGGAATTGGGCATCTGGTTATTACAGGGATTACTGTGTATATATATATATATATATATATATTTATATATATATATCATCCGGACCTCCTTTCCCACCCTTGGGCAGAGTGAGGAGTAGCAATGTCCAGACAGCCCAAAATTGCCCAGTCCAATGGGCCATGCTTCCATTCACTCATCATTCAAGCCCCCGGAATCTTGCCTCTATCGGATACGCCAAAAACATTCACCACGTTCTGTAGCTTCACATAATCGTATCTGACAGAGTCAATCCAGACACTCCGTGTTAAAAAGGGGTGCCAAAAATCCCTGATCATGCACTTCTCACAAAATTCATCCAGCCAGCTCGATCTCCTGTCAGTTCCCTAGCCACACCGACTTCCAAACCTCTCTTCCTCACACATTTATCCACCATATCTCGCCACCTTCTCCTTGGCCTACCTCGCCTCCTCCCTCCTTCGAATTCACTCAGATATACATTCTTCACCACTTTATTGTTATCCATTCTCTCCACATGACCATACCATCTCAGTACACTCTCTTCAATTCTGGTGTCCACCGATTTCCTTACTCCACATCTTTCACGAATGACATTATTTCGTATCCTATCCACCCTCTGTACTCCACATGCATTCCTCAGCAGTCCCATCTCCACTGCTGTTTTGTACAGGGGTACAATCACAGCCTTTTTCCACTCTGCAGGCACAGTTTCACTCATCCATGGCTTCTTACATATAAGTAGCGCCGCGGGAGAAGAATCCAAGCGCCCTTTTTAAAAAATGGCAGAAATCGCTCCTAAAGTTTGCCTCTAAGAAATGTAAAAAATCTCAATAACCAACCCTACGATTTTTATGTTTCACATATCAAAATAAACCTTAAAGCATCAGCTTCATAATGTTATGAAGAAACTTATGACAATACTTATTTAGTAATTATTATTAATTAATAATACCAATCATGTGCATGAAGAGTTCAGCTAAATGTCATCTTTTCCTGCAAAGAATGATTAGAGACATGATTATAACACTAATATTAGGGGTACTTACCACACTGGAGTGACTTGACTGTTGAATGTTGATTCATCCCCCCTCCCCCCTCCCCCCCTGTCCCCCCAGGATTAGTTGCAATAATCAAGCAAGTCGTCATCCTCATCAGGGAGGGCGACGTTGTGCTCGACTCTGCCAGCTTCGTAACCTTCCCAAAGCACCCATCACAGCAAGAATTACCAATTGCACGTGCAGAAACCCCTTTCTTGGTTTTATAACTCGTGTAGGCTTGGCCTAGATTACGCTTCACCTTGGCCACAACACTGCCCCACTCCTCCACATTTCGAGGCTTTTTTCTCCCTCTTCCTTGCTCCACTTCACTCTCACTATCACTCGCGTCACGAAGAACAGCAATAGCTTGCGGGCTATGAACATCACTGCTAGAATCATGAGCAGCCATGGCTATAAAATCCTAAAAAGCACAGATAATCCAAGAGTCAATGTTAATGGTGGCCGAGGGAGAGTGAGACTGAGGCTGTCCTTGCTTCCTCGAGACAGCCGCAGCAAGCTGATTGGCCGCGCGTGGCCTACATCACGGCATCAGGCTCCGCGCCATTGGCCGGCTGGCTGTGACGGCACAGCACGTCATTCCTTTTGACGCTCTGATTGGCTGGTGGACACCACGCCACCCCATTTGGTGCTTGGATTCTTCTTTCTCGGCGGTGTTGTACATCCTGTGACAATCTGTCATACGGGCTGGCACACGTTGTTATTCTATAGCATTTTCGACCCTATCAGCACAGAGAGAGAAGCATCCATCTCCCACCACATGGTAAAGGATGCATCTGGCTGCCATTTGAGCGGGAAATCGGGGTTTGGCGGGTGGTGGCGCTTGGATTCTTCTCCCGCAGCGCTGCTCATATCTCAAACAAGCACTTCATTCAATTCTCTTCACTACATTTAAGCATCTCTGCATACACCTCATCAACCCCAGCTGCTTTCCCGTTTTTCAGCCGCTTCACAGCACTTTTCACCTGTGCGAGTGACATGTCTCCTGGTACTGCATTCCATCTTTGCACACCCCCAAAACCAATCATGTTTACAGCTGCTCTGCAGGCTTTCAAAATATTCCTTGCATCTGGTCCTTACTTCATCTCCATGGGTTAATAATCTACCACCTGCATCCTTCACACCATCACATTTCTTTCCGCTTTCACTTTTACATTTCCTCACCTCTTTCCAGAATAACTTTCTATTTTCAGAGTAGTTCGCATTCATTTTTCTTCCCAGATCCTCATTTACCTCCTTTTTCGTCTTCACTAGTCTCTTTACGTGCTTCTTGCTCTCAGCATATTCAGTTCTTATTTCAACTGAACCCCTATCCTGTAACCACTTTAGCCACTTCTTCCTCTCTTCCTTCACCACTCTCTTTACCTCCTCATCCCACTATGCTGTACCTTTCTTCTTTGTTGTTACTCCTGCCACACCACACAGCGCTTTAGCATTCCTAACTAAGCACTCCCTATATTTATTCCACAGTCTGTCCAGATCCATTTCATTCCAGGTCAGTAATTCTAACTCGTCCTCTACTTTGGTCCTGTATTCATCTGCTATTTCTTTGATCCCTGGCTTCTCAACTTTCAATCTTTCTCCCTGACTGCTCCTCTCTCTCTCCTGATCCACCTCACTCCTCTCAGCTTGATCTTGCATACCACAATCATATGATCTGACAGACCTCCACATCGTCCTCTCACAGCCCTCGTATCACCAACCATTCCCATCATCGACCTCTCTTCGAGCATGTAATCAATCAGGCTTCTTTCAACACGATCCCCGTTCCCTCTATACCATGTATATTTATGTGCATCTCTGTGTTTGAAACACGAGTTACAAATGCACAACCTCCTCTCCTGACACATATCCTTTAGTCTCTTCCCATTATCATTTTCTTCTGGTACTCCATAGCAGCCCATTATGTCATCCTCAGGACCAGTGCCTACTCTTCCATTGATATCCCCCATCACAATCACTTTATAGCTCCTGGGCATTTCTCCCACTACTTCACCCAGCTCATCACAAAACCTGTCTTTCTCTTTCTCATTCCTGTCCTCACACAGTGCATATGCTACAATTACTGCCACTTTCACCTTCTGAAACTTGAACTTGACATACATACACCTCGAGCTGACACATTTGTAGTCTCATTCCACTCTGCCACACCTCATTCATCAACAAAGCAACTCCTTCCTTGCATCTTCCTCGCCCATTCATTCCCGATCTTACACATTTCACACCCTCCCACTCCTTCACTTCGCACCCTTTCATCTTCGTTTCACACAATGCCATCACGGCATATCTGACACTCTTAAACACATTCACCACTTCACCCTCTTGCTGTCCTCATTCACACCTCTCACATTGCACATGGTCACACGAGTCTGCCCATTTGGTTGGGGCCCTGGGCAGGTATTGGGCCCTCCTAGGCTCTCTGAACCGACTACCATGATTAAGTGATTTTGGATAGTGGAATCTGGGGGACACTTAACCCTGCCAGAAACCCCGGTTATATGGTTACCACCCAGCTTAGTAAATGGTTTCCTGGGTACATGAAACCATTTGGCTCGTCAGTCAGTGTAGAGATCATATGGCACCTCTACATTGAGTGAGTGGATGATGGGCACCCCCATCTACCACAATATATATATATATATATATATATATATATATATATATATATCATGCCCTCCCCATAAAACAATTAACTCTAAGCCCTTGGCCACCCCGTCTGGGATACATGGCGTCTGGCAATGAATGAATGATATATATATATATATATATATATATATATATATATATATATTTATATATATATATATATATATATATATATATATATATATATATATATATATATATATATATATATATATATATATTTATATATATATATATATATATATATATATATATATATATATATATATATATATATAAGTACACACATTGTAAGTAATCCCTGTACTATCCAAACGCCCTCTATCCGGACCCCCTGCTTACCGGACATTGTGGGCTTGGACCTTTGGAACCCAAAAATTGCCAAAAAATGAAAAAAAATCCCCCCAAATCCAAATTTCTTTCCACCCGCAATTTGAAATCGGCGCACAACGCCAAACAGCTGTGTTTATGCACAGTCCCTTCACCCCTTCCTTCTTCCCCCTTCACCAGTTACCGCCTTACCACCGTCATGAATAGATGTTCATTGCAATGGATGCCGCACGTGCTCGTTTTTATGAATAAACAGTGAATAAATTGCAATACCTCGCCACTAAACCACGTGAGAATTTACAGTGTTGTGCAGTGTTAAGAAATTAGAATTTAGAGTGCAAAGGCATAAGTGTGGAGTGCATATTGGAGGTTAAAATTGGTGGTTGAAACTAGCATGGCGCAATTAAGAACAGAATGTGCAGTGTTAAACAATTATAAGTCACAGTGCAAAGAATTAAGTGTAGCACAACACTGGATTACTGTACATGTTTCAGGAGCATTTTCACCACTGCCAGGGGCTTAGAGGAGGCGGCCATAGACGTGCTGTAAGTACCCTGTACACTGTTAAATATTTTCCATACTCACTTCTAATTCCTCATTCTCTGGTTCCTTTTCATTTATTTCATGTTTTATGTCTATTACTGGTGTGAATAGGGTCTTAAATAGGTGCTATGCATGTCCGGTAGGGAGTTACTTAGATAGCTTTCAAAGTTAGGCTGGGTTAGTGTCCATAAGTACCAGTCCAGGAGGCATTTTCCCAGTTTCCGGATGGACCCACTTTCCGGACATGCCTTTGGCTCTGTTAGATCGGATACTGGAGGGATTACCATATATATATATATATATTTTTTTTTATGCGAGGAAGAAGGAACCAAAGGCCATGAGCCCGCAATAACAGTTCTCTCCAAGAGGAAAAACAAAATACAAGAGAGAGCCAAATTCAAGATCCATTCTTTTCGAGATGCCTGGACACACTGCGTTTGAAAGACTGGAGATCATAGGCAGCAGGAAAAACAGACAGAGGGAGACAGTTCCAGAGTTGACCTGTTGCGTAAATGAAGGACTGGGAGTAACGGTTAACTCTTGCATTAGAGAGTTGGACAGAAAAGGGAGGAGATTTTGCTGCCAGACGGGTGCTACGTGCCCGTTGTAGAGGTGGAGGAATGCATGCAGATAGTTCAGAGGAGCAGTGACAATTAAAGTAGTGATAGAAAAGAGATAAAGATGCAACAGTTCGGCAAAGAGACAGAGGTTGAAGGGAGTCATTAAGAAGAGGAGAGTTAATGAGACGAAAAGCCTTTGACTCCACCCTATTGAGAAGAGCTGTATGTGGGGAGCCTCCCTACACGTGAGAGTTGTACTCCACACAGGGGCGGATAGAACCCCTGTATAGAGTCAACAATTGTGCAAGGGTAAAGAAAGAACGGAGTCAGCTTAGCACACCCAATCTCTTGGAAGCAGATTTAACTAGAGATGTAATATGATCTTTCCAATTTAAGTCCTGAGTAAATGAAACCCCAAGCATGTTCAAGGATGATGCAGGATTAAGCTGAATATTATTAAACATTAGTGGGTATACCTGTGGAAGATTTTGTCGGGTTGATAGGTGTAAGAACTGAGTCTTAGATGCATTAAAAACAACCAGATTATTTTTACCCCAGTCAGAGATACGAGCCAAGTCAGACATTAGATGTGCCATAGCTTCATCCCTTGTTTGTTGAAGTAACTGCTGAGGTGGGCGTTGTGGGAACCGATTGGAAAGGTGAAGGGTGGAGTCATCAGCGTATGAGTGGATAGGGTTAGATGTACAGCTTAGGTCATTGATGAATAAAAGGGAGAGAGTTGGTGATAGGAAAGAGCCCTGAGGAACACCACTGTTGATAGATCTAGAAGAAGAACGATGGCCGTCTACAACAGCGGCTATAGAATGACCAGTAAGGAAGCTAGCAATGAAGGCACAGATAGAAGGATAGAAACCGTAAGAGGGCAGTTTGGAAATTAAAGATTTATGCCAGACTCGATCAAAAGCCTTTGAGATGTCAAGTGCAATGGCAAAGCTTTCGCCAAAGTCCCGAAAGGAGGATGACCAGGAGTCTGAAAGGTAGGTGAGAAGATCGCCAGTACCATCCATCATCCAATCCTACATTGCCCCATGAGGACCATAGGAGCCCAGTGCTAGGCAGTTGGTCCCAACATTTAAGATGAGAGTGACCAGCCTCACTCATCCCTGAGTGGCATTACATGAGCAGTCAGCCCCAACCATCCCGTGGATATAAACCTTCACTGGCTCAATCGGATTGGAGCGCCATAATTACCCACTAAATTATCAGGCGCCAAACTTTGGTTACCGGTATATGGTTACCACCCAGCATAGTAAATGGTTTCCTGGTGTACAGGAAACCATTTGGCTTGTCACTTAGTGTGGAATCACCCACAGGCAGAAGGAAGAGGAAAAAATGAAGGAAAGAAAGACAGACGAGGGAGTGTAAAGTTATCTGTAGGCAGAAGGACAAGGAAAGAATGAAGGAAAGGAAGACAGAAGAGGATGGAAGGAAAGAAGGATAGAGGAGAGGAAAGGGCAGACCCCTGACAGCATCACTACATCGAGTGAGTGGATGGTGAGCGCCCCCCCTACCACAAATATATATATATATATATATATATATATATATATATATATATACACAGTAAAACCTCTACATCTTGGCATAATACATGTGCAAGCCTTGCCGGGTTAGCCTATTTGCCGAACCGAATTGTAGGGATGAACTTTAAGTTCCCCCCCAGCACACACACACACAAAAAAAAAAGAAAAATGGAAAAAAATGGACAAAAATTAAAAGTTTTTACAATAAACAGTAAAAGCTGCCTTACCATGATTCCATGCAGTTGTAGGGTGTATTCCAGGCATGGAGGAGGACTTTTGGTAGTTTTTGGAGGTGTTAGGGGGGCTCAAGATCACTTTTGGGCACACCTTTACTGTACTGTACATGTCACTGTACACTATGTAAAGCACAATTAACACTATAAAGGCCATTACTGTAATGTATTTATCACTTGTACTATACTGGAGAACTAAGCACTAAACACTTAAACATTGTACAACTCGGCATCTTACGGAGTTGGGGGATTTTTGCTGACTCTCTTCCTCTCATGTGTGCATTATTGGGAATTTTTGAATTTTGATTTTTTAAATGAATATTTTGGAGCCTTCCCGAGTTGTAGAGGTTTCCGACTTGAAGGATGCCGAATTATAGAGGTTTTATTATATATATATATATATATATATATATATATACATATATACCATATGGTATGACCTGGAGATTACCCTGATGGTCCGGACAATCTGCTAATTCGGACAACCCTTCCCCCCATATAGTCCGAATGAGAGAGGTTCTACTGTATATATATATATATATATATATATACAGTATATAAATGGGAATAGTGAGAGCAGAGCTACTGTAAACGTGATTATATATATATATATATATATATATATATATATATATATATATATGTATATACAGTATATATAATATATATATATATATGTATATATATATAATATAGATATATTTATGTGTGAATGGGAATAGTAAGAGCAGAACCACTGTAAACATGATTGGTTTTGTGGGTGTGCAGAGAAGGAATGCAGTGATAGGAAACGTGGCACTCGCACAGGTGAAGAATGCTGTGAATCGATTGAAAAATGGGAAAGAAGCTGGGATTGGTGAGGTGTATGCAGAGATGATTAAATGTAGTGGAGAGAGTGGAATGAGTGCTTGTTTAACCCCTTAACCGCGGGGCGTCACTTTCGTGACGCTTGGGAACAAGGGATCATACTGCTGGGCGTCACTTTTGTGATTCTGTGTTATTTTGAATTCGCCCGGGCTTTCAAGCGGTGGCTTGTATCATCTACCAGTACTGCCAATGTCCAACACTAGTCAGCACTCCTAATCTCATCTGTACTCCCATCCATTGTTGACAATTTAGCCATTTCTCCCCGTTCTTGACTCCCCTCCCTACCTCCCCTCCATTACCCTAACCTCTCGCCTGCTCAGCCGTGCTATGCTAAGAAAATCTTCCCTGGAATTTTTCACTGATTTCATCCATTGAAATAAGCACTATGCCCTATTCTTATACCAAATAATATATACAAGAAAGAAATAAGGTAAGTGAGAGTGCCATACACCTAGAATTGGCTAATTATCACCTGACAGCACCTCACATGCACTCGTTCGCAAATTTTCACTGTTTATTTCCCCTTGAAATATGCCGTATAATCTATTTTCATAATAAAAATATATATAAGAAAGGAAGGGAGAAGCCTAAATGATATTTACATTCACCTGGAACTACCTTAATTATTATGTATTGTCTTGGTTTCCTGCCAATCATTTCATTGCTATATATTAGCAGGTCTCACAAGGCTGAAGTTGGTGGTATTGCACTCACCCTGGCCAGGCGGCAGGGGGCCACCACTATCAGTTCACTGTCATCTTTCAAGGTGAAAGTATGCCAGATTCGCTCCTGCTAACTTCCGCCGCTTTTTAGCCCCATGCAAAGGGCCCTGTGACCTTTACCCCCTACTAAACCTCATGTGGAAAGAGGTAAAGGCCTGACAATTGAAAGAGAGTGACTACGATCTTTCTGTTGAGTAAAACAGTTCAAGTGGAATTGTAAATAATGTGTAAATAATGTGTAAACAGCAAGTGAAAGCAATGAATAAATATAAGTGAACAGTGGAAAATAGTTTTATAAGTTACTTCAAGTGACAGTGCATAACACAGTGTAAATAAAATAGAAATGTAGATAATGTAAATAAAATAGAGAACGTAAATAGAAATGCAAATGAGTAGTATTATAAGAATACGAGTATATATACTAGGAGTAATGAAAGTGAAAGTTTCACTCTAGCATGTATGAATACTATGAGTTATGAGAGTGAAGGTGAAAGTGATATTCACTCTCAATGCTAGTATACAGGACGAGAAAGTGAATGCTATGTATTTTACTGAAAGAAATTGAATCCCTACAGTGACAATAAACTACTATTACTGAAGGAAACTTATGGATAAATACTGTAGATATATATAAGTGTTGTATAGTAATAGAAATATAAACTGTGAGTGTTTTTATGAATAATAAATGACACCACCAGCGGCAAACGATCGGAAGTGGGATGGTCATACGCCCTCGTAATTTTCATTGCTTTCACAGTTCTTTTTTTTTTGAGTATGGATTCCAAACTATTTGAGAATCATAGAATAGTGTTTCTAGTGATAATATCAGGCTGTGGTAATCATATTACAAGTTGTCAGGAAGTGTAAAGTGGAGATTTTGTTACCCAACTTCAGAGGTCTCCACAAGTCCTATGGTACTCGACGAAGGCTCAACAAACACCCCAGGAGAAAGCTGAAGGTATGTGTCGTAAGTATATGTGATTTTAATATTCTAGGACTAATAACTGATTTTTGGCAAATATTTTTAGAGAGTCTGTCGGAGCGCGAATATGCCCGTGGGAGCCGCAAGTCAAAGCAAAACAAGCCCGCGGTTCAAGGGTTAAGACATATTAGAAAGCATGGATGAGTGAAATTGTGCCAGCAGAGTGAAAAAAGGCTGTGATTGTACCCATGTACAAAAGTAAAGGTGAACGAAGTGAGTGCAAGAACTATTGTGAGATAACTATTGAGTTTGGTAGGGAAGGTATATGGAAGAATTATTATTATAGGGAAATTAAGGGAGATATCAGAAGTCCTAGTGAGTGATGAACATGGTGGCTTTAGGAGTGGCAGAGGATGTGTAGATCAAATATTTGTAGTGAGACAGATAGTGGAGAAGGCTTGTGAGAAGGACTATAAATTGTTTATGGGATTCATGGATCTAGAAAAGGCTATGACAAAGTAGACAGAGAAGGATTGTGGAAGGCTTTGCATGTAAGGTGTAGATGGAAAGCTGCTAGGCACCATGAAGAGTTTTTATGACAGTGAAGCATGTGTGAGGGTAAATGGGCATCTAAGTGAATGGTTCACGATCGATGTGGGTGTGCGACAGGGTTGTGTAATTGTTCAACATATATACCATACTGTATATATGGATGGGGTGATGAAGGAAGTAAAAACACGAGTAATGGAGAGGGGGATGGCGTCAGTAATGAATGGTGATGGATTGGATATCTCAAATTTGTTGTATGCTGATGATGCAGTACTACTTGCAAATACTGGACAAGAACATGGTAGATTAGTGCAGAGTTTTGCTGATGTCTGTGAGTGTCGTGCCTTTTGAATAAATGTAGAAAAGAGTAAAGTCATGGTTATTGAGAGAGAAGGTGGCTCTCAGTGTGATGTTACAGTGAATGGAGACAGACTGGAATCAGTGAGATAATTGAAATACTTGGGTACAGTGATAGAAAAGAGAGGAAAATGTGCAAAAAAAGTGGAAAGTACGGTGACACAAGGAAGGAAAGTAGCTGGTGCAATGAAGGCCTTGATAAGAAACAGAGGCTTGAATGTTGCAGCTGCATGAGGCGTACATGAAGGAGTGTTAGTGCCAACTTGTACATATGGATTTGAGACTATGAAGTGGCATGAAAATGAAAAGTGAAGAGTGAGAGCAGTGGAGATGGGACTGCTGGGGAGTGTATGTGGAGTACAGAGAATGGATAGGATACGAAACAATGTGATTCATGAAAGATGTGGAATGAGGAAGTCTTTGGACACCAGAATCAAAGAGAGTGTACTGAGATGGTGTGGTCTTGTGGAGAGAATGGATAACAATAGAGTGGTGAAAAAAGTATGTATGAACAAATTTGAAGGAGGGAGGAGGTGAGGTAAGCCAAGGAGAAGTTGGAGAGATATGGTGGATGAGTGTGTGAGGTTTGGAAGTCAGTGAAGCTAGGGGACTGATGAGATCGAGCTGGCTGGATGAATATTGTGAGAAGAAGTGCATGATCAGGGATTTGGCACCCCTTTTTAAAGTGACAGCATCCAGATTGACTCTTATCACATACATTTTTTGTGAAGCTACAGAATGTGGTGACTGTTTTTGGTGTATGAGATGGAGCCAGGATTCCAGGGGCATGAATGATGAAGTGAATAGAAGCTTGACCTGTTTGATTGGGCACTTTGGGTTGTCTGGATGTTGCTACTCCTCACCCTGCTCTAGGGTGGGAAAGGAGGTCTGGATGATGCTGATGATGATATTTAATTGTTTTTATTTCATTTTTATTATTATTTTTTTTTTTTATGGATCATACCTACCTGAGTTGCTAGGGGTGGGGTAGCTTTCAGACAGTGATGTGATGGTGATGATGATGATATGTTTTGTTCTAGGAACGTGGTGACCAATCAACTCCCAAAGATGGATATGGAGCCTTTGACTACCGCACTCAGATGGAGCTACGGGAAGATCACGAAACACGCCCCCTCTGGATTGCCACCAATGGCCACATTTTCCTTGAATCCTTTTCCCCTGTCTACAAGCATGCTAAGGACTTCCTAATTACCATTGCGGAGCCAGTGTGTCGTCCTGAACATATACATGAATACAAGCTGACAGCCTATTCCTTGTATGCCGCAGTTAGTGTTGGTTTGCAGACGCATGACATTATAGAGTATCTGAAAAGGTTATGCAAGACATCACTGCCACCAGGAATTTGTCAGTTCATTCAGAGCTGTACACTTTCCTATGGCAAAGTGAAGCTTGTCTTGAAAAAGAACCGTTATTATGTTGAAAGCGATTATCCCAATGTCATTCAGAAGCTCATCAAACACCCAACCATTCAGGATTGCATGATGAGTCCCCATGAGGGGGTAGTAAGTTCAGAAAGGCAGAAGTCACAAGCCATTATGTTTACCAGTCATCAGGCTCAGATGGCTGGAACTTCAGAGGAGTCAAAGTCAAATTCAAAGCCAGACTCTGATGTTCCAAATGGGGATAGCAAAGAGGGTGGTGCCATACCAGAGGATATTACAGATTTTTATGATAAGATTGATAAAGCTGATGAAGAGGAGGAAGATGAAAAGAACTTGAAAACTCTTTCATTTGAAGTAAATCAGGATAGAATTGAATTATTGCAGAAAACTTGTATTGGCCTTGATTATCCTTTGTTGGCTGAGTATGATTTCAAGAATGATACAGTAAATGAAGATATCAAGATTGACCTTAAGCCTTCTGCAGTACTGCGCCCCTATCAGGAAAAAAGTTTGCGCAAAATGTTTGGAAATGGGCGTGCAAGATCAGGCATTATTGTGCTGCCATGTGGAGCTGGAAAGAGTTTGGTTGGTGTCACAGCTTGTTGTACAGTTAACAAGAAAGCTTTGGTATTATGTAATTCTGGTGTGTCAGTAGAACAGTGGAAACAGCAGTTCAAAATGTGGTCCACAGCAACAGATGATATGATTTGTAGATTTACCTCTGATGCCAAAGATAAGCCTTTTAATGCTGGTATTTTGGTCACAACCTATGCTATGATCTCCCACAATCAGAAAAGGGCATATGAAGCTGAACAAACAATGAACTGGCTAAAAGAACAAGAGTGGGGTATAATGGTTCTTGATGAAGTACATACTATTCCAGCCAAGATGTTCAGACGTGTCCTTACTATTGTTCAGTCACATTGCAAGTTAGGCCTGACTGCAACACTTGTAAGAGAAGATGATAAGATTGCAGATTTAAATTTTCTAATTGGACCAAAGTTGTATGAAGCTAACTGGCTTGAGCTTCAAAAGGAAGGGTTCATTGCCAAGGTGCAGTGTGCTGAGGTGTGGTGTCCTATGACTCCTGAATTTTACAGGGAATACCTCCAGGGCAAAGTGTCTGACCAAAAAATCAAACTACTTTGTGCCATGAATCCTAATAAGTTTAGGACATGTGAGTTCTTAATTAAGTATCATGAAAACCGCAATGACAAGATTATTGTATTTATTGATGAAGTGTTTGCACTGATCCACTATGCAAAAACCATGCAGAAACCCTACATTTGTGGAAAGACCGGTCAGAAGGAACGAATGACAATTATTCAGAACTTCAAGTTGAATCCAAAAGTAAACACTATATTTTTCAGCAGGGTAGCAGACACATCCTTTGATATTCCTGAAGCAAATGTTTTAATTGAAATATCTTCCCAGGGAGGCTCCCGTAGGCAGGAAGCACAGAGACTGGGGAGGATATTGAGAGCTAAGAAAGGTGCCATAGCAGAAAACTTCAATGCCTTTTTCTATGCTCTTCTGTCACAAGACACAAGGGAGATGGGGTACTCCCGTAAGAGACAAAGTTTTCTTATTAACCAGGGCTATGCCTACCAGGTAATTACTCCAGCACAGATGGTAGGGATGGAGGAGGAGCAATTGCACTACACTACACGTGAAGAGAAAGTACAATTGCTGGAACAAATTCTGGCTGCCTCGGAAGCAGACATGTATGAGGAGGGTGTAGGGGGTGAACGGGGGATGGGTGGATCTCAACGTAGGCCTGGCAATATGGGTTCCCTTTCGGGTGCTGATGACTCCATCTATGGGGAGAGGAGAAAAGGTTCAAAGAAAGATCATCAGCACTATTTATTCAAAAAGTTTAGGTCATAGACCGGCGCATAATTTTGCTATGTAGTGGTGTTCAGAAGTGCAGATGTATGTTTTGTATTGGTGTAATCTCTGCATTTTGAGAAAAGTTTCTCTCACTCTAATTGCATTGTACATTCCCAGTTAAACAGTGGCGGTCCATCCTTTATTCAGTGCAGTCAGTTCTGTGAAAGTGTAGCATATTGGATCTTTATGGTTTGAAGGAGGAGCTGTCTGTTATGCAGGCAGTTACACAGGTATTCCGATATCATGCATCACCTAACACTGTACTGTGAGTGACACGCATCCTACTGTGCCAGCTGTATAGAAATATCTCTAAGAAATAGTCCAGTATATCTAAGGTTAAAACAAATATACTCGTGCACTTACATGTAATATAAAGTTTGCAAGAAAAAGGATCAGTCTTGAATTTGCTTTATGTTTCAGTATTTTGCTGTATCCTCTTACGTACATCCAGAGGCAATGCCGACTTTGCATGTTGATCAGAATACATAAAAATATTAGCATTGCAATTTTCTGTATAATCTATTTTAAACAGTTATGCATGGAAAAGATAGGCGTAGCGTGTGAGGTGGTTTGTGGAGTGAGGAGGAGATGCAGGGGTATGGAAGTGACAGCATGGTGGAATGATGAGGTGAAACGAGCTGTGGAACAAAAGAATAAGACATAGTGAATGGCTAGTGAGTCAAGGTAGGGGAGAAGATGAGAGAGAGAAGAGAGAGGTATATGTGAACAGGAGAAGGCAGGTGAAGAGATTGGTGAAGGAGAGTAAGAAGAAAGGGGATGAAGAGTTTGGGAGGAATCTGAATGTGAAATGGACGGAGAGTAAGAAATTGTTTTGGAAGGAAGTAAAGAAAGTAAGGCAGTGTGAAAGGGGAAATAGTAGGGGAGTGAAAGATAGGAATGATAGATAGTTGGTGGAGAAGAGAGAGAAATTGAGGACATGGAAGGAGCACTTTGAGGATTTGTTGAATGTAGAGAGTGAGAGCAGTGCGAGTATAAGTGGTTGGGGAATGGCTGGGAGAAGAGATTAGAGGAAGGAGGAAGAGATCCATAGGGCAGAAGTAGTGGAAACAATGAAGATCAAGATGGGAAAGGCCCCAGGAATTGATGGAGTGTGTGGTGAAATGCTGAGGTATGGGAGTGAGATTGTTGTGGAGTGGATGTGGAAGTTATGTAGATTGGCTTGGGAAGAGGGAAGGGTTCCGGAGGACTGGAAATCAGGTATAATTGTTCCTTTATACAAAGGAAAAAGGGAGAGAGAAGTATGTGGTAACCATAGGGGTATTTGTCTTCTTAGTGTGACTGGAAAAATATATGGTAGAATACTCATTGATAGGGTTAGGCATATAACAGAGGAGCTAGTTGGAGAAGAACAAGGGGGATTTAGGAAGGGAAAAGGGTGTGTAGATCAGATATTTGTTGTAAGATGTTTAGTGGAGAAGTATCTTGAGAAGGGAAAGAAAGTGAATGCTGCCTTCATGGACTTGGAGAAAGCTTATGACAGAATAGATAGGCAAGGTATGTGGAAGGTATTAAGAATATATGGAGTGGAGGGGAAATTGTTGAGTGCTGTGAAGAGTATGTACAAAGGAGCTAGGGCTACGGTGCAAGTGGATGATGAGCTGAGTGAGTTCTTTGATCTCAGTGTGGGACTGAAACAGGGTTGTGTGATGTCTCCATGGCTGTTTATTATATACATGGATGGGGTTGTAAAGGAGGTGCAAGGTAGGGCAGTGGATGTGGGGGTGGCTCTAATGAATGAGGGTGAGATGTGGAAGATTCTGGTGTTGCTGTTTGCTGATGATACAATACTGTTGGGTGAAGATGAATGGGAGTTGCAAGGTTTGGTGAATGAATCTGGGACAGTGTGTAGGAAGAGGAATCTGAAAGTTAATATAAACAAGAGTAAAGTTATGGTGTTTGAGAGGAATGAAGTCACAGAATGCATAGTGAGGTTGGATGGTGAGGATATGGAGAATGTGAGAGCATTCAAGTACTTGGGTAGTGTGATGAGTAAGGATGGAACTTTTGGGGATGAAGTACTTGAAAGGGTACAACAGGGAAGGAAAGTTGTTGGTTCACTGAAAGCAGTGATGAGAAATAGGGAGTTGAGTATGGAAGTTGAGAAGTCACTGCATGATAGTATTATGATCCCTACCCTAACATATGGAAGTGAGGCATGGACCTTGCAAGAGAGGAACAAGTCAAGAGTGAGAGCAGTGGAAATGAGTTACTTGAGAGGAGCATGTGGAGTAACATGGAGGGACAGGTTGATGAATGAAGAAGTGAAGGAATGTTGTAGGGTGGATGTGGATGTGGTTGAGAAGATTAGGAGAAATACACTGAGGTGGTCTGGACATGTGGAGAGAATGAAAGACTGACTAAGAGGGTGTGTGTAGGTGAGGTGGAGGGAGGGAGAGGGAGGGGAAGACCGAGGATGGGGCGGAGGGATGGAGTTGAGAGGTACATGAGGGAGGGGGTGTAGTCAAATGGTTGGTGACAGAGCGACTTGGAGGCGTTTTGTCTGTGGCCACCCTTTGCGGGGTTAGGATGTGGGGCTATAGATAGATATACATAGTTAATATTGTACCAGTCATATCTTGATGTGTATAATTGCCAATACTGTATTATTGTTCTGGTCTTTCATCATTTATTATTAATTAATTTGTTTTGTTAGTTACAAATTCTTTTTCTGGTGTATCAGCATACTTGTTTGTACATACAGCATAGTCCATTACTGTACTAGTATATTATTAGTACTTTGCAGTATTTACAGAAACATAAAAGAAAATCATATGCTCTGTACTTGTACTGAAAATTACACAAGTTATAATGTTCAACCTGTTAATTGGCATTAGGATTTCCTGTCCATCCTATGGTGGGCAAATAATACTAATTTATCAGTTTTACCTTAAGCCTTCTCACTCTTTTGATATGAAAAGGAATATGTTAAAATATTAGTGTTCATAATATGAGGACCATACCTTCCATAGTTTCGTTGTAATTGAATTATATTCAGGATTTGTATTGTTTCCTATACACCAGGAAACCATTTACTATGCTGGGTGGTAACTATATAACCAAATTATGGCACGGGGGGGTTTAATGGGCAATTAAGGCACTCTAATCAGATTGAGCTGATGCAAGTTTATATCCAAGGGATGGTTGGGGTTTACTACTCACGTAATAACACTCAGGGATGAGTGAGGCTGGTCACTCATTTAAAATGTCTGAACCAACTTTCCCAACCCTGGGCTTCAATGTGCCTCATAGGGCAACACTGAATTAGATGATGAATGAATGAATGATACTAATGCATAATTTAAAAAAAATTCCAGATGGTTTTTAGTGTGATGAGATGAAAGGGCATATAATCAAGTATGGATATGCTATGTTTAGGTCACTGTCTACAGTAATGTGTCCAGGATCAATGTTAGAAATTTTGAGCTTTTAGTGGCATTGAAGTGGAAGGTGTGTGCAAAATATTCACAGAAGATAAATCTGTGCACCATGTGAGGTGGTGTGTGAGGTGAAGAGAAGATGAAAAGGGATTCAAGAAACAGCATGGTGGAATGAAGAGGTGAGACAGGCTGTGACGCAAAAGAATAAAGCATATAGTGACTGGATGAGAAACGGGCGGGGAGGAAGTTGAGAGATGGAAGAGAGAGTTACATGTAGAGAGAAAGAGGGAGGTGAAAAGATTACAGTCATTCTATTTAATGAAGGCAGTTTGGGTGGGGCGATCTGGGACCTCACACTGTTAGCTCTGTTGTCACATTGCCGCCAACACACGTGTAATTATTTGTGCTCACCTCTCTTTCTCTCTGTCTCTCTCTCACTCCTATTTTAAGCTAGTAACTACTTGTAAATGAATTTTAAACACTCTTTATAGATGTAATTCAATAAAAAAGCTGTAGTATAATATAAATCTCATAAGATTTGTCAGCGTTGCTTGTGCAACATTGTCAGGTGGTGACACGAGGGACAGCCCTGCGTGAGCGGGTCATACTCGGTCAGCCTGCCGCCATGGAAGCTATAAAAAAAACGCACCTATAGACTTTTACCTCGGGGGTGGTGTGGAAAAAAGTCAAAAACAAGAGAAAAATAAAGAAAATACAATTAGTAGTAGTTAATATAAATATGAGAGAGAGAGAGAGAGAGAGAGAGCACATGTGTGGCGATGATGTGGCAACAGAGCTAACAGAGTGAGGCCCCAGAGCGCCCCACCCAAACTGCCTTCATAAAATAGAACGAATATAGTATGAGAATGTAAGAAGAGAGTGGATAAGGAATTTGTAAAGTGGAGGGAATGTAAAAAAATATTCTGGAAAGAGGTAAAGAAAGTTAGACATGGTGATAAAGAAGTAAGTCGAGGAGTGAAAGATAAAAGTGGTAGATTGCTTGTGGAGAAGGGAGAAAAAGTGATTGGATGGATAGAACATTTTAAGGAATTGTTGAACATAGAGAATGAAAGTAATGTGAGTATACGTGACTGGGAAATGGAGAAGGAAGGAGGTGAGAAGAGAGGAAGAAATCAGTAGGATGGAAGTAGTGGAAGCAATGAAGAAGGTCAAAATGGGGAAAGCCCCAGGAATTGATGGACTGTGTTGTGAAATACTGAAGCATGGGGAAAAGATACTTGTGGAATGGATATGGAAGATGTGTAGATTGGCCTGGGAATCCCAAAGGATTGGAACTCAGATATAATTATTCCCCAGCACCAAGAAAAAGGGGAAAAAGAAGTGTGGTAATCATAGGTGTATTTGCCTTCTTAGTGTATTGGGAAAATTATATGGTAGGATACTTATTGACAGAGTTAGGGAAATAACAGAGGAATTAGTTGGAGAAGAACAGGGAGGTTTTAGGAAGGCAAGAGATTGTGTAGATCAGATATTCATTCTTAGGTCTTTAATGGAAAAGTTTCTAGAGATGGGAAAGAACTTGTATGCAGCCTTCATGGATTTGGAGAAAGCACTTGACAGGGTGGATAGGCAGTGAATATGGAAAATATTAATATATTGAGTAAACAGGAATTTTTTGAATGCTGTGAAGAGTATTTATAAGGGGGCCAAGGCTGCAGTGTATTTGGATAATGAACTGAGTGAATTTTTCTGTTTGAATGTTAGATTGCTCTATCGGATGCATTTATGTGAAGCTACAGAACGTGGTGAATGTTTTTGGCATATCAGGTAGAGCTGGGATTCCAGGGGCTTGAATGGTGAGTGAAGGGAAGAGTGGCCCATTGGACTGGGCAGATTTGGGCTGTCTGGACATTGCTACTCCCACCCTGCCCTAGGGTGGGAAAGGAGGTCTGGATGATGATGATGATGAATGTTGGATTGAAACAGGGATGTGTCATGTCTCCATTGTTGTTCAATCTGTATTTCGATGGGGTTATAAGAGAGGTACAAGGTAGGGTAGTGGGAGGTGGAGCGTCCGTAATGAGAGAGGGCAGTGTTTGGAAACTCCCTGTACTGCTCTTTACAGATGATACTGTATTGTTAAGTGAAGACGAAAGTGAGCTGCAAGGCTTGGTGAATGAGTTTGGGAGAGTGTGTAAGAAGTGGAATCTAAAGTTGAATGTAGGGAAAAGTAAAGTTATTGTTTTTGAGAGAAATGAAGCCACTGAATGTACAGTAGGGTGGTCCTTAATTTTCAGCTTGAAAAATTTGCTTCAGCTGCAGTGGGACTTCATTCCTATTGATTAAAAAATGGTGTATGCAAATCTTCATGCTTATTACATAATTTTAACTGGTGCCACATCTTGTTCAAAGTTATACCATTATGGCATAATGTTATGTCATTGGGTTACCTAGGTCCCTCCCTCACTGGGGGAGGATGTCATGCAAACCCAACTCCCTCTCATTGTGTTCTAGTTTTATGTTGTAGATGCTGCCAGCTGTAGCCTTCACATCTGGGTACAGTTGCCTGTGTTGCTCAATGGCCAACAAAAGAAACTGCCGTTGATCTTTGTTCTTGGTCAACACCGAATTAAACACTTGAATCAGTTATACTCCTCTTTCAGCAAAGTCATTTGTTACCTGTAACCCCTGGACGATTCGCTCACCTTACTTATTATAATCCTCATGACCTTCCCATGTGGATGGATCGAATTCTTGGAATGAATGAGGAAGGCCAAACAGTGTGAAGATTATGTTGGTGTTACTGGCACATCATCATCATCATCGAATCTTATGTAGCCCCATGAGGATTGTAGGAGCCTGGGGCTAGGCAAGTTGGTCCTGACATTTAAGATGGGAGTGACCAGTCTCACTCATCCCTGAATGGCATTATGTGAGCAATAAATCCCAATCATGCCTTGGAGATAAACCTACACAGGCTCAATCTGATTAGAGTGCCTTAATTACACACTAAACCACCAGGTGTCTTAATTTGGTTATATGGTTACCACCCAGCACAGTAAATGTAGTAAATGGTTTCCTGGTGTATTGGAAACCATTTGGCTTGTCACTCAGTGTAGAGTCACCCATAGGCAGAA
Organism: Coenobita brevimanus; assembly: GCF_032717465.1. Lineage (NCBI taxonomy): Eukaryota > Metazoa > Arthropoda > Malacostraca > Decapoda > Coenobitidae > Coenobita > Coenobita brevimanus. The sequence continues at coordinate 21,011,684 of NC_137040.1, read as the reverse complement.
GGAAGAGGAAAGAGTGAAGGAAAGAAAGAAAGAAGAGGAAGGAAGGAAGAGAGGAAAGGGCAGACACCCAAAGCAACATTACATCGAGTGAGTGGATGGTGAGCACCCCCACCTACCACAAGTTACTGGTCACAAAACTTGAAATTTCTGATTCAGTGCTGTTGCCTGAAGTTCAGTTGTTGCTGTCTTTAGTTGATCTTTGCTTCCTTCTTCGTTAAGAGCCATCACCATTTTTCTCTCCTCTTTGGGGTCAAGAGTTGGATCAGAAAAGGCCAATCCAACTGATTCCTCTGACAGATACCACAAGTGACAACCAAATGCCTTCAAGGAGACTTGTGAGATGTCCTTATCTGGGTAAAGTGACAATTCCTGGAGAAACCTCAGATCTTTTGATAGTGCTAGATCTGCTTTTGTTGCCATTAACCATGATTTCAGCTATTGCTTCATGAACACAACAAACAGCTTCAATCTTCGGCCATTCTTCAGTGTGATGCTTGTCTGATGATGGAAAAGATAGACTTTGATGCTGTATAAAACATAGCCTTGCATCTGGCATGGTGGCAAGCCCAAGGTTGCTGAAACCATGTTCCACGGGGCAGCAGTACACCACCGAAGACAACAATGGACATTTCTAGCAGTTCTTGATAATCATCTCGAGGTTGGCGTTCTTGCAGCTGTTTCATACAAAATGCTGAGCTCATCACATTGCTCACTATTAATCACCGGCATTTCCTTATTGTCATTCAGGGTCTGAAAGCATGCTGTGTCAATAGTATTCCACTTTGCTTTGAACTGCTTGAATATGTGAATGTCAGGACCAGAGGACGGTCCAAGGCAAATGGTGAAGACCTTTTGAACAAGGATCTCAAAATGTGATGGTGACAAGCCAGGTGGAGGAGATCCTTGTGCAAGTGTTGTTGTATAAGGGCGCACTCCCCTGTGCACAGTCTGGTATTGCTGACAGTGGTGTTGAATGCCGTTCCTACCACATTCAGGTATACCCCAGTCATTTAAGGTTTCAATAATGACATTGGGCATGGAGTTGCCTGTCCCTGATTCCAGACTGGGTACATTCTAAAGCTTTGAAACTCCATCACCTGGGATGAGAATTGGAAGGTGTTCAGTGACATTTGCTCCTGTTAAATCAGGAATTAGTTTTCCATACCAGTGCACAGTAAGTGGCACAGTCGAATGGAATGATTTCTTCTACCATTCTGCAGATTCCCACCAACTCTTGATTTGATCTCGGCGGATACTTTGCCTGTTTATACTGTAGTATACATTGTTGGATCTTGTCCACAGACAGAAATGGTCGCAGAAAGCAGATGGACTGCAGCATAGTCTGAAGTCTTGGTCTGATCTAAAGCAGCAGCAGCTGGAGAAGTGACAACTGTTTTTTTGCCCATTGATGTTTCAGAGGCAGAACTGTAGCTGAAAAGGAAGGACCTACTATATCTGCATAATCGTCACCTGCTTTGTCTTCATCACTAGATGGGTCTTCCTCCAGCTCCACTATTTCCTCTCGTACTGCTTAGTGACATTCCTCACGCTCTCTCCTATCCCGTTCAATCTGTTGTCGCTCTCACTCTATCTTCGTTCTTCCTGTTGGAGTTTGCCATTAATACCCATCATGGAGCCTCGCCTCCCTTTCTCCCTCTGAGCCACAAGAAACTCCATTTTCTCATGATTTATTATGAGGTCGAAGGCATTCATGTGTGCAGTGTCATTGAGATCTTTCATCTGTTTTTGGAAGTTCTTTCTCTTACCCACTCCTCCTGTATTCCAGTTCTTACTCTTCTCCAACTTTCTCTGTTCTTTATAGAGAGATTCGATTTTGGGGAAACGATTCCGTGGATCAGGTGCAGGAATGTGAGCTCTCTTCCAGAATCCCCCAACTTCCTCAGACAGAACACATACTGAATCCCCTGATGTTTGTGTCTTTGTTCGCACCAGGTTGAAAACATCGCTTCAGTCATTGTAAATAAGTGCTTAATAATAAAAGGCAAATCCCTGAACAACAAACAAACAAATATGGGTATTACAAGAATGTAGCCTCCCATGAAGTAAAGGAAACATTTTTTTCCAATAACAAAAAAGATTATCATCACAACAATAATTTTGCTCACTAGGCTCAAATTGGGCAAGAGGCGGCATCAGTACTTATCATCCAATTTGGTTAAAGTTTGGTGTCTCAGAAGCTTACACCTAAACTCACAATATACAATACCAGCAAACTAAATATTCCAGAATTAATGTTCCCTCTTAGTAATAAGGACCACCCAAGTGTACGGTGAAGCTGGATGAGGAGGAAATGGAAAATGAGAGTGCGTTTAAGTACTTGAATAATGTGATGAGTAAGGATGGAAGATTAGAGGGTGAAGTGCTTGAAAGGGTACAACAGGGAAGGAAGATTGATGATTCTTTGAAAACAGTGATAAAGGAACAGGGAAGTGAGCATGGAAGTAAAAAATTCGCCACATGACAGTATTTTGATACCAACCCTAACATATAGATGTGAAGCTTAAAGTAAATTTTGACCTTTGTTGGAAGGATGCAAGTCAAGAGTAAGAGCAGTGGAAATGATATATTTGAGAGGAGCATGTGGAGTTACATGGAGAGACTGACAAATGAGGAAGTGAAGGAGTGTTGTGTGGATGTGATAGAAATCCATCTATCTATCTATCTATTGCCAGATGCCGCAATCCCATTTGGGGTGGCCACAAATAAATCGCCTCCAAGTCGCCCTGTCCCCCGCCATTCACTGCCCTCCTCCCAACTCACACCCCCCTCTCTCATATACCTCTCCACCCCATCCCTCCATCTCATCCTCGGCCTCCCCCTCCCTCTTCCCCCCTCCACCACACTCACATACACTCTCTTCGTCAGTCTTTCACCTTCCATCCTCTCCACATGGCCAAACCACCTCAGTGTGTTCCTCATAACGCTTCCTATCACATCCACATCCACACCACAGTGCTCCTTTATATCCTCATTCGTCAGCCTGTCTCTCCATGTGACTCCACAGGCTCCTCTTAAATAACTCATTTCCACTGCTCTCACTCTTGACTTGTGTCCTTCCAACAACGTCCAAGCTTCACTTCCATACGTTTGAGTTGGTATCACAATACTGTCATGTAGTAACTTTTTCACTTCCATGCTCACTTCCCTGTTTCTTATCACTGCTTTCAAAGAACCAGCAACCTTTCTTCCCTGCTGTACCCTTTCAAGCACTTCACCCTCCAAATCTCCATGCTTACTCATCACACTACCCAAGTACTTAAACGTACTCACATTTTCCAATTCCTCACCATCCAACCTTGCTGTACATTCACTGACTTCACCTCTCTCAAAGACCATCACTTTACTCTTCCCTACATTTACCTTTAGATTCCGTTTCTTACACACTCTCCCAAACTCATCCACCAAGCCTTGCAGCTCCCCTTCATCTTCACTCAACAACACAGTATCATTTGCAAACAACAGTACAGGGAGTTTCCAAACACTATCCTCTCTCACCAGGGCCACTCCAACATCCACTACCCTACCTTGTACCTCTTTTATTACCCCATCCATGTACAGATTGAACAACCATGGAGACATGACACATCCCTGTTTCAAATCATTAGGAGAAATACATTGAGGTGGTTTGGCCATGTGCAGAGAATGGAGAGTGAGAGACTAATGAGGAGAGTGTATGCAAGTGAAGTGGAGGGTGGGATTGGAAGGGGGAGGCCGAGGATAAGATGGAGGGATGGAGTGGAGAGGTATATGTGAGAGACGGGTGTGTGAGCTGGGAGTAAGGCAGTGAAATGACATTGGACAGGGCAACATGGAGACAGTTTGTGGCCACCCGTTATGGGATTGAGGCACCTGGCAGTAGATAGATAGATAGTGAGTATGAAATGCTTCAGTTTCCTATAGGTCAAGAGTGAAAGGGATTTGTTGAAGGAATATACTGTCATCCTTCACATGTGCATGCTCATTATGCATGGATTAACAATGCACTGTTAGTGTAAACACAGTTGGCAACATCATATATTGTACCCTATCTTATGTTTGCTTTACACCTTTGCAGTGGGCTATGCCCCTAGAAATTATATCTTTAGTTGGACTCCTAGAAGGTAAGCAAGTTGAGGTCAGTCCAGAGAACTGGTTAATGTGTCAGCTTCAGTGTAATCGGTTAAAGGTGTCAGTATACTATACACAGATTTTTTTATGCATAGAAGCCAAGGTACTTTAGCTCCACATACTCTTTTGGAGGGATTACCTAGCTATATTAGTAAATGACAGTCAGCTTACATTTCAGTTTTTACTGTGAATTATTTAAAATTATTTTTCCTTCTTGGAGTCCTGAATGTAGGAGTCACCTACCACACTTTCTGAAAAATATGTCTGTGGGTGTAGTACGTACACTGATCCCTTGGTTGTAGCTTTTCATTATCACTGCATGATGGAGCTCTGCATTCCTGCTATCATGCATTTTTCAGCTAAAAAAAAAACATGGTTATTGCACACTTGAGCTAGTTTCTGCCGATAATGATGGTGCAGTATTTGTGGTTTCTGATAGCTTTGAGGAACTCAAAAGACGAGGCCCTACCCGAGGTGTTAATCTCAGGTGGTGGACATTACTATCTCCACACTTCCTATCCTCAGAACCCCATGCCCATCTCAGGTCTTTCTGTGGTATGTGTTTGTACCTTATTGTGCCCTTTTCATCACTCTGTTAACACAACCATGTCTGTGTGTATTTCTGATACTTATTGCCATGGTATGTATGTATTTAGTGGGTATAAATTGTTGCAAAAGAGAAAAATTGGGTTTATGAGTGGAATGCCTGGTACCATGTTGGATAACTCCTGTAGGTTCTGTGCTTATTCATTATTGTACAATTTCGTTATCTGGCACAAGGCTTGGTACCAATTATATGCGATAAACAAGGGATCATGGTACTTATTGTACTTTAAATAAATGTATATATTTTGTAAAATCATTTGAATAAATTTGTATTCTTGCCCCCCCTTTTTTGTGTGTGTGTGTGTGTGTGTGTGTGTGTGTGTGGAAGTTGGTAGTACCTGTTATGCTACGTGCTCAGAGCTCAACATCATGCTCCCTGAGTACAAGCTACTGATCTAGGGTTCCCTTCAAGACTGGGTCTAAAGCATGCAACTAGAGGAACAGGGCTCAAAAACACAGGTCAACCAACCTTACATGTATATTGACACAAAGATACACAGTGCTGGACATAATACAATGTAACAGACTAAATACACTAGTATAAGGACATAGAGGACCCGAGCTGAGCTTCGGGCGACTGGGTAGCTCCAGGTGTGGGAGGGGTGGTCCCGTTGAGCGTGCTGTGTCTCAGGCGGTACGGGACAACCGCCGGGGGCCAGGACGTCCGGTGTGGGCTGCTGGGTGGTGTACAGGGAGGCCTTTCTAAAATGTCAGGTATAGGCACCGAGGGCATCACAACACCCTCAGGAGGAGCCTACAGAGGGGCAGACAGCGCTGCCCGACTCCGGGCAACAGAGACGTAAGTCCGCCTGGGCCGCGCACCCGTATGACCTGGAACTCACCTGCCGCCTCCATAGCAGGAAACGGAGACTACCTTACGGGCAATGTGACCCTCGATGGGATCAGGGTGGAGTTACTTCCTTAGCTCCATGCAGCACTCCAGCAATGGCCAGCAGCCGCGCCCTTTGTGAGATGGCCAGTAGCCGCTCAGGCCTTCAGGAGGTGGCCGGTAGCTTGGAAGGCTTCCCAGAGATGGCCTGCAGCTGCTCTGCCCTTCAGGAGACAGCTGGCAGCCGGGCTCAGGCGATGGCCGATAGCTGCTCCTCGTCGGCACATCGTCCTCCACATGGGACTTCGGTGATGGCCGGTAGATGCGCCAACAGGTAAGTGACGGCTGGTAGCCGCACTTTGCCTGCATCCCCATCAGGGAGTTGGGCCCAGGTGACGGCTGGTAGCCGCACTTTGCCTGCATCCCCATCAGGGAGTTGGGCCCAGGTGACGGCTGGTAGCCGCACTTTGCCTGCATCCCCATCAGGGAGTTGGGCCCAGGTGACGGCCAGTAGCCACGCCTACGACGAGGGGACAGCCAGCAGCCACCCTCGTTTTGTTGCCCACGGGAACCTAGCGACAGCCGGCAGCCGCACCGGGGAGGAACACCAAAGCCCCTCGCCCCCTGTGACTCCACCACGAGAGGGCATTCTGCCATCAGACCTGCCGCCAGGTGGGGGTGCAGAAGACCCTACTGTCCACCACCAGTGAGACAACCTTCAGGAGGAAGGCCTCAGCCCCACAGACCCGTGGAGAGGCCCTGTGCTATCCCCAGGGTTATTCTCTGCCCAGCTGGCTCCAGAGGGACCCTACCTGATGGACTTCGACGGAGGCTGACACCACGGCCCACTCCTGACGGCGTCCCCGACGGCAGGAGACCGCAACCGACAAGCCCCTGAGGTCACCCCTAGGACCCCCAGTCGACCCCTTTCCCCACCCCGATGCAGATGACACTCGTCCTCCGTCAGGTGCATGAGTGAGCACTTTAGGGAACTCTTCGGCCCCAGTCCCGAAGTGTGGGGCCCTTCACTGCATGCAGCCCCAGATGGGAAAGGATGCCCCTATGAGTGATCCCATGGCTGCAGGACACAGAGGCCCCTGGCGAAGCTCAGCCCCCAACAGGAGCCGGGCTGTGAGCTCTAACCCTCTGCCAATGCCACCACCCTACCCAGTCCCGATAGTGAGTGACAGTGGAAGTGCAGTGACAGTGAAACAGTGACCTAGACATCGGGCAATGTGTTTAGATATTAGGGGGAAACTAAGCCCAAGATCTATCAGTGCTATAGTGATGGAAGTGTAGACCAACAATGAAACAGTGACAAAGTGAGAGAAGCCGAGCAGTGGTTACAGTGACCTCAGTACATGTGTATCTTGGCTCTCGTAATGTACTTCTGCGACATAAGACCTATAGTCGAACTACCCATTCTAATCACAGTGTAGATTTCCCTCAAAGTGACAGTGACCGATTCCTCTTTCCAATACTATAAGTGCTGTTCATGGTACTATTCACTCTTATCCCGAATTATTGTCCAAACAGTATCTTGCGAGTTACTACTACCCCTGATCTCAGTCAGTACATGTCATATAATTGTCTAGATTCCTGTTTTGTGATGTCTACCTGTTCCACATTTAGAATTTACCAATATACCTGTAAGGTTGTTTCCCTGAGTTTTTGTGCCCTGTGTCCCTCTTAGTCTCATAAGCTCCAGTCTAGAAAGGGAACCCAGCTGCACAATAGGCTTTCAAGGGACGGGAAGCTGACCCTAACACCTAGCATAACACTGGTGGACAGCGGTTGTTCTTGACCCAGGCATACGAGAGAGGTACTTAGGGAATACCGGCAAAATGGCAGCCAAACCTCACGTACAATTGCCTAAATTCGACCCAGAACAATATGACGTCCACACGTATCTAGCAATTATTAAGCCATTACTACTGTAGATATCGGGTTTGAGGACGACAAACAGAAAATAGCAGTCAAACTTCCACTACTGGGTAAAGCCCAGCAAATATTGCGCCAAAAATCGTCCCAGGGTTCACATGGCAAAACTTCATGAAACTCGTAATCCAGGCCACCACACTTTCAACTAAGAAAAGTAGTGACACTATCCAAATTGGATAGTTTGACCCACAATGGCAACCTGGACGACACTGATCCAGGCCAGGCGACTCGTCACCGCCACCTACCCAGAGGCAAATGATGAAACCCGGTAACAGCTAATTATATTTAACACACTCATCAGGATCCTCCCCAGTTTCGTCAAAGAACATTTTATATGACCCAACGGGAGACCTGGAAAAAGATATCCGATTAACGAGGCGCCTTCTAGCCATCCACTCCACCCCTCAACACATCGGCGAAATCAATCAGTTTCCCACGGCCATCGTTGCGATTACAGTAACCCGTGGGAATTTTCTGCTTGCAGCCACGAGTTTTTTTTTTTTTTTTATGTCCGACTCTGGACATTGGCTTCACAGCCTGCAATCAAGGCCCAGCAGTCCTCTTACATACCAGACATTTCTACACGTCACCACGTTGGCACTGACACCCACCATCCATATTGAATACATGCTAGGGCTGTCTCATACAGGACTGGTGTACTGGTATTAGCGGGGGTATTTTTACGACATGTCGGCGGGTCTTCCGGTAGATCAGTAAAGCCTGATTTAATGAAATTCATCCTTAAACTGTTCCCTGCCCCAGCCGGAGTTTGAACCTGGGTCTGTTAGGACCGCAGGCCACCTCTCTACGGATTGATCCCTATTCATGACATCCGCGAGCAGCTAAAAGCTGCCTGGAGCAGCAGAACAACCCAAAGGCGCCTACAAGGCTCCCCACCATACTTCGATTGCCCTGAGCCTAAGGGAAACAAAACCCTACGAAAAAGGTACAGAAGGCATCCCTCACCGCCTCCGCACCCCTCCATACTGGCGGGGGCCACCTCACATCCCTCCCTAGTCTACGACAGGGGGAAACATTACGTTTCATTTCACTCTTCTCCCACTATCTCTTCTCTGTTGCCCCCCCCCTTTTCCTAACCTGCATCCTAAAACCATCTCCTGCTTACTGCCTTCCGCCCATCACACTTCACCACCATTCGCTTTCCCCGCCAACACGACTAACCTTACATCTACTCCAACACACCCTCCTCCCCCTCACCCTCACCCACCTCCTTTTCCTCAGTCACCTCCCCTACTCCACCCCCAATCTCACTAAAATACCCGCCGCCGCCGGACCACCCACCTCGCCACCGAGCCACTACCACACCACCACCCCAGGAGGACACCACGGTGGGGCTAGTGACCCGGAACAAGAGGGTCACCGGGACACTACTGTCCTGAGTCCCTCTTCCCCGCAACTATCCCAACACCAGGTGAGCGGGAAGAGACAATGACCCTGCGAGCAGGACAGCCGTCACCAGAATCGGGGTGGGACTGAACAGGATTCAGTCCCAGGTAACACCGCGTCGACGGCCACTGTACATGACGGGAAAGGAGCGGCCACTGTACGCCCTTCAGTTACCACCCCAAGGGCAGGAGGCCCAAGGCTACGGCCAAAAGTGCACACCAGGGTAAGGGGACTCTCGGCTACGGCCTTAGTGTGCTCTGGGGAGGGCGCTGCCTCTGTGCACCCCTCTCCTGCTGTTCTCTCCTACGGGAGCAACACCGCATCGACAGCCACTGTACATGACGGGGAAGGAGCGGCCACTGTATGCCCTTCAGTTGCTTCCCAAAGGGCAGGCAGGCTTACGGCTACGGCCGAAGTACACACCAGGGTAAGCAGACCCTTGGCTACGGCCTTAGTGTGTAACGGAGAGGGCGCGGCCTCTGTGCACCCCTCTCCTGCTTTTCTCTCCTACAAAAGCAACACCGCGTCGACGGCCACTGTATGTGATGGGGAAGGAGCGGCAACTGTACGCCCTTCAGTTGCTTCTCTAAGGGTAGATAAGCTACCGGCTGCGGCCAAAGTACGTACCAGGGTAGACAGGCCCTCAGCTACGGCCTCAGTACGTACCAGAGAGGGCGCGGCCTCTGTGCACCCCTCTTCTGCTTTTCCCTCCTACGGGAGCAACCGCGTCGACAGCCACTGTACGTGATGGGGAAGGGGCAGCCACTGTACGCCCTTCAGTTGCTTCTCATAGGGCAGGTAAGCAGACCCAAGGCTACTGCCTCAGTATGTACTGGAGAGGACACGGACTCCGTGTACCTTTCTCCTGCCTTTCCCTCCTGTGGGAGCAGCACCGCCAGCACGGCCACTGTACGTGCGGGGGAAGGAGCAGCCACTGTACGCCCTTCAGCTGTGTGTCCTAGGAGTCACAGAACCGCGTTCACGGCCATTATGCGTGACAGGGAAGGAGAGGCCACTGTACGTCCTTCATTCGTGGCTCTGAAAGCACTCTCGACGCAGGAAGTCCCTTGCGCAGCTGACCCCTTCCCTCTCGGCTGCATGGGATGCCCTTTGTCACCGTCCGGGAGTGTTGCCCAGGAGATGTTGCCAGAGTGGTGGCAAGGCCCGATCCCGGCCCTACCTCCTACCCCTGGGAGATCTCTATTCCTGTCGGACACCCGACGGAGACGGTGCCACAGCTCACCCCTGTCAGCGCCTTTCCATACAGGCGACCGCAGTCCTAGGACCCCCAGGCCCAACCAGCAGCCTCCATACAAGGGCAACCCAAGCTCACTCACCCCACGGAGCCAGAGGCGACAGGCCCGCCTCCTACAGCTGTTTGGCCCCAGTCCCAAGGGCCACCTCTCAGGTCGAGGCCCTCAGACTGGAAGGCCTCCCTGCACCCCACCAATGAGGCTCCAGTACAAGGGCCTCCTCTCAGGTCGAGGCCCCCAGACAGGAGGGCCTCCCTGTACCTCACCGACGACCAGGACCCGGGCAGTGACTCCCCTACGGGCAGTGTATTGTCCTCTACAGGAAGGCTCCCCATAGGGCCTCCCCAACACGCCCGTACTCCAGAGTGATTCATACCCAGGACACACGGGTAAATAGTGACGCCCCTTGTACCGAGAACAACCCAGGGGAAAATAACAGTGAACAGTGACCAAGTGAAGGCCAGTGTAAAACCAGTGACAGTTACCATTAATCTATAAGAACCCGATACCCGGCAGAACGGAAAATAGCCTGAGTCCTAAGCAAGAGAACTTATAGTAAATGTGAGAGTCCTAAATATAAGAACTTACAGTAACTGTGAACGGAGACTAGGGTGCGCGGGAGAATCAAAAAGTCTGTGTATAAGTGCCGTCGCGACTAAGTGACTAAATCAAGTGTTGTGATCTGCACCCTGTCTAATTATAGTAGTATTTACCCCACGGACTCTTAACCTTGTTCATTCCCAGTGCATCTAACTACATATATATTCTGCCTAAAGATGAAACACGGGTATCGCAATATTATAACTAATAACATAAGTGTACATGTATAATACTGTGTCTCAAGTGTAACTGTGAATCTTGGTGTCAAAGGCTAACTCTGTGTCCCTGTCTTCTGTATATCCAATATCACTCTGTGTTATATTGTAACAGTGTAGTAATTAAGGCAATAGATGTGTTAAGGTATACTGCCTGGTTTTTATGTCCTGTTCCCTTGTGGGTGCTTTACTTCCAGTCCGGAAAGAGGACCCCGTTCAGTCGCTGGTGTTCTTAAGACGAGAAGTCGACCTATAATCACCCAGCATAACATTCATCATCCCCACAGACCCCCAACTCAACCCCAATGACCTCACCAGACCCCTCGCCGCCCACCACACCCCGCACCTCAGCTCCCGCCACTCCACCACACGCTCAGCCACCTACACCACCCCATCACCAAACATCAGGACGACACCACAAGGCTGCACTCCCCCACCACCACCGGCTCCTTCAATGTCCACACCTTAAGCCACCTTACCTCGCCTCCGACGCCACACACCATCTGCCACACCCTGCAGCTCAGCTCCTGCCACCCCACTACTGCCGCCAATACAAGCACCCCCAACCAAGTCACCACGGTTCCAGCACTGCACAACACCTGCCACCACCCCCACATCTTCACCATCCCCTCGCTTCGCATCCACCGCCCACCCCACACCATGAGCACAGAACCTTGCCACCACCCAAGCCACCCCATCACCAAACAAAGGGATGGCGCCACAAGCCCGCATTCCCTCCTCACCACCCACGCCTCATGCCACCACACCCGCCGTCTCACCACCACAAATTCTTTTCCACAGCCAGCCTCCCACCTCCTCACCTCCAGCTCCTTCACCCTCCACACCTAACACCACCTCACTTGGCACCTCACCACCACTACCCACCTCCAGTACCAGAGCACCCTCATACCCTCACACACCACCCACTTCAAGTCCCATCGGAGCACCGCCCGAAACTACCCCTCCTGGCGCACCGCTTTCACCGCCACACCACACGCAGCCAAAGCACCAAAGGGCCGCACACCCACCTTACCACCCACCCCCACCCTAAAACCTGCCATCACCCGCTCTGGCTGCCTTTCATGCCCATCTCCCCAACCCCAACCCCAACGCCACCTTCCCCACCGCCGCCAACCCTCCCCCTGACTCCTGTCACTGTTATATCTCATCCTTGCCTTCTCTACCTGCCTCCCCCTCCCCGTCTCCTCCCACCCACCCATCCGTCACACCACATCACACCTCACTTGAAGACTCGTCAACGCCGCAAATTCCAAACCCCTCCCCCACCCCTTCCCTGCTGCCCTCCCCATCCCCCATGCCCAGCGCCACGTGCCCTGCCCACGCACCAACCTCTCCTCCACCCGCTCAATCTTTACCATGCCCAATGCCCATCACCACCCCCGGCCCCGTTGCCGCTCCTCCACCCCCACGCACAGCTCCAACCTCCCCACCACACAACTCAAACAGACCGACACCCCTCACCCAACTCACCGCCCACACCCACCCTAAGAACCACCAGCACACGCTCCGGCTGCCTTTCATGCCCACCTGCAAGATATGCCACCACCCCCATACCACCCACCTCACCATAAGACCACACTCCTCCTAACACAAGCCTCATCACACTCCTGCTACACCAGGCACAAATCCCATCCACCACTACTCCCCATAGACACCACGCTGCATTACCACCGTCATAAAAGCCCACACTCCTTGGCAGTCTCCAGCATTCAGCACAGCTCACTGCAGGAGACAAGACCTACCAACATGAGAATACAATGAGCTACATGGGCATCGCCCTTCAGACACAAACACCGTGTCAGTGGCCCCCTCCACCTCCTGCAACTCCACACCACCACCGACCCATCCACTCTCTTCATCACCTGCGACACCCAAATGGATGAAAACCCAGCCACCATAGCATGGAACGCCCTCCTCCAACACCTCCAGCCAGTGCACCACACCAACACCACCAAAGTCTATCACCTCCAGTCACGGGGACATGACTTTTTCTGCGACGACAGTGGTAAAATGCCGGGTATAGTCACCGAGGGCATCACAACACCCCCAGGAGGAGCCTACAGAGGGGCAGACAGAGCGTGGCCCGATTCCAGGTGACAGGGATGTAAGTCTGCCAGGGCCGCACACCCCTATGACCTGGAATTCACCCACCGCCACCATAGCAGGAAACGGAGACTACCTTGCGGGCGTGGTGACCCTTGACAGGATCGGGGTGGAGCTACTTCCTTAGCTCCAAGCAGCACCCCAGCGACAGTCAGCAGCTGCGCCCTTTGTGAGACGGCCAGTAGCCACTCAGACCTTCAGGAGACGGCTGGCAGCTGCTCGGAAGGCTCCCCAGAGATTGCCTGCAGCCACTCTGCCCTTCAGGAGATGGCCAGTAGCCGCTCCTCCCTACGAGCCATGGCCTGTAGCTGGGCTCAGGCGACGGCTGGTAGCCGCACCCTTAAAAGACCATGGCCTGTAGCTAGGCCACACAGCAGGAGACGACTGGTAGCTGCTCCCGTCAGGTGCTGCTATACCCCGCTACAGGAACCAGCGATGGCCAGTAATCGCGCTGGGGAGAGAAGGGTATGTCCCCTCTCCTCCTGTAGTTGCCTCAGAGGACAAGACACAGGCGATGGCTAGCAGCCGCGCCCATTGGCAGGAGACTGCCAGTAGCCGCTCGTTGGTATATCGTCCTCCACACGGGACTTCGACAATGGTCAGTAGCCGCACCAACAGGCAAGTGATGGTCGGTAGCCGCACTTTGCCTGCATCCCCGTCAGGGAGTTAGGCCCAGGCGACGGCTGGTAGTCGCGCCTATGACGAAGGGACCTCAAGCAACCACCCTCGTTTTGTTGCCCACGGGAACCTAGCGACAGCCGGCAGCCGCTCCGGGGAGGAACACCAAAGCCCCTCGCCCCCTGTGACTCCACCACGAGAGGGCATTCTGCCATCAGACCTGCCGACAGGTGGGGGTGCAGACGACCCTACTGTCCACCACCAGCGAGGCAACCTTCAGGAGGAAGGCCTCAGCCCCACAGACCCGTGGAGAGGCCCTGTGCTATCTCCAGGGTTATTCTCTGCTCAGCCAGCTCCAGAGGGACCCTACCTGATGGACTCCGACGGAGGCTGTTGCCGCAGCCTACTCCTGACGGTGACCCTGACGGCAGGAGACCACAGCCGACGGGTCCCCGAGGCCGCCTCCAGGACCCCTGGGCAAGGCCTCTCCCCACCCCGATGCAGACGACACATCCTCCGTCAAGCGCCTGAGTGAATGCTTTAGGGAACTCTTCGGCCCTAGTACCGAGGGCTGTACTCTAGTTCCCAGCCCCAACAATGTGGGGCCTTTCACCGCACGAAACTCCAGACGGGAGAGGACGCCCCTATGAGTGATCCCATGGCTGCAGGACACAGAGGCCCCTGGCGAAGCTCAGCCCCCATCAGGAGCCAGGCTGAGCTCTAACCCTCTGCCAACCCTGCCACCCTACCCTGTTCTGACAGTGAGTGACAGTGGAAGTGCAGTGACAGTGAAACAGTGACCTAGACATCGGGCAGTGTGTTAAGATATTAGGGGGAAACTAAGCCCAAGATCTATCAGTGCTATAGTGACGGAAGTGTAGACCAACAATGAAACAGTGACAGAGTGAGAGGAGCCAAGCAGTGGTTACAGTAACCTCAGTACATGTGTATCTCGGCTCTTAGTAATGTACTTCTTCCGTGACATAAGACCTATAGGCGAGCTGCCCATTCTAATCACAGTGTAGATTTCCCTCAAAGTGACAGTGACTGATTCCCCTGCTCAATATCATAAGTGCTGTTCATGGTGCTATTCACTCTTATCCTGAACTATTGTCCAAACAGTATCCTGCGAGATACTATTACCCCTGATCTCAGTCAGTACATGTCATGTAATTGTCTAGATTCCTTGTTTTGTGACGTCTACCTGTTCCACATTTAGAATTTACCAATATACGTGTAAGGTTGTTGCCCTGAGTTTTTGTGCCCTGTCTCTCTCTCAGTCTCCAAGGCTCCGGTCTAGAAAGGGAACCCAGCTGCACAATAGGCGTTCAAGGGACGGGAAGCCGACCCTTAAACACCTAGTATAACACTTTCCTTGGTGGGGCCTCAGTGGGTGCAACGGCCCTCAGGACTGGGGCTGAACAGGGTGAGCAGGCGCGCTTCCTTGCGCCTGCCCCTGGAGGAGGACTGCTCTTTGGCTGGGCTGGGAAGGTCTCGTCCAGAAGTCCTGGGGGTGACCGTGGATGGCTTGGGGCTGTGGCCTTGCTTTGGTCGAGAGGCCGTCAGGGGCTGCCAGCAGCATCTCTTCCTCTGGGAGTCTGGCAGTCAGGGGCGCTGGCTTCAGTGAGCATATCCCCAGGCTCACTATGGGGCTGCATCAGATCCTTTCCAGCTGCAACTCCACTGGGGGGCTAGCTTTGTAGGGAGAGCGAGAGGGATGTCCCATTCGGCCTCTGGAGGGGTGAGGCGAGCAAGGGGAGATACCCTTGAGGGGTGTCGCAGGGTCAGAGGACGAGGGGAGACAGTGGTGGTGAAAAGAAGGGTGGATGGTGAAATGAATGAATGGAAGGCAATGATTGATTGTGTGTGTGGGTGACAGGATGAGAAGGTGTGTAATGGATGCAAGAGTATATAGAGGTTGGGAAGTGGACTTTCTGAGAATGAATGTCCAGATGAAGTGGAGAAATAGAAGAAAGGAAGGACAGGAGGAAGTAGCTCATACAAAGAGCGTGGAAAGGTTACAAGAGGATGGAAAAAGGACAGAATATAAGAGGGAAGTTGAGGAGCGACTGGGTAAATATGGATTGAAGCAGATGGAGGAACACGGAAGGTGTGTGCAAGACATTCACAGAAGAAATCTGTGCAGTTTGTGAAGTGGTGTGTGGGGTGAAAAGAAGACGAAAGGGGGTCCAGAGAATAGCATGTTCCAATGAAGAGGGGAGACATGCTGTGGCACAAAAGAAGAAAACATATAGTAAGTGCATGAGAAACAGGGGCGTGGAAGAAGTTGAGAGACGGAAGAGAGAGTTATATGTCGAGAGGAAGAGAAAGGTTAAAAGATCAATAAGAGAGAGAGTATGAAGAAAGTGGATGAGGAATTTCGAAGAATTTGAGTAAAGTGGAGGGAATGTAAGAAAATGTTCTGGAAAGAAGTAAAGAGAGATAGACAGGGTGCCAAAAGAAGTTAGTTGGGGAGTGAAAGATAAAAATAGTAGATTACTAGTGGGGAAATGAAGAAAAAGTGAGTAGATGGAGAGAACACTTTAAGGAATTCTTGAACACAGAGAATGAAAGTAATGCGAGTGTAAGTAACTGGGGAATGGCTGGGAGATGGAGGGATGTGAGAAGAGAGGAAGTTGTGGAAGCAATGAAGGAAGTTAAAATGAGGAAAGCCCCAGGAACTGATGGACTGTGTGATGAAATGCTGAAGCATGAGGGAGAGATAATAGTAGAATTGATGTGGAAGATGTGCAGATTGACCTAGGAGGAAGGTAGAGTCCCGGAGGATTGGAAGTCGAGTGTTATGCAGCATGTTCCGAGTCCCAACTTATCGGGTACAGACACGGTGCAGTCGTGGGTTCTTCGTTCCTGACCGGGTCAGTACTAGTGAGGAAGGAAAACAAAAACGCCACTGGTCAAAAGGCACACTTATATATTATCAAAAGATAGATACACACACAGTTCTATGAGCAAAACTGAGGAACTTACAATGACTTAAAATAATGTTTACAACAATCACTTTCCACCTACTTCAGCAAGTCTGACCTGTACACGGAGTTATACCTTCCTGATGTAGGGTCATGTCCACACAATGTCACAAACAATATTTCCAATATTTCACAAATATGTCAGGTACATCTTATTCAACACACACGGACAGTATAGTACAGTATACCCAATATGACAGGCGCGTGACATGGACAATAATATAATATTCAAGCCCTTAAGTCTAGGTATTCACGTGACGCAGGCGAGTTCCTAGCTAGTACAATGTATCCGGGTGACATGGACGATAACATAGCTAATCTTAGGCTATGTACGCGTCACATAGCACAAGAGTATATAATGTCCTGCACTTGACTGAGGGGGGGGGAGGGGGTATTAGTGAGTCTAGGGTGGGTCTATTCACGTGGGGACGGGGACTGCAGCCTGGGGAGGGGAGGGAGAGAACACTGGGGGAGGGTTACACTGATGTATGTTGTCCTGTGGGGACAACACTGGGGGAGGGTTGTCGCTATCGGGGGACCGACCCGGGGATGGGTGTTGAACACTCCCGCGTGAGTTCACAGGTAGTAGAGTTCACTATGGCACACTGAGGGGGGAGGGATAACACTGTGGCTGCCAGGAGGGGGAGGAATAGGGGGATGGAGCACTAGGGAGGGTTGATCAACACTGGGGAGAGGCACCACGGATACGGGGGAGGAGTCACGGGGGTTGGTTCACTGGGGGAGGGGTCCAACAACACTGGGGAAGTGTACAACCATAGCATCTAGTACTCACGATTCTGGCAGAGTGGAGGACACGGCCCACGGAGAGGGAGGGCCTACGCTGGGAGCTTCAGATGGTGGCCGGACGTGGGAGATGGGCTGCCCGGCGAGTAGTACAGGGGAGGGTGGTCCATGAGGCCACCACTAGTCCTGAAGGAGTGGGCAGATGGCATGTTGGGCGGCTCCCTAGCCGCTACGGCTGTCATGGGGTTTTTAAAATAAAGGCTTATATTATTTAATTGATAATAATATTCAATAATATTACAGAGCAGGGACAATGATTGTCTTACTAAATCAAGCAACGATTACTTTATGCTAGCTTGCTTCGCACGATTCTCTAAGAACGAGAATTTATAAACTTTCTCGACAGTACACAGCAGAGACTAATCACTCAATTGCTGTTTATTTGTACTGTAGCCTCTGGAGAAAATTACTTCACCCCTGACAATAAATAACTAATACTAATAACAGTATCAGGTTCTTGCTGATGCTTAACTCCTAGGAGGCACAACGGATTTTAAGCTTAATACACAAGACTGGCCTAAGTACCAGTTATGAAAGGCAAACGTTTATGCAAGCTAGGAGCTATATGGAAAATAAGCTTAATTGTGGAGAAATGAAACAAGAGTTTACATTACATTAAGCTCAAGCAAAAGAACTGTTAAATTTATTGATTACAAAAAGAAATTTAACGTTACACTTCAAAATCAAATAAAGAGATCGCACTCACTCACTCACACAAGAGCTAAATTCTTACGCCTAGAAAAGAACACAACATGCGGTGCAACCGGCCAGCATGTAAAGAAACAGCTCACTTAACTGAACTCTTAACCTAGGAAAATACAAAAAGGAAATACTGATCAATGAATGCGGTGTATCACTCAAAGCTGGAGAACTAAGGTGGGAGCTTGGAGAACCGTAAGTGGAGTTTGGGTACTAGCTGACCTCTCACACTGCAGCACAGGTCCTCTCTCCGTCACAGCAAACACTTGACTGAATAAGTCATGGGAAAGAAAAGCAGAGCACTAGGCCGCATTTTTCTAACGGTCGAGTGAGCGAAACGCGCTCAAAACAAATCGCTCAGCGGAAGCGCCAATGTCTCACACAAGGATGATCACTTATGACACTGACAAATTGATTTGAAAGGACTCCCGCCGATGAGCGGTTAACTGAACGATAAACAGTGAGTTTTCCACTAATAGTTCGTGGCTTCTCACAAAAGGGAAATGTCGCGAATTTGATTCGTGACATTACGCCCCATGAAAATTAAATCTTTCCTCCTTCAGAAGAAAGATTTCAATATACATACATATAAATCCTAACTCAGTCACACAAGATTCACACTGTGGTGTGCGTGCTATCCTGCTACAGGAGAAAGTCGCAGTCGCCAGTGAGCGAAAAAAAAACTAGTATTTACGTTAATAGAAACAAGCTTGAGGGAAAAACTCTGTGATGACGGTGAAAATCCTGTACTCAGGTCAAACTGAGCGAAAGTTCGCTACAGTTACATTAACTACTAATTGTTATGTAGTGTAGTGTATGTAATACACAGTGTAGGTGTGACAGTTGTAGTGTAACTGTACCTACGTGTAAAATGACACAGTAATACAAATTTATAGTAAAATAATGACGACGAGGCAGAAGAGAAGGGGCGGCAGCATGCAACAGGAACGACCAGCTGATCTGCACGGCAATGCTGCACCCACCAGCTACACCTGCGGAAGGAATTAAGGTGGAGCATCAAAACTGTTATTTCTCTCTCTCTCTCTCTCTCTGCCTAACAATCAGTACTTACGTCATTATTAACCAGGAAACGTAATTCTTGAATTCACAAATTGCTTAGAACCCTTATAGCTTACTGATTAACGCTTATTAACTAGGAAATGTGCCAGTTCTTGAATTACTCAAATCTCTTAATACTGGCAGTTTACTAGTTAACCTAACATTATTAACCAGGAAACGTGCCAGTTCTTGAATTCACAAATTGCTTAGAACGGGCAGTTTACTGGTTAACCTAACTCTACACTTACGACTAATACAGGAAGCTGAAAATCGCTACGCAATCTCAGGCAGGTCACGTTTTAACACCCACCGTGGGTGTGAACACTCATGTGGGTAATGTGCATTCTCCGGGAATCCTCAGAGAGGCCCACAGCTCGAGACGTTCCACAAGGTAATTCGTACACAGCCTCGGGCTGTCTCTGCAGGGTTCTCAAACTTCCCCCTTAACTTATGGTATACATGTATGTACAGGCCCTGGATATACTGTGTCCTGTGGGGCCAACGAGTGAGACGTCTGGTCTACACTTTTAACTGGGAACCAGGCTGGTCCTTGGATTACTCAAAACTCTGAGGACGCCTATGTTACAGAACCAAGCATGCAACAATTGCCCATGTTAGTCAGCAGTTAGCAGGCTAGACATCAGGTCTGCACCTACGTTATCACTTCCCTTGATGTATCTCACAACAAGGTTAAACTGCTGTAAATACAGTGTCCAGCTTGTCAATCTTGCATTAGCCGTCTTGGTCGTGCTAAGACTAGTGAGTGGCATATGATCAGTTTCCAGAGTAAATGGTGCCCCCAAAAGATAATAATAATATTTTTTAACACCATCAACCACAGCCAAGAGTTCCTTCTCAACAGTACTGTAATTCCTCTCAGCGGGTTTTAGCCTACGGCTGTGGTATGCCACTGGGAAGATTCCACCTTCCGATTCCTGCATCAATACGGCACCTACTCCATCTTGTGAAGCATCAGTGCGCAGTATGAAAGGTTTGCTGGAATCAGGCAACTGCAAGATAGGCTCCTTGCACAACATGTTCTTAAGTGCGATAAAGGATCTCTCTTGCGCTTCTCCCCATTCAATGGTGTTTGGAGCATATTTCCGTAGCACCTCGTACAATGGTTGGGCAATGAGAGCAAAGTTGGGGATAAAACTCCTATAGTATCCCACTAGGCCAAGGAATGCCCTAACCTGTTTCTTGGTCACGGGTCTCGGGGCTTCTCTAACCTTCCTGATCTTGTCACCCTGACACCGGCAGTGATTGTTGCCAACAATATGTCCAAGGAACTCCACCTCACTGTGAGCAATTTGACATTTGCTAGGCTTCACAGTCATGTTGAAACTCTGGAGTCTACTGAAGACAATTTCCAAGAGTCTGAGGTGCTCCTCCAACGTGGTGGAATGAACGAGGACATCGTCAACGAACATCTCTACTCCTACAATACCATGGAGCACTTGTCTCATGGCACGATTGAATACTGCTGGGGAATTGGTAAGTCCAAATGGGAGGACTTTATACTGGTACAACCCCCTAGGAGTAGCAAAGGCAGTGAACTGACGGCTCTCAGGGTGAAGGGGAATCTGGAAGAATCCCTTCGCCAAATCGAGCTTCGTAAAATATCGTGACCCTGCCAGCTTGGAGAAGATGGCAATGTGGTCACCCATCGGCTCAGCATCCACTTTGGTGATTGCATTGAGCCTTCTATAGTCGCCACAAATCCTGACTCCACCATCTTTCTTGCGAACCACTACCATCGGACTACAGTAAGGAGATGAGTACTTTTCGATAATGCCTGCAGTCTCCATGTCGGCAATTTCCTTGTCTACTGCGTCCTGTAGTCGCATGGGAATCAGATATGGCTTAACTTTTATGGGAGCATTGCAGGTCAACTCAATTTTATGACACGCAACCTTTGCAAGTCTAGGTTGGTCTGAGAAGACATCAGCATACTGACAGAGCAGTGACAAGGCGTTTTGGTCTCTCACTGCTAAGTCAGGGTTAAGTAGGACATCTCCGACAGTCTCCTCCTGACGGGACTGAGCGGTTAAGGGCTCGTCATCATGGTCATCAGCTGGGATCACCGTGGCTGCCCCGGTTTCTTCCAGTGGCTGGTCACTATCATCAGCTACTCGTAGGCCAGTCTCCTCAGGGTCTGACTCATGATAAGCCTTCAACATGTTAATGTGGAACCTTTTACGAAGATTCCCCATCTGAATTATGTAGTTGAGGTCTGAAATGCGCTCTACTTCATCAAATGGACCCTTCCACTGCGCCAACAACTTGTTCTGGGCAGTGGGGAGTAATACCAAGCATTTATCGCCTGGACTAAACTTCCGAAGCTTTGCCTTCTTATAGCAATAAGCCTTTTGAACTTCAGGCGCATTGATCAATTCTTCCTTAGCTAACTCGCACATTGACTGGAGGTGGTCAGCCAAATCAAGGACGTAGGTGTAGGTGGTCTTGACTTCAGGGTCAGGTTCTTCATCGTCCCATAACTCACGAAGGACTTGAAGTGGGCCCCGGACTGACCTTCCATACACCAGTTCAAAAGGTGAGAATTTTAATGAATGCTGTGGGGCTTCTCGATAAGCAAACAGAAGAGGAGCAATAAACCGCGGCCATTCCTTTGGCTGTTCGGTGGTCATACGCCTCAACATCTTCTTGAGAGTTCCATTGAACCTCTCACACAACCTGTTACACATGGGATGATACGGCATAGTCCGTAAGCCTTGGATGGACAGTAACCTGAACACTTCGTTCATCATTGCTGAAGTGAACTGCGAACCCCGGTCGCTTAAGACCTCCTTAGGGATACCTACTCGACAGAACACTTCAATTAATGCCTCAGCAACAGTGACGGCCTCTATATTCTTAAGGGCCACGGCTTCAGGCCACCATGTGCTGAAATCAACAATAGTGAGGATATATTTTGATCCATCACTAGCCCTAGGAGAGATTGGCCCAACTATGTCAACTGCTACTCTCTCGAATGGTTCAGAGATTATGGGCATTGGTTTCAATGGCGCAGGACGGACACGTCCCCGGTCAGTGGTACGCTGACACACATCACAGGAACGTACGAGCCCCGTTATTTCCCGTCCCATTCCTGGCCAGAAAAAGTCAGCATGGATGCAGTCAGAGGTCTTCTTTTGACCCATGTGACCTCCCATCGCTGAACAATGACCTAATTCAAACACTGCTCGGCGATACTTTGCAGGAACGACAAACTGCAGTCGAACCTCACCCTGGGGTGTCTGTGACTCACGGTACAGCCGTCCTCGCTTACGAAGGAACCTGGCTTGTCCTCCCCGTGAATACTTGATCACTTTACCCTCCAGCTTCTTGCGCACTGAGGTAAGTGTCGAGTCAGTCTGTTGCTCTTGGACAACATCTTGACTATGAATCAGATCTTGCGGCGTTGCGACGGTCAACGGAGTGACGCGATTTGGAGCCTTGGCCATGGCTCGTGTTACCGCAGTAGCCGAAGTCTGAGTAGCAACATCTACGGCGCAACTATTTTTGACACCATAAATATTTCCTACTATGAGGTCAAATAGAGGTTCTGGCATGACAACTGCAAGTGTCGTACCAGTATAAAATGGAGATGCCACCTGGATACGTGCCTCAGGGAACAATCTCACTGATCCGTCAATAAGTCTAACTTGGATCTGTCGACCTGTATACTCATCAGGCCGAACTAAACTCTGCTTAATAGAGCAACCTGAGGAACCATTGTCCCTCAGAACATTTACAGAAACACCTCCCACAGACCCTGGCTGAACAAGAAAGGCAGTGTTGCTGGTGGAAGGGTCTGAGGAGGTAGCAGCCAGTCATTCATGAGACTGCGGAACAACCGATGCAGCAAACGTGGCGCCCTGGGAACTAGGTGTCTGAGGAGTCATACTCACCATCTGAGGAGGTGGAGCATTGACTACCTGTAGAGGAGAGTTCATGGTCGGAGGGGGACTTGTGAACTGTTGGGATGTACCTGTACTGGTAGAGATGGCACCACCGGGTACTTGTTGTGGAATAAAGGCTGCATTTGCCTCCTGCCTCCGATACACTAATTGACCTGACTGAGGGTTACGTGGCTTGTCCTTGTATTGTTGCTGCTGCTTGGGGAACTGCTGCTGGTTGGGGTGCTTGTTGTACCGCTTCCAAGCAGGCTGCTGTGTATTTTGCCCCTGGTCCTTCTGCGGTTTGCTTGGACCTTGGCCATTATTCTGAGAACGGCCTTGGTGCTGGAATTCAGTCTGAGACGGCTTCCCAGACTTGGCAGTATCTTTTCTGCTGTTCCAGGTGTTTTGCTTACGAGTTTGATACCCGTATGCAGTAAAGAATGCGTCAGCCTTTTCTGCCATTTGGCTGGCATCTTTCACCTGGCAGATCTTAAGCTGTGCTATGAGCTCAGCAGGCCACGACCTCTCTAGCTGTGTACGCAGCATAAGGTCAATTATCCCCTCACGCGTGGAAGGAGTTTCATCTTTCTCCATCCACTCACCTAAGTAAGCAGTGAGACGGTCGAAGAACTGAACAGCTGTCTCCTTGTCTTGGAGACGAGCTCGCATGAACTGAACTTTGGCGTCGTCTACTGTGAGACCATACGCCTTAATCAGTGCAGCTTTCATCACTTCATACGTGAGATTGTCTCCACGAATTCTGTGGAGAATATCGAGGGCAGGGCCCTCAAACAGGCTAAGAAACTGAAGCCGCTTAGCTGCATCATCGAGCTGGTAAAGTTAAGCCATGTCTTCAAATCGAGCTATGTATGGCTCAATTCGCTCGCCATCTTTGTATGGGGGAAGCTTGATGTGTGGGGTCGCCATAACATGTGCAGGGAGAACGCTCGTGAAGCTTGAACCAACTGCACCAGATGTGTCTGAAGCCAAGGAATCTCGCTTGAGCTTCAGCACTTCAAGTTCATGTTTTTCTCGTGCTTCTCGCTCGGCACGTTCGTGTTCTCGTTCTCTGTCTCGTTGTTCACGCTCGTATTCGCGTTGTTCTCGCTCTTGTACTAGCTCGAGTTCGCGTTGTTTTTGCTCGTGTTCGCGCAGTTTCTGCTCGTGTTCGCGCTGTTCTCGCTCGTGTTCGCGTTGGATTCTACGCTCTTCACGAGCATCTTTCTCACGTTCCTGCTCATAATTAAACCGTGAGAGGACGTAGGTTTGTATTTTTTCTGGGTCAGTGAGGCCCATTTCTTTAGCTTCCTGTACATAGACACTGGCTGCCATGATGCTAGCTCAATCTAAATAACTAGCGACTCAGTACTGATTGCTGCTTCGCAAACGAATGCTAATAAATACAAGTAAAGAGTACAGACACAAGCTAGTGGTGACCAGTCTTATCTAGTTAACTGGATAAGAATAAAGCAAAAACGCAAATGACTGGGAAGACTCAATAATTAACACAATGGGTACGGCGACTTCCCAGAAGCGAATAAAATCGTCTGGCGTTACCAAGAATAAAGTACTAAATAGTGTTAAGTACTCTGTGGATTAATAAAGCAAAAATTCACTTGCTAAATGAACGGTAAACACCAGTAAACTTGTGCCTATAAACTTTAATGATAAATACCTAATATGAACGAGTGAGCACTATCTCGTGAATAGCTTTAAAGCTAGGAGTTAATATCCTGGAATGAGGTCGCCAATTGTCACGGGGTTTTTAAAATATTGCAGAGCAGGGACAATGATTGTCTTACTAAATCAAGCAACGATTACTTTACGCTAGCTTGCTTCGCACGATTCTCTAAGAACGAGAATTTATAAACTTTCGCGACAGTACACAGCAGAGACTAATCACTCAATTGCTGTTTATTTGTACTGTAGCCTCTGGAGAAAATTACTTCACCCCTGACAATAAATAACTAATACTAATAACAGTATCAGGTTCTTGCTGATGCTTAACTCCTAGGAGGCACAACGGATTTTAAGCTTAATACACAAGACTGGCCTAAGTACCAGTTATGAAAGGCAAACGTTTATGCAAGCTAGGAGCTATATGGAAAATAAGCTTAATTGTGGAGAAATGAAACAAGAGTTTACATTACATTAAGCTCAAGCAAAAGAACTGTTAAATTTATTGATTACAAAAAGAAATTTAACGTTACACTTCAAAATCAAATAAAGAGATCGCACTCACTCACTCACACAAGAGCTAAATTCTTACGCCTAGAAAAGAACACAACATGCGGCGCAGCCGGCCAGTATGTAAAGATACAGCTCACTTAACTGAACTCTTAACCTAGGAAAATACAAAAAGGAAATACTGATCAATGAATGCGGTGTATCACTCAAAGCTGGAGAACTAAGGTGGGAGCTTGGAGAACCGTAAGTGGAGTTTGGGTACTAGCTGACCTCTCACACTGCAGCACAGGTCCTCTCTCCGTCACAGCAAACACTTGACTGAATAAGTCGTGGGAAAGAAAAGCAGAGCACTAGGCCGCATTTTTCTAATGGTCGAGTGAGCGAAACGCGCTCAAAACAAATCGCTCAGCGGAAGCGCCAATGTCTCACACAAGGACGATCACTTATGACACTGACAAATTGATTTGAAAGGACTCCCGCCGATGAGCGGTTAACTGAACGATAAACAGTGAGTTTTCCACTAATAGTTCGTGGCTTCTCACAAAAGGGAAATGTCGCGAATTTGATTCGTGACAACGGCCCAGCAGGAGGCAAGGCTGTCTGGGTTAGGGCCAGGAGACACACTGCTCGGCGCTGGCCCTTAGTCGTCATCAGGGTCCTGGGAGAGGACCTGGGGAGGCCCAGGGCTGGGGTCGGGTATGGAGAGGGTGGCACCTGGGGTGGGCTGCTGCCTCGTTCTGCAGAGGCGGCCGTCAGGGTCTGCAGCCGCCATCACTGAGGGAGCCTCGGCCACTGCAACAGGCACCAAGGGAGGCCTGCTGACTCTGGGAGCTGCGGTCTTGCCATCGGGAGGAGGCCGGCAGGGGTGAGCTGTGGCCTCTCGTCCTGGAGAAGTCCAACACCTGGGGCTGCAAGGACAGGACACCGGGCCTCAGGGATGTCACTCCCACTCTGGTCTGTGATGGGGTCCCTGAAGAGGAACAGAAACCACCATCTTGTGTAGAGGGGTGGAGAGAGGGGCACCTTACTCTGTCACTGGAGTGGTGGTCAGGGCAAGAGGTACCTTTCTCTGCAGAGGGAGAGTGGCCAGGGGCCGGCTCTCCTACTTGGTGGGGTGGAGAGGCCCCGCCGGAACTCCGGTCCAGGCTAGAAAGGGAAGGTCAAAGGGGCTCTCCCTCTGTCAGGCAGCCCCGTTGGGCACTGCCTGGGCTCCCACGGGGAACAGGAGGGCAAGAAGAGTTGGGGGAGGCTCCTCTAGGCACTACAGACCCTGGCGGCGGGGAGAAGGCACCCGATGGATATGCCGGGCTATTGCCACAGTTCAGATGGAGGCTGCATTCTGGCTGTAGTTATGGCAGCGGGGGGAAGGCGCCCGATGGATATGCCCGGTTATTGCCACAGCTCCGATGGAGACTGCACTCCAGTCATAGTCTTGGCAGCGGGGAGAAGGCACCTGATGGATACGCCCGGCTTTTGCCACAGCTCCGACGGAGGCTGCACTCCAGTCGTAGTCTTGGCGGGGGGGAGAAGGCGCCCGATGGATATGCCCGGCTATTGCCACAGCTCCAACGGAGGCTGCTCTCTGGCTCTCTCCCAGTCTTGGTGGCTGGGAGAAGGCGTCCGATGGATTCGCCTTGCTATGGGTATAGCTCCGACAGGGGCTGCTCTCTGGGCGTAGGGTCTGGGACTCCTGTTCCGGAGACAGCACTAGGGGACGGCAATGTCTCGTCCAATATGGTACCTCTGTCAGAGAGTACCCCAGGGCCCGCCTTCCTCCTTGGAGTCGCTGATGAGGGTCGTCTGCTGGATGTGCCAACGTGCTGCCTCCCGAAGGGGGTTGGCAGAGGGTGATGAACCGATGGTCCTTCCACCCACAGTATCCCCGGCGGGTGATTAAAATACGTGCCTATGCCGCCAGACCCCCCACCCCGCTATGGAGCTGCAGCCCTACCCCCACCCCAGGAGGACACCACGGCGGGCCAGGTGAGTACAGGACTGGCCCAGAGCAAGCGCCCCTACCTTGAGTCCCTCTTCCCCTCAACCTACCTAATTGCGACGTCGCAGGAATGCGACACTACTTCACAGACGGAGCAGCCCTCACCAGGATTGGGGTGGGATTGTCTCCACGAATTCTGTGGAGAATATCGAGAGCAGGGCCCTCAAACAGACTAAGAAACTGAAGCCCCTTAGCTGCATCATCCAGCTGGTACAGTTGAGCCATATCTTCAAAACGAGCTATGTATGGCTTGATTCGCTCGCCTTCCTTGTATGAAGGAAGCTTGATGTGTGGGGTCGCCATAATATGTGCAGGGATAGCACTCGTGGAGCTTGGGCCAGCTGCACCAGATGTGTCTGAAGCCAAGGAATCTCGCTTGAGCTTCAACATTTCAAGTTCATGTTTTTTGCGTGCTTCTCGCTCGGCACGTTCGTGTTCTCGTTCTCTTTCTCGTTCCTCAAACTGTTCTCGCTCATGTTCGCGCTGTTCTCGCTCGTATTCGCGCTCTTTTTCGCGTTCCTCACACTGAATTCGACGCTCTTCACGTGCATCATTTTCGTGTTGCTGCTCGTAACTAAACCGAGAGAGGACGTAATCCTTTACTTCTTTGGGGTCTGTAAGCCCCATATCTTTAGCTTCCTGTAC
Organism: Coenobita brevimanus; assembly: GCF_032717465.1. NCBI lineage: Eukaryota > Metazoa > Arthropoda > Malacostraca > Decapoda > Coenobitidae > Coenobita > Coenobita brevimanus. The sequence continues at coordinate 20,983,684 of NC_137040.1, read as the reverse complement.
ATAGACGCTGGTAGACATGATGCTAAGTCAATCTAAGTGAACTAGAGACTAAGCACTGACTGCTATTTTGCAGAGAAAGATGCCAATAATCGAGAATAAAGAATATAGGCACAGGTTAGTGGTGACCAGTTTTATATAGTTAAACTGATAAAGAAAAAATTAAACAAACAACTGACTGAAAACTATTATGTAAAATTAATAGAACTGAATCAATAATCACCAGTAAGATAGTGCCTATAGACTTTAATGATAAATACCTAAGTATGAGTGAGTATTATCTCATGAATTATTTTAGAGCTAGGAGTTAATATCCTGGAATGAGGTCGCCAGATGTCACGGGGTTTTGTGAATTTGAGGAATATACAATATTAAATAATACTTTATAATATTACTTGAAAATAGTGTCAATGAATTGACCTGTGAAAATCAAGCAATGATTACTTAATGCCGGCTTACTTCGCCAATTTTTTAAGGACGAGAATTTATTTACTTTCTCAGCAGTACACAGCAGAGACTAATTACTCACAAATGCTGTTTGTTAGTACTGCTAGCCTCACGAGAAAGTGACTCCACCCCTGACAATCAATAACTAATGCTATGAATGATAAGCAGGCTCTTGCTGGTGCATTAACTCCAAGTTGCACAACGGATTTAAGTTAATAAAAAGGACTGGCCTACAGTTATGAATAATGCAAAGCGTTTATGCAAACTAGGAGCGATAAGTGAAATAAGCTTAATATGGAGAAATAAAACACGAGTTTACATTACATCAAGCTCAAAGAAAAGAACTGAAAATTAATTAATTACAATGAAACAAATTTACGTTGCATGTTTCAAAATGAATTCAAAATAGCAGAGAATACACTCACTCGCTCACTCAAAAACTAAACTCTCAAACCTAGGAAAAACGAAAAAGAAATACTGGTCAGAGAGTGGGCTAAGCGGGATGAACTGGGCATCGTTGCTGAGGAAGGACGCTGCCACTGACGCTGAACCTCTCGCCGATTCACGCTAGGTGGGGATTCAGGAACTCACTGTACACACGCTGCTCCAAGCCGGGCCAACGAACCTAGTCCCATGGCACTCTAATCCTGACTGAATTCAAACAAGCGGGGTGAGGGCTGAGGCCGGCCACTAACTGATAACGGCTAGAAGTGAGCGAAACACGCCCATAATAAATCGCTCAGTGAAAGCACTAATGTCGCGAGCAAGGACGATCACTTATGAAACAGTGAAAAATGTTATGAAAACACTCCCGATCGGGTGAATACGTGGCGGTTGACTGAGTGATACTTATAGGAATTCACTAGAATTCACGGTTTCCCACCAAAGTTCAATGTCACAAGTTTAGATAGAGAACCGCGCCAACTCGTGACAATGTGCAAAGCTGATGGATTTGTGTACCAGGGTGGTGAGTCCACCGCCACCGCCGTCGGCCCGGTCTTGTCGTATGGTGGTGAAATTATGAAATGTAGGTGTTTTTTGTGTTGTGTGTAGTTTTGTTTCTTGTAAGATGACAGTGTGTATGTTTTGTTGTTTGATGAACTGTGTGAGTTCTTGTTTTTTGATGATTATGCCATCTGTGTTTAATTAAAGGATGTTTATATTTGTGGAATGTGTGTTGTCTGGTGCAGCACGGGAAGGAGGTGGTGGTGTGGGTGGAGAGGAAGAGGTAGAAGGTTGTGATGGAGGTAAGGGTTGGGGTGGAATGGGAGGGGTTGGGGGATTGGATGGTATGGGTTAGGCTGAGGAGGTGTGGAGGAAGTAGGAGTAGGGTTGGTTGGGGGCGTTAGTGGGTGAAGCGAAGAAGCATTAGGGTGCATTCACAGGAAAAGCAGGTTTATCCGCGCGGGTTACCGGCGCCGACCTGCGCCAAGAATTAAACCATACAAACAAGTAGGGGTGTTCATAGAAGAAGCGGGGTCGAGTGTGTCGAAGCAGGCAGCCTGCTTCAATCCGCTTTCCGGAATCCTCGGACCATTCTCGCCTGCTCAACCCGTGCGGGTAGAGGTGGGTAGAGGTGTACAGACCGGAGAGCAAGATGGACGTTGAGCTCCTAATTACCAAAGTATTTGAGCGATCACCATTATGGGACAAAAGAAGTTTGCATACCAAGTACCAATCATATCTTCCCTTCCAAATACGTACAGTTCACCTTCCTCAGCTTCTCTTCAAACTCCACAGATGTCTCCTTACTCCTACTACACACTCCTTTGGAATCTCAGTTATGCCACAGATAGCTATCATATTTATATAGAGTAATAGTATTAATACAAAATATAGGTCAACAGTAAAAATTGTCTTTTCATGCAATTGATAATAATAGAAGTAATGATGATGGGAAAACTAAATTACCATCATCATCATTATTATTACTATCATTATTATCATTATTATTATTATTATTATTTATTGTTGTTGTACTTGTTGTTCTTATATCAATATCTTGTCCCTTTAACGTCGCGTGGGTCGGAGCTGGTTACCGCATCCTTTGTGAACACCTACCCGTGTAGGTAACCAGCGCGGGTCGGCGCCGAAAACCAGCGCTCAGGATGCTACAATGTTGTGCAGGTGTAATGGGTCCAGTTCTTGCAGGAATTGCAATGAACTGAACTCTTTGTAGGTCGGCTCGACGTGATAGTTTTAAGCATGTTGGACATATGTATTTGTTGGTGGGTCCTGGGTTGCTCTTAATGTCCCCGGCTAGAAGTCGTCGAGAAATAACCACCGGTGAGTCATTTCTTTGTGTAGAAAAAACGGTGTTGTTGTATGTGTTGTGCTGAGAGATGGTACTTGCCCAGGCGACTGAAGCCTCTTCCAGGTTCTCGGGCCCCGTGAAGGCCTGGGGGGTGGGATGCAGCGGTTTGGTCCCCATGCTGTCCTCCTCCTCTGCTTTGACAGCCTCTGGGGGGTGGACCTACGGCGAAGATGCCATCGCTCCAGGGCTGGGACATTCAAAAGATCGTTGCGAGACGCCACTATGATCATCGTAACGCGCTCATAGCGGCCATCTTTGATCGTGACCTACGACAACCGCTAAGGTGTATCTTCTAACGCTCGCGACAACGCTCGTAACTCACGATGGTGCGATCGTAAAATCCGTTCCTTTCCGTTTCTATTGTTCATAATGCAACCCAGCTGACTGTCGCTGGGCCAATCAGAAGAGAGATCTCATAAACCTTGAAAGATTGTGAGCCAATCATAATAGTTTCAAAATGTAAACAAATACACTTATCCATGCACGCCATTACATCACTCAAACAACTACGATATTCATCCCAAGACATGTGAGACATGGCAAGTGACGAGCCCCCCACCAAACGAATTCGTCGAGCAAATTTAACAGATGAGGAGATGGTGGCGCTAATTACAGGTTGGCTCGACGGACAAACAGTGCTGAAGAACAATCACATCACCTTGGATATAACTATAGTGTGGGTGAAAGATCCATAAAATGCCCGCCGTGCCCACCGCCAGACCTCCCACCTCACCACCCTCCACCCCACCACCGGGCCGCCACTGCACCGCCACCCCAGGAGGACACAACGGTGGGGTTAGTGACCCCAATCAAGAGGGTCACCAGGACACTACGGTCCTGGGCCCTTGTTCCCCGCAACTGCCCCAACACCAGGTGACCGGGGAAAGGCAACTACCTTGCGGGCGGAACAACTGTCATCAGAAAAGGGGTGGGACTGAACTAGCTTCAGTCCCAGGTAACACCGTATTGACGGCAATTGTTACACCCTCTAGGGCAGGAGGCCCAAGGGCAGAAGGCCCAAGGCTACGGCCTAATAAAGTGTACAAGGGTAAGGCGACCCAAGGCTCCGGCCTTAGTACACCCCAGAGAGAGAGTTGCCCCAGTGCATCCCTCTCCTGCTGTTCTTCCCTACTGGAGCAACACCGCGCCGATGGTCACTATACGTGGTGGGGAAGGAGCGGCCTTGTACGCCCTTCAGTTGCTTCTGGTCGGAAAGATCAGCTCCCAGCTACGGCCAGAGTATGTACCAGGGTAAAGAGCCTCTGCTATCGTACGTGTAGCTTTTCCCTACTACGGGAGCAACACCGCGCTGACGGTCTCTATACGTGGCGGGGAAGGAGCGGCCTTGTACGCCCTTCAGTTGCTCTCTGTAAGACGGGTAGGCATCCGGCTCCGGCCGTGGCATGTACCAGGGTAGAGAAGCCCCTGAAGGTAGCCTCAGTACGTACTGGAGAGAGTGTGGCCTCTGTGCCCCTCACTCCGGCTTGTCCCCTACTACGGGAGAAACACCACGCTGATGGTCTCTATACGTGGCGGGGAAGGAGCGGCCTTGTACGCCCTTCAGTTGCTCCTTGTACACAGGGTAAGCTCACGGCCACAGCCAACGTACGTACCAGGGTAAGGCGACCCAAGGCACCGGCCTCAGGATGTACCAGAGAGGACACGAGTGACGTGAGTCCTTCTCCAGCCTCTTCCCCCTGTGGGAGCCCTTCGTCACCACCCGGGAATATAGCCCCGGAGGTGACACTAGAGTGGTGGCGAGGCCCGATATCGGACCTACCTCCCACGCCTGGGAGATCCTTGTTCCTGCCCGAGTCCCGAAGGAGAAGCTGCCGTAGCCCAGCCCTGTCGGCGCCTCTCCCCCTAGGCGCCCGCAGTCCCAGGACACTCAGGCCAGACCCACCAGCTCCCGACGAAGGCGATCCCGGCTCCCTCACTCCATGGAGCCAGAGACAACAGACCCGACTACTCAGGCTGTTCGGCCCCAGTCCTGAGGGCCACCTCTCAGGTCAAGGCCCCCAGACAGGAGGGCCTCCCTGCACCACACCGACGAGGCCCCAACTCGAGGGCCACCTCTCAGGTCGAGGCCCCCAGACAGGAGGGCCTCCCTGCACCCCACCGACGAGTGTGACCCGGGCAGTGACTCCTCTGCGGGTAATCCCTTGCCTTCTGCAGGCCGGGTCCCCCTAGGGCTCTACCCTCACGCCCTTGTCACGGAGTGAACATTACCCAGAAGATACAGGTAAATAGTGACTCCTCTTGTGTCGAGAACCAATCGGGGAAAAGAACAGTGAACACTGACTAAGTGAAGAACAGTGCAGTTACCAATAGTCCAAACGAACTCAGTGTCGGCAGGACAGAGAATGAACCTTAGAGTAATTATCCAAGTCCCCCCAATAAAAGAACTTTCTGTGAACACATAAGGCTAGGGTGCGCGGGCCGGTCAAAAGCCTGAGTGTGAGTGTCGCCGTGACCAGGTGACTGTGTCAAGTGTCGCTATCCGCACCCTGTCTTATTTATAGTAATATTTCTCCTACAGACTCCCAATCTTGTTTACCCCCTTTGTGATCAGTTCAGTGTATATCCTGCCTAAAAGTGACACATAGACAATACCATATATAATTCAAGATATCCCTGTATGAGCATTGTAGTGTGTACTGAGTGTAACTATATTTTGTGGTGCTCAATGTTAACTCTGTGTCTCTGTTCCCCTGTATCTCAAATATCACTCTGTGCTGTATTGTAACGGTTAGAATTAAGGTAATAGATGTGTTAAGGTGTACTGCCTGGTTTTTATGTCCTGTTCCTTTGTTGGTGCTTTACTTCCGGTCTAGAAAGAGGACCCCGCTTCAGTCGCTAGTGTTTTTAGGACGAGAAGTCGCCTTAAAAACACCAGCATAACACTGGTGGCAAGCGGTGGTTCTGGATCCGAGTAAAAGCACGGAGGAACGATAAAAGGAAACTTGCACAATGGCAGCCAAACCGCACATCCAATTGCCGATATTCAACCCGGACCAATGTGACACTGAAGTATATTTAGATATGGTCAAACCCCTCCTAGACATAGGGTTCGACTCGGACAGAGAAAAAATTGCAGTCACATTGCCTAACCTGGGAAAAATAATTGCCACTGTCGCACCAAAAATCGTCCCAGAACTGACATGGGACCAATTCTCACGAATCGTGAGACAGGCTTTCACGCCATCAATAGGCAGAGTTGTCGCCCTCTGTCAACTTGACGCCCTCACCTACGACGGTAACCTAGACGACACATTCGTCCAGGCTTGGCGCCTCTTCAGCGCCGCTTATCCCGAGGCAACTACAAATGCCCGAGATATACACACATTTAATGCCCTGCTGAGGATTCTCCCTAGCACAGTCAGGGAGCATTTCTTGATCTATGATCCCTCAGGGGACATGGACCAGGACCTGCAACTCGTCAGACGTGTCCTCGCCGCCCGTCCCATACCACAACCACTCCACCCGGTGACAAGATTCCTGACGATTCACAACCCTCCACCCAAACCTAAGCCTCCGCCTCACCAGCCACCTACAGAGCGGACTCCTACTGTGCCCAGGGCTCACCCGCAGAAAAAACGCCCCAACCCCAAGGAACAAGGCAACCTGATTACCATTAATCCTTGGGAGTTCACGGCCTGCAGTCGTACCTGCCCCCTGCACGACATAAGAGAACAGCTCAAGGCAAGCAGGCACAGAAACTTTCACCAGGAGCACAAGAAAGTCTCCTCCTTAGACGCCGCCGCCCTGGAAGACGACGCACCGCCAATACTCTACCCGGGACCGGACGACGACAAATACGACGACCACACCCAACCTCAGCAGATGGATTTTTTTAGGCCTGCCCCCGCTCCTCCCCACGGTGGCGGGGACCACCTCACACAGCTACAGATCCCCAGTCTACAACAAGATTTGGCTGAACGGGGTCAAGGCACGATTACTGGTAGATACGGGAGCAGCCAGATCGTGCCTCTACTCCCACTTCTACTCCCGCCACACCTCTGCTTTCAGCCCCCTTCTCCCCACTTCAGCCAACCTCGTTGACGCTGGGGATGGCCCCCTGCCTATCCGTGGGGAAACACGGGCCCTTCAAACCAACACTCACCAACGAGTATCCACCAACCACCCATTCATCATATTCGATTAGACATGTAATCAATATGATGGATATCTTGGGATGGACCTCCTCCAAAAACTCCATGCCACCATTGACTGCCATCAGCGCCGTCTCCACTTCAGTCCAGCCCGCCCCAACCAAGCATCAATTAACAAGAGAAAAAAATCTGGTAGAAGAAAAAAGAAGAACACCCCCCCCCCACACCATGCAGACACACACAACCCCCGAACACTCACCTGCCCCAACCCACCTGTACATCTGACCCCAACCCAACCTCACTTAACACCTCACTTCACCCCCCTCCATCACCACCCCCCACTACTCATCGTCTGGACCCCTCCCCATCTTTTCCTGCCACTATCGCCTCCTCAATCACCATTCCACCCCACCACGAAGCTTGGGTAAAACTTAACAGACCTTCAGGTACCTCCGTCCTCTTCTCACCATCCATACCCACCGCACCACTCTCCTCCTGTTTAGTATCCCCCACCTTCCTCCCCCCACATGCCCATGAAATCCATATTGTTAACCTCGCCACAACCCCACTAACCCTACCACGAGGACTCATCATTGGCTACACAGAAGAAGCAGAACCATGCCAAGCACCAGCCCCCGACCATCCCACTCTCCCCGACCTACCATCACATCTATCCCCTTCCCAAACCAACAGCCTCCGACAACTCCTCCTGGACTTTCAGGACCTATTCTCCTCCGGCCCAACCGACCTTGGCCACACTACCTATCTCAGCCACGAGATACACACGACCGGACCTCCAATTCGCCAACCATCACGACGAAAAAATCCAAAACAACGGGCAGAAGAAGACCTGCAGGTCCAGGATATGCTCGATGCCGGCATTATCTCCAACTCCACTAGCCCATGGTCCTCACCTGTTGTACTCGTGCAAAAGAAAGATGGGACTATGCGTTTTTGCTTCGATTACTGCAGAGTCAACGACGTCACTATCAAAGATGCTACGCCCCTACCCAGGATCGACGACTCGCTTGACTCCCTACATGGGTCGACCAGGTTCTCTACCCTAGACCTGCAATCAGGCTATTGGCAAGTCCCTGTACACCCTGACGACAAGCACAAAACCGCCTTCTCAACATCGAACGGGAAGCATTATGAATTCAACGTTCTTCCCTTCGGACTCTGCAACGCCCCTGCCACATTCTCCTGCCTGATGGAGTCAGTTCTCAGTGGGCTAACCTGGGAGACTTGTTTGGCGTACCTGGACGACGTCATTGTTTTCAGTCATACCTGGGCCGACCACCTCCACCACCTCAAACAAGTTTTCCACTGTATCTGCCAGGCAGGGCTCAAACTGAAACCAACAAAGTGCGTCTTGGCCGAGAGATCAGTCTCTTTCCTTGGACATCTGATTAACGCTGAAGGCATCTCCCCTGACCCAGAAAAACTACGTGCAATCGCCGACATTCCCCTACCTCGTGACATACACGAAACTAGAGCCTTCCTAGGCTTAACGTCATACTACAGGCGGTTCGTCAAAGGATTTGCAGATATCGCCAAACCCCTACATGACCTAACAAAAAAAGCGAGCCGTTCGTATGGACCGAGCCAAGAAAAACTGCATTCACCACCCTCAAGTCCAAGCTAACCTCTGCTCCCGTTGTCGCTTTCCCAGATTACAACCTCCCATTTTGCCTGTATACCGACATATCACTCATCGCCATAGGGGCTGTCCTTGCACAAGTACAAAACGGCCGCGAACGTATCATCGCCTGTGCCAGCCACACCCTAAATCCTGCAGAAAGAAACTACGCGGCCACTAAACGAGAGTGCCTGGGAATCATCTGGTCCCTCAATTACCTCCGCTCCTACATCTCAGGCACCCATGTGTCATTACGGACCACCAATCCCTACAATGGTTACGTCAGTCAAACACCACCAACGCACAACTCATACGATGGCGAGAAACACTCAAGGAGTATGATTTTGAGTTCTCATACCGACCAGGCAAACTCCACACAAACGCCGATGCCCTGTCCCGTCTACCAATCAATGCAATCTCAACAGAGCCAGACCTAATCCAAATGTGGCACAACAAACAACGCCCTATCTGGATCCCACCGAACACATTCGCTAAACTCCACCCACATGGCGAGCACCTGTTCAGTCCCAACGGACACATCATCCTAAGCCCCACCACCGCCCATGACACTATGCTACACCTCCACGCCCATAACGGCATCCACCTGGGAACTAAAAATCTCCTACAAGTCTTTACCGACATGTACTGGACACCTAACCCATCCACCATTGCCAAGAACATCATACAATCCTGCCGAGCCTGTGCTTTAGGAAAGGACATCACCCGTACACCCAGCCCTTCAGGAAAATTAACAGCGCAAAAACCCTGGCAACTACTTTCCTTAGACGTCGTCGGCCCCCTCACACCCAAAGCAGGGTACAAATACATAATCACATTCGTGGATGTATATTCAAAGTTTATCATCGCATGCCCCACCAAAGATCACAGTGCAGTATCAGTTGCCAACGCCCTCACCCGCCATGTCTTCCCGTATTTTGGTATTCCCCAAGCACAGCACTCAGATAATGCCCCAGAATTTACTGGCAAGGTCTGGGAAGAACTGGCATACATATTTGGATACCACATCTCCCACTCATCCCCCTACTGGCCCCAAGGTAACAGCATCTGCGAGAGGAGCCATCGCTCCCTCATAAACCAGGTCTGCACACGCATTATGCAAACAGGGAACGAGGACTGGCCTGCCCACGTCAAGATTATCCAATGGGGTTTAAACACATGCCCACGAGAAGACGGGATAACTCCACATGAAAGAGTTTTCGGGGAATCTCCACTACTCCTACCACCCCACCCTCCACTACCGACCCTCTCCACCACCTCAAACGCCGCCTCCACCACCTACACACTCAACAAGACCTGGCGCCCGACTCGAATCACTCCAACCCATACAAACCTGGTCAGTCCGTAGTCGTTGCACACCTGCCCGCCCCCTCCAAAACCTCCCCCTGATTTAATGGACCCTTCAAAATTATTTGAGTACCCAACCCATACCAAGGCATCATCGATCAACAGGGACAACACCGCACATACCGAAATCGCCACGTGTGACCCTTCCACCCACCCAACACTGACCACCCCCGTGCCCGGCCGACCTGCACCTCTTTCCACACACCTGTCCATACCAACCTTTCTGAGAATTACCCCCCAGACTCCTACTCCTACTCCTTCTCACCCCCTCCCTCCACCTCACCGACAACCAGCCCACCCCCCGACACACCACCACCACCGCCTACACCACCACCACCGCCCGAAACTGCCACCCCTCCACAACTCACCTCCCTACCACCTGTCCACCCACCACCTCCCGACCCACACCGCACCCACCGCCCACATCACCACCGCCGCCCAAAGCCACCACCTCCGCAGACCTCACCACTCACCACCCTACCACCTGCACACCCACCACCCCCCTCCCCCTTGACCACTCTCATTATACGCGCCACACCGCACCCCCACTCGCCTCCCCCCCTAACAGCCACACGCCCTCACCACCACCACGTGCACAACCACCCTCACCACCCACACCAACCCTCACTACCACCACCACCAGATCAGGACGCCTCTCACGCCCACCCTCAAGATACACCCCAACACCACTGCCCATCACACGCCCATCCCAACACCCACCACCACCACCACATACCCCCCCCACCCCAAACACCTCCCCCATAACCCTCCCCTCCACCAAGCACGATGGAATCTTCCCAGGTCCCAATTCCCCAAAGGACAACGCTCCTTCCACCGAACCATCCCCCATAAAACCACCAATCTCCCATCACTCTCCAGCATTCAGCTTTCATCTCCTCACCAGGCACCATTCCCCGAGATGAAGGTGACGAGAGTACACTGGCTACCCCACGACCACCCACATGCCAGAATCCGAGACACCCACCACCTTCTCCGACTCCTATGCCGGACCGACCAACCATCCTCCCTCCGGCTCACTCTCAACCCCTATCAGGAGCCTAACACCTTCACCACGCACTGGGTCAGCCTCATCCAACACCTCACCCCGGCCCACCAGACATCCACCTCCACCACCTACCACCTCCAGTCACGGGGTCGTGACTTTTACAACGCGGAGGGTGGTAAAATGCCCGCCGTGCCTGCCGCCGGACCTCCCACCTCACCACCCCCCACCTCACCACCGGGTCACCACTGCACCACCACCCCAGGAGGACACAACGGTGGGGTTAGTGACCCCAATCAATAGGGTCACCAGGACACTATGGTCCTGGGCCCTTGTTCCCGGCAACTGCCCCAACACCAGGTGACCAGGGAAAGGCAACTACCTTGTGGGCGGAACAACCGTCGTCAGAAAAGGGGTGGGACTGAACTAGCTTCAGTCCCAGGTAACACCGTATTGACAGCAATTGTTACACCCTCTAGGGCAGGAGGCCCAAGGGCAGGAGGCCCAAGGCTATGGCCTAATAAAGTGGACAAGGGTAAGGTGACCCAAGGCTCCAGCCTTAGTACACCCCAGAGAGAGAGTTGCCCCAGTGCATCCCTCTCCTGCTGTTCTTCCCTACTGGAGCAACACCGCGCTGACGGCCTCTATACGTGGCGGGGAAGGAGTGGCCTTGTACGCCCTTCAGTTGCTTCTGGTCAGAAAGATCAGCTCCCGGCTACGGCCAGAGTACGTACCAGGGTAAACAGCCGCTGCTATCATATGTATAGCTTTTCCCTACTACGGGAGCAACACCGCGCCGACGGTCTCTATACGTGGCGGGGAAGGAGTGGCCTTGTACGCCCTTCAGTTGCTCTCTGTACGACGGGTAGGCATCCGGCTCTGGCACGTACCAGGGTAGAGAAGCCCCTGAAGGTAGCCTCGGTACGTACTGGAGAGAGTGTGGCCTCTGTGCCCCTCACTCCGGCTTGTCCCCTACTACGGGAACAACACCGCGCCGACGGTCTCTATATGTGGCGGGGAAGGAGCGGCCTTGTACGCCCTTCAGTTGCTCCTTGTACGCCGGGTAAGCTCACGGCCACGGCCAATGTATGTACCAGGGTAAGGAGACCCAAGGCTCTGGCCTCAGGACGTACCAGAGAGGACACGAGTGACGTGAGTCCTTCTCCAGCCTCTTCCCCCTGTGGGAGCCCTTTGTCACCACCCGGGAATATAGCCCTGGAGGTGACACTAGAGTGGTGGCAAGGCCCGATATTGGACCTACCTCCCAAGCCTGGGAGATTCTTGTTCCTGCCCGAGTCCCGAAGGAGAAGCTGCTGCAGCCCAGCCCTGTCGGCGCCTCTCCCCCTAGGCACCCGCAGTCCCAGGACACCCAGGCCAGACCCACCAGCTCCCGACGAAGGTGATCCCGGCTCTCTCACTCCACGGAGCCGGAGACGACAGCCCTGACTACTCAGGCTGTTCGGCCCCAGTCCCGAGGGCCACCTCTCAGGTCGAGGCCCCCAGACAGGAGGGCCTCCCTGCACCACACTGACCAGGCCCCAACTCGAGGGCCACCTCTCAGGTCGAGGCCCCCAGACAGGAGGGCCTCCCTGCACCACACCGACGAGGCCCCAACTCGAGGGCCACCTCTCAGGTCGAGGCCCCCAGACAGGAGGGCCTCCCTGCACCACACTGACGAGGCCCCAACTCGAGGGCCACCTCTCAGGTCGAGGCCCCCAGACAGGAGGGCCTCCCTGCACCACACCGACGAGGCCCCAACTCGAGGGCCACCTCTCAGGTCGAGGCCCCCAGACAGGAGGGCCTCCCTGCACCCCACCGACGAGTGTGACCCGGGCAGTGACTCCCCTGCGGGTAATCCCTTGCCCTCTGCAGGCCGGGTCCCCCTAGGGCTCTACCCTCACGCCCTTGTCACGGAGTGAACATTACCCAGAAGATACAGGTAAATAGTGACTCCCCTTGTGTCGAGAACCAATCGGGAAAAAGAACAGTAAACAGTGACTAAGTGAAGAACAGTGCAGTTACCAATAGTCCAAAAGAACTCAGTGTCGGCAGGACAGAGAATGAACCTTAGAGTAATTATCCAAGTCCCCCCAATAAAAGAACTTTCTGTGAACGCATAAGGCTAGGGTGCGCGGTCAAAAGCCTGAGTGTGAGTGTCGCCGTGACCAGGTGACTGTGTCAAGTGTCGCTATCCGCACCCTGTCTTTTTTATAGTAATATTTCCCCTACAGACGCCCAATCTTGTTTACCCCTTTGTGATCAGTTCAGTGTATATCCTGCCTAAAAGTGACACATAGACAATACCATATATAATTCAAGATATCCCCGTATGAGCATTGTAGTGTGTACTGAGTGTAACTATATTTTGTAGTGCTGAATGTTAACTCTGTGTCTCTGTTCCCCCGTATCTCAAATATCACTCTGTGTTGTATTGTAACGGTTAGAATTAAGGTAATAGATGTGTTAAGGTGTACTGCCTGGTTTTTATGTTCTGTTCCTTTGTTGGTGCTGTACTTCCGGTCTAGAAAGAGGACCCCGCTTCAGTCGCTAGTGTTTTTAGGACGAGAAGTCGCCTTAAAAACACCAGCATAACAATCCACATCATATTAACAAAACATAGTGATAATTTTGAAAATATCGATATCCAAACTGAGATTCTTTTACTTAAAGAAACAATATTAAAATGCCCGCGGCCGGACCTTCCGCCCCGCCACCCCCCACACCACCACCGGGCCACCACCACCCCACCACCCGAGGAGGAGATAACGGACAGGTTAATGACCCAGGACAAGAGGGTCATCCAACCACCACTGACCTGTGCCCCTTCTTCCCGCAACTACCTCAACACCAGGTGAGCCTAGACCCGCAACAAATTACACAGCGAGTTAACCATCGACAGCAGTGGGGTGGGACTGATACGTCAGTCCCTCGTAGTCTTGTGGTGACGACCACAACTTCACCCCAATGGGACAGGAGGTCCCTAGGTGAGCCACGGGGTGTTTACATCTACTGCCACCGCGAGCCACGGGGAAGTACCTTCCTCTGTCGCAGTAACCCAGGTGAGCCACGAGGGGCTTGTATCCTCTGCCACAGTGAGCCACGAGGGCGTAATACCCTCTGCCACAATCAGGACAGGAGGTCCTTTGACGAGGGAAGAGAGCCCTCTATAACAAATAGGGCAGGAGGCCCAATAGTGGATTGTACGGGGCTCACGCCCCTAGCCACTCTAAGGGTAAGAGACCCTCACACACCGCCACAAGTGGGTCCCAGGACCGATCAACCTGGTGCCACGGCAATTGTAAAGACAAGAGAGAGAGTCGCCTCTGTGCTACCCTCCATAAGTGCAAGAGAGACCACGGCCTCCGTGTGTCCTCTAGAGCCAGCTAACTCCTGCAGGAGTAGCCGGACACCACCCGGGGGAGTTACCCCTAAAGTGTCACCTGAACAGAGGTCTGGTCCCAGTCGGGACCTACCTCCTACCCCCGGGAAATTCTTGTCTTCCCCAGGTACCAGCGGGAGACGAGGCCGCAGCCCACACCTGACGGCGCGTCCCCCAGTAGACCTCCGCAGTCCTTGGACCCTAGGCGAGCCCGGCAACCCGTCGACGCCGACCTCCCCCTGCCGCAGACCCTACGACGCCAGGCCCGTCTGCTACACCTGTTTGGCCCCAGTCCCTAGGGCCAACACAGACAGGCCTCCCTTCACAGTGACCAGAGGAGGGCCTACAACAGGTCGAGACCCCAGGCAAGAGGGTCTCCCTGCACCGTGACCAGAGGAAGACCTACAACAGGTCGAGACCCCAGGCAAGAGGGTCTCCCTGCACCGTGACCAGAGGAGGGCCTACAACAGGTAGAGACCCCAGGCAAGAGGGTCTCCCTGCACCGTGACCAGAGTGAGGACCTACACCTTACAGTGACAAAGTGATATCGCCCCAGAAACTCGGGCAAGAATAGTGACTTTCCCTTTCCTGTAGTGATCCAGTGACAGAGTGAACCAGCGGGATTACACCAAAAAGTGTCCGTAAATACCTTCCCCTAACAAAGACTATAAGTTCCGGGTTCATCCGAGCAGTGCTATCCCAAAGTCCAATCTAGAGTAGTCTCCCCCCTTGTCAGTGTACGCGCGGGCGAGAGTTGCCGCGCCGAGCCTAAACAGTGAACTCTAGTGCTCTACCTCCCTTGTTAATTTATAGTAATAATCCCTCCTCGGCTCATCAAGCCCAGACATCTCTATTGCCCCGACACGCTAAGACCTTTTGGACTTTGATACAAGTGAATCCCATCCACTTACGGACTCTTAACCTATTATAAAGCATAATTAAGGAGTGTGTGAATATCCCATATTACACTAACGTAACTCTGTATATCTGTATCCTCTGTTTATAATACCATCCTATGTGATATTGTTAAGGTGTTGTAATTAAGGTAATAGATGTGTTAAAGGTGGACTGCCTAGTTTTTATGTCCTGTTCCCTTGTTAGTGCATTACTTCCGGTCCGGAAAGAGGACCCCGCTCAGTAGCTAGTGTCTTTAGTACGAGGAGTCGGCCTAAAAACACTCAGCATAACAAATATATCATTGGCTTCAGATTGTATCATTACAACTCCCACAGACTTAAACCATGTTTTAATGAACAGTAAATCGGTCTGCATTTTTATAGGTGTAAGCAGCAGAAAGGAAAAATTCCCCATCTTTGCTTACCTCTTGGCATCTTAACTTCCCTAAAAGATATCCCGTACAACACGTGCCACTCTTAATTATTCTGCTCACACATCCCTGTGTTAAGCCGAATGTGTCTGCCAACACACTCTGAAATGAGTCACTTGGATAAAATCTGAATGTCATTAACACCTGCAAATGACATGGCACAGAAAAGGATCTACTAATTGTCGCTGGTCCAACTATAGTGGTTCAACTCTTGCACACCAGTGAAGGAGTTCTTGTCTGGGAAATCTATAATATCTCAACAAATGTTTGTCACTGTAAGCAAATGGATCCCTTCTGTCTCAGTAGTTCCTCTCAAGTCTCATCGCTCTTCGTAATGCCAGCTCTACCTGTAAAACCACTTGTAACTCCATCTTCGTTCACAGAAACGGGTAAACAAACTCAGCATCACTTCATACGGTTTATTTATTAGGGAAACATCCACTATGCAACACTACGATCAGCTTAAGGGTGCTTGTCAGAAATCGTAGCGCTACGAGCAAATATGGCGGATATGGAGGATAGTAAAATTTGTTTGAACATACACCTTAGCGGTTTACGAGCGCGCTGTGTTTATCGTACGCGCTCCGATGATCTTAGTGGCCGTTACGAGCTTTCAAACATCCCACCCCAAAGGTTAGTTTTAGGTCAGGCTTGTATTAGAAGCAGGTAAAAATACTTGATGTATATTTTGCGTCTGTGGATATACTGTTTCTTATTCTTTAGCATTTAGTTGTGTCTGGTTATACTGGATTATACTAACTTTGTATTGAGCGTTGGGTACGATCTGTGGCAACGTGCAGAACAACAGACAGCGTGACGGAGTGTGGTTGCTGGTATACTTGAATTGGTATTGGCGATAATAAAGCGTTGTTAAAAATGTTTGTTGGTATAACTCAATAATAATTTCTCAAATAGATAAAGTTACAATGTTTGCATGATGTCATCATGTTGACTGACCTATTAATTCTGCTTGAGGTTACTGTACAGGATTAGTCATCAGAGTAAGAAAGGATTTTACCATTTGTTATGCTACGTGCTCAGAGCTCAACTCCTTGCTCTCTGAGCACGAGCGACTGATACGGGGGTTCCCTTAAAGACCAGAGCATGCAACTAGAGGAACAGGAAATAAAAACTCGGGTCAACCAACCTTACACGTATATTACCACAAAGATATAGAATGCTGGAGACAATACAATGTACAGACTAAACAAACTAACAAGGACACAGAGGATTCGAGTTGGGCTACTGGTGACTGGGTAGCTGCAGGTGTCGTCCAGGCATGGGAGGGGTCATGTCAGGCGTGCTCTCTCACAGGAGGCACGAGACCACCGCCAGGGGCCAGGTCGTCCGATGTGGGCTGCTGGGCGATGTAGAGGAAGGCCTTTCCCTGGTGGGGCCTCTGTGGGTGTGTCAGCCCTCAGGACTGGGGCTGAACAGGGTGAGCAGGCGTGCTTCCCTGCACCTGCTCCTGCAGGAGGACTGCTCGCCAGTTGGGCTGGGGAGATCTCATCCAGGAGTCCTGGGGACGCCCCTGAGGGGCTGGGGGCTTCAGCCTTTGTTTGGTCGAGAGGCCGTCAGGGGCTGCCTGCGGCATCTCTTCCTCTGGCAGTCCGGCAGTGAGGGGCGAAGTAGGGGCGTTGGCTACAGTGAGTGTATCCCCAGGCTCACTACTGGACTGCTCCAGGTCCTCTCCAACTGCAACTCCACTGGGGGGCTAGCTCTGTGGGGAGAGCGAGAGGGGTGTCCCACTCGGCCTCTGGAGGGGTGAGGTGAGCAAGGGACGCTGCCCTTGAGGGGCGTCACAGGGGTAGTGGACGAGGGAAGGACAGTGGCCGTTCCCTCCCTGATGGGCACAGTGGGCGCTACTGTGGTTCCACTGGACCCTGGGACAGCAAGTAAGAGAAGGACAGTAGCCGTTCCCTCGCTGGCGAGCACGGTGGCCGTCGCCGAGGTCCTGCTCCCTGTGGAGGCTGCAGGTGAGGGAAGGACAGTGGCCGTTCCCTCCCCGGCGGGTACAGTGGATGCCACCGCCACCCGGCAGGGGGTGGTAGATGAGAGGATTACAGTGGCCGTCCTCTCCCCGATGAGTACAGTGGCCGTCGTTGCAGTTCTACCTGGGACTGTTAAGAAACAAGTCCCATCCCGATCCTTGCGACTGCTGGTCTGGCCCGAGAGTAGTGCGGCAGGGTGGCGTACTTCCCGTGGGCTCCATTGAGGGGAAGAGGGGTGTCCAGTGACAGGACAAATGTCCGTTTGGCACGGGCCCTTTCCACGCCTCTCTGTGGTCTCCCCTTGGTGCTGGTCTTCCTGGTACAAGTATTTCATCATTAATGAATCAGTATTAAGTATTCCATTCATATTTCAGGTTCAAAGCAATGTTGCTGTCATGCCGACGAAAAAACAAGATGTCCATTAAGCCCCTTTTGGAATTTGCACATCAATTCCCCCCTGTGCTGACTTTTGACCAGCTCTTTTTTTTGGAAGGCTTTGAAGACAGTGAATAATGCGACAGAGAGAAGCCACCTGAAAGAAATTGTTCTACTTCTTGGATCATTCCATACTTTCATCAACTTGTTGGGTGCCATTGGCACATTGGTGGACGGATCTGGTGTGAGAAATCTGTTGGAGACCGTGTATGGAGCGAAGGCAGTACATCACATGTTGTCTGGGAGGGCAGTTCAGCGGGCTTTTCGTGGACATCTGTTAATTGATAGATGTCTCAACGAAATGGTTGTATCTCGGTTAATTGAAGGGACAGTGAATTTGTATAATTAGTGCATGGCCAAATCGGAGGAGTATACATGTAAGTCATGTTTAGCTAGTGAAAGTGAGCTGAACAGTGGAAACCTGAACGAAACACAGAACAAGATCCACCACAAACTTTGCAAAAAAAAAAAAGTGGGGTACAATTGCTGCAAGATCTGAAACAAGTGAATTGTGGTTTGGTTACCAAATATGCTGAAGGTTGCTCGCAGTGTGTTCAGGGCTGACAGAACGGGATCATGGACCCTGCACCTCCAGACAGTGAGTGATTGTCTCCCAATTTTTGTAGCTGCTGTACATTACAATTATTTGAAGTCAGCAAACCTTTACCTGCAGTCCATGAAGGAACTTGATGTGAAACAACCTATTGTCCATGAAACGTTTCTGCAAGGACTGCATGTTGTTCGAAGGACAAGTCGGTACTCTGCTGGCTTGAGGTCAGACTTAGTTATAGAGCAAATACTCACGAGATTACTTAAGAGTGCAGGAGGTCTAACACGTGGTAGCAAAATGACGGAGGAGCAGCGAACTCGATGGGCTCTGTCACGGCCTATTACTTTCCAGCACAATGAAGCCATGCAAGACTTTCAACCGACGGTACACCACAAGTGAACAGCACAAAGAGTCAATTGGAATCCCGGGTAAAGAGAGACTTAAGTGATCTGGGTAAGCTCCAAGAGAAATTGAAAACTTTTTCACCATTCGCTGAGGGTCCGTCCCTTAGATACATAATAACCGGAGTAGTTGCATATGAAGATGTAAATGTTCATCAGTATGAGATAGTAGGCAAGGAAATCCTGAACAAAATGCATTGACAAAAGGTTTTTACCTATGCTTTTAAGCGGAAGTACTATGTAAAAACACTAGGCAGTGCATCAGCAGTAAAAGTATGTGGAGATCGTTCCATTGATCCAGCCCCACTGTTTCAGAGATTACTCATAGTGGCACTTTCAGAAGAAGTGTCTCTAGAGTATACCATGGAATATGAACTGTGTCCTTTCCCTCCAGCCCTGTTTGAATCAAAGAATACCCTACGAAAGGATGACAAGCCATCCCTTGCTGACGCAATTTATAGTCTTGGCACACGAGATGTTGACAGCAATGGCAATCATATCCCAGTTACAGAGCACTGTGTCCTTGATGATGGATCTCTTTTGCATCGGCTGAACTGGAAAAGCGGTGACACCTACGGGTCCGTCGCAGCTACTTGTGCAACATTCACTGTCAAACATTATGGCAAAGCAAAAGTGGTATTTGTTGGCTACAGTGGAAAACCTTCCATAAAAGACAATATCCACAAAAGACGAGGAAACAACAGACCACAGGTGAATTTTACGTCATCTTCTATTTTCGCGGGAAAGAAGGAAGAGTTCCTAGCACGAGACAGCAACAAACAAGGTATGATTCACTGTTCATTGACAAATCGGGGAAAGAAACTGTTATGTTGCGTAGTCTGGGCTCCGACTTCTCGGGTCCAGGTACGGTGCAGCCTTGGGTTCTTTGTTCTCGACCGGGTCAGAGTATACAGGCAAGGAAGGGAAGTCCAAACACGACTGGTCAAAGGCACACGTATATAATAACAGTAACAAATTACACACTACAGTCCGTGACCAAACCTAACTGATACAGAATATTAATATGACACAGAAGACTATATCACATTAAATATCTCCACCTAGTTAATATAGAGCTTTGACCAACATACACAGAGATATGTCTCTACTTATACAGAATATTTACCACACAGTAATACACATATATCTGATACCATATACCAGGTGTGCCCTGTTCCCTTACGTATGACACTCCCAATATAGTCCATCCATCATCCAATCCTACATTGCCCCATAAGGAGCGTAGGAGACCGGGGCTAAGCAGTTGGTCCCGACATTTAAGATGAGAGTGACCAGCCTCACTCATCCCTGAGTGGGATTACATGAGCAATCAACCCCAACCATCCCTTGGATATAAACCTTCACCGGCTCAATTTCAGTATATATACACAGCGCGTGACATAGACGGAAGTATATTCTCATTTCAACAATACACCTTTGCGTGACATAGGCAGCACCTAATGCTAGTTATAAACACCCTTGTGACATGGACGATATCCTAGCTACCTTATGTTACGCCCGCATGCCAGAAAACAGAAAAATATGCCACTTATTACCTACTCGTGTGACAGGGACGGAGGGGAACTATTGTTACACAGTAACTCTACGTAGGCCAGTCGCAGTGAGTATACCCTACGTGTATGTACTCGTTGTGTACGGAATCATACTTGTCAAAGGGGGCTATACTACAATTACAGGGGCAGGGGGCACGGCACCGATACTTAGAGGGAGTTCGTCGTGTATTGCACTGGGGGGAAAGTCACATTGGGGAACGGCCCGGGACCGTCAGGTCGGATGTATTGCACGGGGGGAAGGGAACGACACACTTGAGCGCCTGAGAATAGATACACTACACCGGGATGTACTGCTACAGTGCTGAATCACGGTATATTATAACTTCTGGGGCCTAGGGTGCACGAGGAGAATCAGGCTGTTGCAAGGGGTGCATCAGGAGGGGATATCCCTTGAGGCAACGGGGGAACATCTCACAATGGCGTACACTAGCACAACAAGGGGGGAGCTGGTGCAGTTGGGGGAGGGGGCACACACAGGGGTGCGACGTCTTAGGGATGGGGAAGGGGAAAACACAAAGTCTGTAGCACTACACTCACGGTATAGCTGGTCGTCGGTGGGCCTATGGCCTTTGTGCAGGCAGCCGTAGGTGACGGCCACGTGTGGGAGGAGGGCCGTCTGGGGTGTGTTCCCGGTACACCGGTGCGAAACTCTGGCAGCATAGCCTAGGGTCCGGATCGAGCTGAAGGGCGGAGTGATGGGTGGCCCTTTCCTCGTGGGGGCCCTGGGAGTATGATGGCCCTCTGGGCTAGGTCCAAACAGGGCTAGGAGGTACTCAGCACGGCGCCTGCCCTTCGTAGTGGTGGGAGTCCTGGGGTCAGACCTGGGTCGGCCCAAGCCAAGGGTTGGCTGCTGGGCACTCGTCGTCTCCCTAGGGCTGCAGTCTCGCCTGGAGGAGGCAGCCATCAGGGGTTGGCTGCGGCTGCCTGTACTGGGGGAGTCCGGCAGCTGCTAGGGGCATCGGGGGCAGCTCGTCATCGCCTGGGGGCTGCGATCTCGCCTGCAGGAGGCCGTCAGGGGTGATCTGCAGCCACTTGCTCTGGGGGAGTCTGTAAGCGGCTGCGGGCATCATGGGCTGTGCCGCAGCAACAGGATACCTGGCTGCTGGGTAGTCTTGTCCCAAGCACTCTCCGGTTGGGGTCCTGTGGGGGAGCAGTGTCCACTTTCCATGCGGGAGGGGAGGCGGGAGGGGTGCCTTACTCAGCCACAGGATAGGCTGGCTGAGTAAGAGACGTCGCCCTCACAGGGAGCCTCCGGGGTAGCGGAGGGGGAATGACCTGTGGCCTGTTCCCTGGCTTGGCGGGCCTGGCGGTCCCTGCCAAAACTCCGGCCGGGCAGTCCTAGGCTCCCTTCCAGGGTGATCATGGGAGATCTGGTGGATGCTCCTTGACAGGTCCGGTGGATGCTGCCGGGCAGTGGTGGGCAAGTTAATGAAAAACGTTACCTTCATTAACCGATAATCCGTTAATCAGATAATTAGCTTCGTTAAAGTTAATCAATTAATTTGGCGTAATTCTGCCAAAAATTAACGGAAGTTAACCGTTAATCCGCTAGTTTTACATATAAAACAATCACCAGCCACAACAGTGTCTTCACTTTCCTGCCTATTCATTCTGTCTTGGCCGACTACAGACTACTGAGACGTACTGGACTAAGACGCCACCACTGTGAAACTGAATCTATGAGTATGATCCCTCCACAGTCCAGACTCCAAAATTCTGTTGGCTTAGAGTCGATACTACCAACACCCTGCTTAAACCCCGCAGTATCGATACCATGTTCGAGTATCGGTAATAAATGAGTACAGTGTCAGTACATGCATGGTATGTATGGAATTTTCGGACAGTGAGTGATATGCCAGTAGTAGAAATATTCATAATGGGAATTTATTTGACTTGTCACCGTTATATGAACTGCCATTTTTTTTTTTCTCCAGCAATGTCGTCGAAGTATGCTGTTATGAAACCTGTGTAAAGTTGTGAACCATCTTTTATATAATATAACGGATGGTTCACAACTTCAGATCCAAGTTCCTATAACTTACATGAACTTAGATCCGACACACACACACACACACACACAAAATGAGACTGATGAAATTAAGAAACAGATGCACTTGCAAAAGGAAGAAATAGAAAAATTAGGAAAGGAAGTCAACAAGAAAGACATAACCATAGGTAAGCTGACAGGAGAACTGGGTTCACTTAGGAGAAAAATTAGTGAATGGCAAGTACTGTAGTCAACCACGAGAGTATTATGGAAGAGTTCAAAAATGATACAGAGACAATTAGGCAAGTAAACAGTCTGATAAACCAGAGCAGTGATATTGAGAAGTTAAGACAGGTGAACGAAGCTGTGCCAAGCTACAAATATGATGTGGAAACCACTTATGCTGAAATGGTTAAAGTAAAGAAAGACTTAGAAACAAGGGTGGAAGAAAAAAATCATTAAAAAGTAAGTGAAAAGAATAAAAACAATCCTAAGTTAGAAATTCAGTAGATATCAACAAATCTATAGTAATCACTGTTATAGAAGAGGAAGAAGTAAAAAACGAGATCTCAAGAGACAAAAAGAAGATGACAAATGTAATGAGCATATTGAAAGAAGTATCAGAGGAAATCTGTAGTAAAGACATAGAGGAACACAAAGGCTTAGGGAAATACGAGAGAAGCAAGTCAAAACCCTTAAAGGTAACCTTCCAGAGTGTAAACACCGTGGAGGAGATAATAAAAAAATGCAAAGAATCTTATGGAAAAAGAGTTAAAAAATATATGAATAAAAAGATGCCTAACACATGAGGAACTGGAATTACTGAAGAAGAGGGAGGAAGGAAAAAAAAAAAAAAAAAAGAGGGAAGATCAGAGGAGAAGAATACATTTTTTTTTTTTTTTTTTTGTACAAAGTAATGTGAATGCAGGTACGACAGTGGTACATAAACAGGAGGGAATAAAAAGGAGGAAGGTAGTAGAACCAAGTCATGACAAGTATATAAACAATATGATTAAGTTGATGTACTCAAATGTGGATGGAATGGTATCTAAATTATTAGAGATGAATGATTATGTCAAAGAAAATGAACCACATATAATATGCCTAACTGAAACAAAATTAACACCAAGGCTATCAATGACATCCTAAACTTAGAGGAATATAATATATGGAGAAGAGATAGGAACTTAAAAAAAAAAGAGGAGGAATTATAATATTAACTAAGAAAAATCAAGCTAAGAAAAGTCAAAGAAACAGAACTAGATATACCCCCACAAGTAGAACTGATTGCAGTAGAGATCAATACAACTGAAGGGAAAGTAATTGTAGCCAATTTGTACATGCCACCCAAGTCAAACACATGGGAAAGAGACGAGTATGAGACCTGGCAGAGAATACAATTCAGAGTATAAGATCATTACTACATAAAATGGAAGAGAAATTGGAAAGAATTATACTATAGTGTTCCTCCTCGTAACATAGGGTTTGGGTGGAGTCACCCCCTCCCTACACTACTGCCATGTTTCCTAACCCTACGATGTATAACGCCTGTGGTTTGTGTAGTAGGAATGATACATAAACATAACTCATACTAATATAACTGTAATGAAAGTGCTGACATGTATCAAGGAAGAATAAAACTATTCTGCATACTATATTATACGATAATAGAGAAACGTGGCATAAAAATTTGGCAGTGTTGCTCTAAAAATATTCTAATTATTATTTACTTCCCCAACACTTCTAACATTGCTAATTAATTTAGCAAGTATAATTGCAAGAAAATTTGAAGGGATAAAAGTGGGAAGAGGCGATCCTTTCATAATTAAAATAAATATATCAAACAGCTCTGGGGTGGCAGCACTCACGCGACACGTGTTTGTGTGTACGCTGTGGGAGGTCACCAACCCCCTACAGGATTTAGGCCTATTGGGGAAACCTCTATAAAAAAAACGCGCCGTAACTTTTACCTCAAGGGTGGTGCGGAAATAAAGTCAAAATTATAATCCATACATAAAAATGGAAGTAAAAAACCATGGATGACACATAACAAAATCTAGCGAGAGAGAGAGAGAGAGAGAGAGAGAGAGAGAGAGAGAAATAATAATAATAATAATAATAATAATAAAACTTTATTTCCACTAAACAGTGGGTATTCTTATACATTATACAGTAGTACAGCATACAGTATGAAAGTTCTATACACAATATAATACAAGTTGATACATATGGTGGAGAATAGTGACAGAGAGGTAAATGGTTTAAAAGGTGTGGGGACACTTAGGTTAAAAATAGATCAATTAAGGGATTTAGGAACGAAGGCAGTGGGAAGGATTAAGACAGATGGGATTGTAAGATTAGGGAGTTTGAGCAATAGGGTAGAATGTATGCTCTCAATAAAAGTATAGCAATTATCAACGGCTAATTATTATACAGGTGTTGATGGTGGGGGTCTATATTTATAGGAGGTGTTGGTGGTGGAGGTATAGCGGGTGTTGTTGATGGGGGTGTTGTTGGGGGTAGGGGTATAGGGGGTGTTGGTGGCAGGGGTATAGGGGGTATTAGAAAAACGGAGATCACAAGAGGGAAACAGTGTCAAGGTCATCGCTGATGGAGAGGTCAGCTCGGAAACGTGGCAACAGTGCAGGGAGGGGGTGACTCCACCAAAACCCTACGTTTCGATCTGTCAGACTATAACTGGAGATTTTAATTCATTCATTCATTGCCAGACGCCATGTATCCCAGACGGGGTGGCCAATGGCTTAGAGTTAATTGTTTTACAGGGAGGGGCACTAATCCTCCACCAACCCCACTTGACATGTAGGGATGCCAACAGCATCTGGTGTTCCCAGGCGGTCACCCATCCAAGTACTAACCAGACCCAACGTTGCTTAACTTCGCTGATCGGACGGGAAGCGGTGTACTCAACGTGGATTTTAATACAAGTATAAATTGAAATACTCTAGATATAATAAGCCAAGAAAGCTGTTGGGACCAAAAGCTCCTGGATCTCTTGCAAGAGTTTTTCCTAACGCAACATGTAGGAGAAAGCACCAGAAAAAGAGGACTTGATGTACCCTCAATGCTAGATCTCATATTTACTAGGCAAGAAAACGATATTGACAATTTATTATACCACCCTCCATTCGGCAAAGCGACCATGCAGTACTAAATTGCAACTTCAGGATTGCATATGACATAGTTAAGAGCAATGAAAGTTACAAAAAGGGCCTAAACTATAAAAAGGGAAACTGTCATGACCTAAAGAAGTGCTTCTTAGAAACTGATTGGGGAAAGGAGCTTAGAGGACAAGATATAAATGCTATATATAAAAAATTCTGTGAACTTTATGAAATAAGAGTCCAGAACATCCCAAAGCACAAAGAAGCAGAAAAGAAAATAAAGAAATGGTTCAATACAGAATGTAAAAAATCAAAAGAAAAAAGAGATTTGTTGTGGAATAGATAGGCTACAGAAGACACAATAGTGAAAGGGCATATAATAATTACAAACAGGCAAGAAACGATTATACAAGAATAAGGAGGGAAGCCCAAAAACAGTTCGAGGAGGATATCATAAAAGTAGTGATCAACCGAAGCTATTTTACAGCTACATCAGAATCAAAACCAAAGTAAAAGATAAAATCCAATCCATTACGGACGAGGGAATCACCCATACACAAAAGGAGGATATTTGTGAAACCACTAAACAAGAAATTCCAATCAGTTTTTACAGAGGAAAAAAATTTTGAGAGGGATTATGTGGAACATGCATACCCACACATACAAACATCAGAAAAAGTAATACAGGAGGAGCTAAGTAAATTAGACAAAGGAAAAGCAAATGGACCTGATGAAAGTTCATGTTGGGTACTACGTGAATGTGCAAAGGAGTTAAGTAAACCATTATTTTTAATTTTCAAGAAATCCTTAAGTCATGGTAAACTACCTGATATTTGGAAGAAGGCAAAAATTGTTCCCTTATTCAGGAAAGAGAATAGACAAAATCCACTCAACTACCGACCAGTATCACTAACCAGTATTGTAAGCAAGGTATTAGAAAAGCTTTTAAGAAAAGCTTGGGTAAATCATCTAGAAGAACACAATATGATAACAGAAAGACAGTTTGGTTTCAGAAAAGGAAAATCATGTGTTACTAATCTGTTGAGCTACTATGACAGAGTAACAGACACATTACAGGAAAGAGAAGGATGGGTGGACAGTATCTATTTAGATTTCAAGAAAGCATTTGACACAGTACCACACCATAGACTTTTATGGAAACTTACCATCAAGGAGGAATTCGAGGCAACCTGTATTGTTGGATGCAAGACTTTCTCATAAAAAGAGAAATGAGAACAGTACTATAGGGAAATTACTCATCATGGAAAGAAGTGACCAGTGGAGTACCACAGGGCTCAGTGCTGGCACCAATCATGTTTTTAGTGTATATAAATGATATAGACAATAACACTGGAAATGAAAGCTGTTTAAATATGTTTGCAGATGATGCAAAAATACAAAGGAGAATTATTAACACAGACTCTTGTAAAGAGCTACAAGAAGAATTAAATAAACTTCATGAATGGAGTAATACATGGCAAATGGAATTCAGTGTGGACAAGTGTCATGTAATCAAGTTTGGTAATAGTGGAAAAAGACCGGATTGGGATTATAAGTTAGGAAATAAAACCTTACACACATCAGAAAGAGAGAAGGACCTAGGTGTGATTATCAATAACACACTGTCTCCGGCACTCCACATCAGTGAGAAGGTACGGAACATGTATACTGTACACTGCTTGCAAATATGAGAATAGCATTCACATACATAAATGAAGACATGCTAAGAAAGATAATAACATCATTCATCTGACCAACCCTGGAGTATGCATCAGTAGTCTGGAGTCCTCATCTCAAAAAACACATAGACAAGATTGAAAAAGTTCAAAGGGGCGCTACAAGGTGGGTACCAAGCTTAAGGGATCTAAGCTACGAAGAAAGACTAAATAAACTGAATCTACCAACACTACAGGAGAGAAGAGAAAGAGGTGACATGATTATGCTATATAAATGCATATCAGGGAAGGAGAAAATAGACATAAATGATTACTTAAACTACGGGGAAGCATCAGCAAGAGGACACTGCAAAAAACTGCATAAGGAGAGGTGATAAAGACGTAAGGAAATTTAGTTTCCCAAACAGAGCAGTGGAATGCACTACCGAATGAAATAGTGTGTGCCAAAACAATTCACAATTTTAAGGATATGTACGATAAATATGGTTTAAGACACGGGACAGTACGAGCTTGACTCATTCCTGTAATTAGGTAAGAACACACACACACACACACAATTCGTATCGATTTCTGAATCACGGTGTCACTCGCTACTAACTTTGACGCTATCAATTTGACGATTTAAATGTCGATTCGAAGCGTTTCTGACTTAGGGTGAAATGTTTTAGGACATAGTTAACGGATTAATGGATCAAAGGAAATGTTAACGGATGTTACCGCTAATCCGTTAAGTTGAAAAAAAAAATAACGCTTTAACTCGTTAACAAAAACATTAGCTTCGTTAATAACGGATTAACGATTAACGCGGTAATGCCCACCACTGCTGCTGGGGGACCACTCATCCTGGGGACGGCCGAAGGAGAAGTCCCGTAGGGCCTTCTGGCTATTGTTGCGGGTCCGGTGGACTCTGCTGCCCTCCTGCCGTCAGAGGATGGTGCAGCTATGGGACAACCGGTGGTCTCCACGCCTGTGGCAGATCCGGTGGATACCACCACAGGGCCCGCCGCCCTCCTGGGGAGCCCTGGCGAAGGTTGTCTGTAGGACTGTCCGACACACCGGCTCTCAGAGGTGGGTGGCACAAGGAAGAGATCTGGTGGATGTAAAATACACACCTCTGCCGCCGCTGGACCAACCACCCCGCCACCCCCCACCCCACTGCCGACTCCCAGCCCCACCACCACCACCCCAGGCCAGGGCAGGGTAAGATTGACCCGGAGCGAGAAGGGCACTGGGGCGCCCCCACCTTGAGTCCCTCTTCCGTGGAACCGACCCAACAACGACCATGTAGGAAGAAGAGATGACCCTGCGAGCGGGGCAGCCTTCACCAGGTTCGGGGTGGGACTGCTCCAGAAACAGTCCCAAACAACACCACGGATATGGCCATCATACGTACCGGGGAGGGAGCGGCCATCGTACGCCCCTCAGTTGTTTCCCCCTGTAACACCGCCACAACGGCCATCGTACGTGTGGGGGAAGGAGCGGCCATTGTATGCCCTTCAGTTACAGACCCATCTGGAGACAGCTTCGGTGGAGTAGCTATTGAGTGCACACCAACAGGCAAAGGAAGGAGAAGAGGAACCTGAACACGGTCATCATACGTGTCGGGGAGGGAGCGGCCATCGTATGCCCCTCATCCACTTTCTCCTTCTCCTACGGGAGTAACACCGCCACAACGGACATTGTACGTGTGGGGGAAGGAGCGGTCACCGTAGCGCTTCAGCTGCTGCCCTTAGGAGCTGCGGAACCGCCAACACAGCCATCGTACGTGTGGGAGAAGGAGCGACCATTGTATGCCCTTCATCTGCAGTTCCTAGGGTTCTCCCGGAGGAGAAGGTCCCTTGCGCGGCCGGCCCATTACTTCTCGGCTGCTCGGGATACCCTTCTCTCTCTCTCTCTCCCTCCTGGTGTGGTTCCCCGGAGGTGCTGCCATTTCTAGAGTGGTGGCGTGGTCCTGTCCCAATCCTTCAACCGACCCCTGGACGACCCCGGCCCCTGATGGACACCCCACGGAAGAGGTGCCGCAGCTCACTCCTGACAGCGCCCCGCCCTACAAGCAACCGCAGCATCCGGACCTCCAGGGCCAGTCAGCAGGCCCCAGAGCAGGGCCGTCCGGGCCCCACTCCCCCATGGCCCTCCGCAAGGAGTAAGAGGCGGCAGGCCCGGCTCCTGGAGTTATTTGGCCCCAGCCCCGAGGGCCACCTATCAGGTCGAGGCCCCCAGATAGAAGGGCCTCCCTGCACCCCCCTGACGAAGCAGGCCCAGGTGATGACGCCTCTGCAGGTGGTCCACTGCCTCCTGCAGGAGGGTTCCCCAAGAGGGCCCCCTCCCACGCCCAGGCGCCACCTCTGTTAGCCCAGGGACCGGCGACTTCAACGCATCTCGCCTGTCATGCATAAACGTAAGCCCCAGAGACAGTGATAAAAGTGACAGTGAAACAGTGAGGGAAATAATATAAAGTAATGCACTATCTCAGTGAACACCAAGGCAGCAAACAAGGGTCAGTGAACATATATAGTAAAGTGACTGGATGTAAAGAAACTCCAACAGTGGCAAAAGAACGAGAAAACCAGTATTACAGTGTCGCCGTGGCTAAGTGACAGTTCCTGGTGACGTGCCGCGTGCTGTAAAATGTGTATGGAAAAATAAGCCAACCTGACCCTTTGTTCCGATCATATATTGTGCATCCGGTCCAGAACACTAAATGACAATTTTTCAGTGTTTATAATACCGATGCCATGTTCTAGTAATTACCAACACCTATATATATATATATATATATATATATATATATATATATATATATATATCTATATATATATATATATATATATATATATATATATATGAATTCTGCCCTTGACATTCTTGTGTGTATTGTGTACATTGTGTGTTAGTAAACCCTCTCTGTCTTCCTGTTCATTCCATATCCAGTGTCTCTCTGTTCTTATATTGTAAGGTGTATTGAACTAATGCAATAGATGTGTTAAAGTGTACTGCCGAGTTTTTATGCCCTGTTCCTCTGTTGGTGCTTTATCTCAGGTTTGGAGAGAGGACCCCACTCAGTCGCGGGCATTTTTAGGATGAGAGGTCAGACTAAAAACACCCCACATAACAGGACGCTCCTCCTACGAGATTCGGTGGATGCCACTGTGCTGCTGCTCCCATGGGGCGAAGTAGGTGTCTGAGCTCCAGGAGTGGCTCGTCCTCTTTTAGAAGCAGGTTCGGTGGAATCTGCATCCAAGGGCCTACTTGGGACTTTGCGAATGCAAGTACCACCCCGACTCTGGCGAGTGCTCTCTCCGTCGGAGGGTAGTGTACTCTATCTGAGTACTGCCTGGTGGTCTGGCTGCGTGGAAGAGGGGCGTCGGGTCACGGGGGATATATGTCCCTCCCACGCGGAACACGGAAGTACATCCCGATCGTCTCCTAGTGGGGTGGGGTCTACCTCCCTATGTCCTCTTCCTGGAGTGGTGGTATCGGACTCGCTACACCAGGTGGATATTTAAAAAAGGAAATGCCAATGTGAATATTGCAAAAGCAGCTGTCAGACACAACAGAAATCCACTACTTTACTTACAGAGGACACTGACCTTGTGCTGCTCCTCTGTTATGTAGAGTTGCATAATAAGGGTCTTTTTTTCCGGCCAGATAAAATGAGCACCAAAAATGAAAGTTTGTTATGCAGCGTACTCTGAGCTCAACTTCTTGCTCTCTGAGTATGAATAACTGACTTGGGTTCTTCCAAGGGCGGGTCTAGAGCATGCAACGAAAGGAACAGGGCTCAAACACAGGCTAACCAATCTTACACGTATATTACCACAAAAAGATACAAGTGCAGGACACAGTAAAATGACACAGACTAAACACAATATTAGTACACAAGGATAAGAGCTGGACTACAGGTGACCAGGTAGTTGCTGGTATTGCCCAGGTGTGGGAGGCATCCTGTCAGGTGTGCGCTCTTGAGAGAGATGTAGGTCCCTTGCCGTGTGCTGGATCATCCGGTGTGGGCTGTGGGGCGGCATGGATGGAGGCCTTTCTCTGGTGGGGCCTCGGTGTATGTGGTGGCCCTCAGGACTGGGGCCAAACAGGGCAAGCAGGCACGTTGCTCTGCACCTGCCCTTTGAGGAGGAGGACGGCTCGCTGATTGGTCTGGGCAGGTCCCAGTAAGCACAGTGGACATTGCCGGGGTCCTGCTTCTGGTGGGGGCTGCAGATGAGGGAAGTACGGTGGACATTCCCTCCCCGAGGGGCACGGTGGGCACTGCTGCGGTTCTGCTTTGCCCTGGGAAGGCAGCTGAGAGGAATATGGTGGACGTCCTCTCCCCGGCAAGCACAATGGGCGTTGCCACAGTCCTGCTTCCAGCAGGGTCTGCAGGTGAGGGAAGTACAGTGGACATTCCTTCTCCAAGAAACATGATGGGTGTCGTCGCAGTCCTGCTTGGGTTTGTAGGTGAGGGAAGTATGGTGCACGTTCCCTCCCTGGAAAGCATGGTGAGCATTGCCATGGTCCTACTGAGGGCTGTGAGTACACTAGTCCCACCCCGATCCTGGTGAGTGCTGGTCAGGCTGAAAAGTAGTGTGGCGGGGTGGTGTACTTCCCGCTGGCTTCATTGAGGGGAAGAGGAGGGCATGGTGGCGGGGGACGTAGGCCCATCTTGTCTGGGCCCTTTACGTGCCTCCCTGTGGTCTCTCCTTGGGGTGGGTGTTTTGTCATCCTGTCCGTGCATCCCCATGTGGTCTCTCCTTGGGGTGAGTGTTATGCTACGTGTTCAGAGGTCAACTTCTTGTCCTCTGAACACAAGCGACTGATCTAGGGTTCCCTTTAAGACCGGGTATAGAGCATGCAACTAGAGGAACAGGGCATGAAAACTCGGGTCAACCAACCTTACACATATATTGCCTTAAAGTCAACACAGTACTTAATACAATATCAATACAAAACACCGTACAAATTAAACACACAATAAGACCAGAGGACTCTGGATGGGCTGCTGGGGGACTTGGGCTTATCTCTGATGTCATCCAGGTGTGGGAGGGGTCTCGTCAGGTCTGCCTTCCTGCTGAAGGCACGGGACTACTGCCAGGGGCCGGGTTGTCAGGAGTGGGCTGCTGGACGGTGTGGAGGGAGGCCTTTCCCTGGTGGGGCCTCGGTGTGAAAGTCGGCCCTCGGGACTGGGGCTGAACAGGGCGAGCAGGTGCGCTTGTTTGCGCCTGCTCCTGGAGGAGGACTGCTTCTCAGTGGGGCTGGGGAGGTCACGCCCCTAGGAGTCCTGGGGTCGCCCCTGGGTGACTGAGAGTTGCGGTCTTGCTTGGGCTGAGCTGCTGTCAGGAGCTGCCTGCGGCATCCCTTCCTTCAGGAATCCGACAGCGAGAGGCATCGTTGGGGTGCTGGCTGCAGGGCATGGATCCCCAGACTCACCACACAGCCTTGCCAGATCTCCTCCGGCTGCAACTCTACCTGGGAACTGCCTCTGTGGGAAGAGAGAGAAGGGTGTCCTGCTTGACCTCTGGATGGGTGAGGCAAGCAAGGGACATCCTCCGTGAGGGACATCACAGGGGTAGCAGATAATGGACGTACAGTGGCTGATCCCTCCCTGGTGTGGATGGTGGCCGTTCCCTCAGTTCCACTATCCCCTGAGACAGCAGGTGAAGGGTGTATGGTGGCCGACCCTTCCCTGGTGTGGATGGTGGCCATCGCCGCAGTCCTGCTGCTTGAGGAGGAGGGAGACGAAGGACAGATGGTGGCTGATCCTTCTCTGGCGTGGACGGTGGCCTTCACCACGGTTCTGCCCTTCTCTGGGGTCACAGCTGTAACATGTACAAGGCAGTTGTTATCAAGCCTCAATTACGAGTTAGTCGGTGGCTGATCTCTCCCCAGTGCGAACGGCGACCATCACTGGCGAAGGCTGCAGGTAAAGGGCATACAGTGGCTGACCCTTCCCCAGTGTGGATGGTGGCCGTCACCGCGGTCCTGCAAGGTGTAGTAGCTGAGAAGCGTATGGTGGCGGACTTCTCCCCAATGTGGACAGTGGCCATCGTCGCGGTGCTACCAGGGACTGAATAAGTACAAGTCCCACCTTGATCCTAGTGAGTGCTGGCCAGGCTGGGGAGTAGTCTGCTGGGGCAGCATTGTTCAGTCTGGCTCTGTTGAGGGGAAGAGAGGTGCATGGTAGTGGGGGACAAGCCCGTCTGGACTTGGCCCTTCGCACGTCCTATGCACCTCCTTGTGGTCTGCCTTTGGGGTGGGTGTTGCGACACTCTGTCCATGGTTCCTCCCTGGAGTGGGTGTTGTGCCACGCCTTCCGTGGTCTCCCGTTGGGGTGAGTATTTCAGTGGGTATTTCAAAATTTATATCAATTACTTGAGAGACATTTTGGGAGATGATGCTTGCACCCACCTGTTGTTTCTGCACGCATTTAGTGGTTGCGACAACACATCTCACATACAATGTATTGGAAAGAAATCTATTTTCCAGTGACTGACGGAAATTAATGTGATCCTTCAAAACTGTGCCAGAGTTTTTAGTTCTGAGGGAAGTGCAAAGAAAGAGGTGCAAAATGTGGGATGTTACGCAGTGGTTGAATTGTATGGTGGGAGATCATCACTCTCATCCTTGCGACATAAAATTCTTATGGAAAAAGTAGCCACGTCAAAGACGTTTGTTTCATCAGAAAAACTGTCTCCAACCATCTCTGTTTGTGAGTACCATTCACTTCGGGCTTACTATCAAACAGTGGTTTGAATGGGTAAAGATGATGGGATGAACCCGACTAACTCAGGATGAAGGCTTGATAACAGCTGCCTTGTACCTATTACAGTGCAAATGGATCCTGCATCTGAAAAATTTCTAGTAATGATACACTGGAACTGCACGACGGGTTGTCAAACAGCACGGTGTTGTTGCAAAGGATATGGACTCCCTTGCACTGCTGCCTGAAGATCTTGTCAGACTAATTCGGTGTGCCACGATATTGCTCCTACAGTAGAAGACTCCATTGATGATGATGATGATCATGATGATGATTGTTATGCTACGTGTTCTGAGGTCAACTTCTTGTCCTCTGAACACGAGCAGCTGATCTGGGGTTCCCTTCAAAACCGGGTCTAGAGCATGCAACTAGAGGAACAGGGCATAAAAACTCGGGTCAACCAACCTGACACGTATATTGCCTTAAAGTTGACACAGTACTTAATACAGTTTCAATACAACACACTGTACAGGTTAAACACACTAAGACACGAGGACTCTGGTTGGCCTGCTGGGGGACTTGGGCTTATCTCAGGTGTCATCCAGGTGTGGGAGGTGTCCCATCAGGTGTGCCTTCCCAAAGGAGACACGGGACTACTGCCAGGGGCCGGGTCGTCCGGAGTCGGCTGCTGGGCGGTGTGGAGGGAGGCCCTTTCCTGGTGTGGCCTTAGTGTGAAAGTCGGCCCTTGAGACTGGGGCAGAACAGGGGGAGCAGGCGCGCTTGTTTGCTACCGCTCCTGGAGGAGGACTGCTTCTTGATGGGGCTGGGGAGATCATGCCCCGGAGTCCTGTGGGGTGCCCCTGGGTGACTGAGGGCTGCGGTCTTGCTCGGGCTGACCCACTGTCAGGGGCTGCCTGTGGTGTCCCTTCCTTTGGGAGTCCGACCGCAAGGGGTGTCGTCGGGATGCTGGCTGCAGAGCACAGATCCCCAGACACACCCCTGGGCCCTCGCCAGATCTCCTCCAGCTGCAGCTCTGCCAAGGAACTGCCTCTGTGGGGTGAGAGAGAAGGGTGTTCCACTCGGCCTCTGGATGGGTAAGACAAGCAAGGGACGTCCTCCATGGGGGACGTCGCGGGGGTGGCAGACGAGGGACATACGCTGGCCAATCCCTACCTGGTGCGGACGGTGGTGGTCGCCACAGTTCCACTAACCCATGGGACAGAAGGTGAAGAGCGTATGGTGGCCGATCCTTCCCCGGTGCAGACAGTGGCCGTTGCCGCGTTCCTGCTCCCTGAGGTGGTGGTAGAAAAGGACGGACTATGCCCGATCCTTCCCCGGTGCGGGCATGGTTCTACCCTTCTCTGGGGTCACAGCTGAGAGACGTACGGTGGCTGACCTCTCCCTGGTGTGGACAGTGGTCGTCACCACCGTGTTGTTCCCAGCGGAGGCTGCAGATGAAAGGCGTATGGTGGCTGACCCTTCCCCGGTGCGGATGGTGGCCATCTCCGCGGTCCTGCAGGGGGTAGTAGCTGAAAGGCATACAGTGGCTGACTTCTCCCCAATGCGGATGGTGGCCGTCATCATGGTGCTACCTGAGGTTGTATGAAGACAAGTCCCATCCCGATCCTGGTGAGTACTGGCCCGGCTGGAGAGTAGTCTGCCGGGGCAGTGTTCCTCAGTCTGGGTCCATTGAGGGGAAGAGGGGCGCAAGGTAGTGAGGGACACAGGCCCGTCTGGACTAGGCCCTTTGCGCACCCTATGCACCTCCCTGTGGCCTCCCCTTGGGGTGGGTGTTGCTCCACCCCTTCCGTGATCTCCCGTTGGGGTGGGTATATCAGTGATGATGATCAATCAGATAAGATCAGTTAGGTATGACGTTCTGTTCTTGGATCTCATTGGAAAGGACCAGAATTTCACTTATAAGTACAATATTACCAGCGTCCTAAATGACATGAAAAAAGGTCCTTGCTCATTAATTCTTGATAAAATGCTGATGGAGACATCCTACCAACTTGAAAACTTGTCTGTCTGATTCGTAATGGCCACATTTATATCTGTTGGTAATAAATTAAGGTATAAATGAAGCAGAAAAAAGTTTGTTGTACATTGATTTTTAACATGGCGGCCATACTGGATTTATGCAAATTAACCACTTTCCGTACCTCCACTGGGTGTCAACTTTTAGTATGTTAAAGAGTATGACTCAAAGAAGCAGAAAACATCAAAAAACCTTTTGGAGCAATTTGTTCAAGGTCCAACCAAATCTGGACTCGACTAGAACAACAAGGAAGAAAGGTTGCTGGTTAGAAAGTAGTGATAAGAAACAGGGAAATGAGCATGGAAGTGAAAAATTTATTACATGACAGTATTGTGATACCAACTCTGATGATTGGAAGTGAAGCTTGGACCTTGTTGGATGGACAGAAGTCAAGAGTGAGAGCAGTGGAAATGAGTTATTTGAGAGGAGCCTGTGAGTCACATGAAGAGACAGACTGACAAATGAGGAAGTGAGGGAGCGTTGTGGTGTGGATGTGGATGTGATAGGAAGCGTTAGGAGAAACACACTGAGGAGGTTTGGCCATATAGAGAGGATGGAAAGTGAGAGACTGACGAGGAGGGTGTATGTAAGTGAGGTGGAGGGAGGAGGGGATGGAGTGGAGAGGTATATGAGAAGGTGTGTGTGAGCTGGGAGCAGGGCAGTGAAATGGCGGAGGACAAGGCGACATGGAGGTGATTTGTTTGTGGCCACCCCTAGCGGGATTAAGGCGTCTGGCAATAAACAGATAGATAGACTTATAGTGGCTAGATGCATGTTTGGAGCAGGGCAAAATGCATTAAGTGGTATATGTGGTGGTTGATGGAAGAAAGAAAGAGCACTGCATTGTCGGTCAAGTAAGTGCTGAAGTGACTAGGATAAACTACACAGTAATCGGTGAAATACCCACCAAAGAAGGAGACCCAGGGGAGGGGCAGACACCCACCCCAAAAGGAGGCCACAGGGAGGCGCACAAGGGTCCCGAGCCACACAGGCCCACGTCCCCTGCTACCATATGCCCCTCTTCCACCCAGCAAGACCCGTGGGGAGTGCATCACCCTGCTGCATTGCCCTCAAACCAGGAAAGCACTCACCAGACTCAGGGTGGGACTTGTTCTTATACAGTCCCAAGTAGGCCCTCAGTAACATCCACCGGACTTGCCATTAGAGGAGGAACAACCACTGGTCTTAGCAGTCCTACACACCCCAAGGGGAGCAGCAGCACAGTAATGTCCACCAAACTTGCTGTAAAGGGAGCGTCCACTGGATCTCCCTCTTCTACCACCCACCTACGGGAGCAGGGGCACAGTAATGTCCACCGGACTTGCCGTCAGAAGAACGTCCACTGGACTTCCCCCACCTGCTGTCCCAGGGAAGGGAGCAGAGCCTTGGTAGCATCCACCGTACCTGCCACAGATGGGACTTCCACCGGATTCCCCTCGGCTGTGACTTTACCCCGGTAGCAGGACCTCGGTAACATCCACCATACATACCACAGGTGAAGGAACATCCACCGGACTTCCTCTACCTGCTGCTCCTGGGATGAGTGGAGTCCCAGTAACATCCACCGGACTTGTCAGGCGGGAGGAACGTCCACCGGACTTCCTTCCTCCACTACCCTGGAAGGGAACCTTTGTAACATCAATCAGACTTGCCAGGCGGAGGGATCATCCACCTGAACTCCTTCCACTGCCCCAGAGTGGAGTTTCGGGAACGTCCACCAGATTGCCAAGCTAAGGGAACGACCACCAGTCTTTGCTCCTCCATTACCCTGGAGGCTCCCACTGAGGGCAGCGTCCCTGGCTCGGCCTGCCTCTCCAGAGGTCAAGCGAGACACCCCTCACACTTGCCCCACACCACTAGGGGTGGAGATTGCTCCCCTACAGAGTTCTGATTGGAGGATGTCTGGAGTGGAACCGTCATGAGCCTGGGCATCCTGTCCCTGCCGCCGAGCCCTTAGTGCCCCCAGTTGCTGTCAGACTCCTCAGGAGCGAGTGGCCACAGGCAGCCCCTGATGGCTTCCCCTTCCCGATGAGACCACAGCCCCTGACCCTTGAGGGGCGCTCTGACGACCCCGGGCCAGGACCAGCCCAGACCCTCCATCAAGGGCAGGCGCCGAGCAGCACACCTACTAACCCTGTTTGGCCCCAGTCCCGAGGGTCACCACACGCCTAAGGGCCCCACCAGGAGAGGGCCACCCACAACGCTGCCCCACAGCCCACACCGGACGCCCTACCACGAAGCCCAAGACGAGTGCCTCTCCTGAGAGTCCATCCCAGACGGCCCACCTCCCACACCTGGCCGCAACCTGCACATGTCTGTGACCTAGTCTGTGTTCCAACTTATTGTATGTGCCCATTTAGTATTGTATTGTGCTATATGTATTGTGCTCTGCATTGTGTCTTTGTAAGGTAATATACGTGTAAGACTGGTTAGCCTGTGTTGAGCCCTAGTCCTTTGTTTCATGCTCTAGCTTGGCCCTGAACAAAAGAACCCAAGTCCATGTGCATGTTCTGTGTTCAAGAAATTGAACTCTGAACATGCAGCATAACACTGGTGGCTAGCAGTGTTTCTAGATCCGGCAGAGAGCAACAGGGAACAAAGGGGAAAGTAACAAAAATGGCTTTCAAACCTCACGTTCAATTACCTAAGTTTGACCCTAAACAATGCGACATAGACACATACATGTGCATGGCCAAACCTATATTGGACATAAGTTTTGAATATGACAGAGAAAAGATCACAGTCACCCTTCCCCACCTGGGAAAAATAGTCCCCAGTATCACTGAAAAAATCGTCCCTGAGCTGACATGGGCACATTTCAAGCAAATCGTGACCCAGGCAGTCACGCCATCATGAGGGAAGGTTGTCGCCTTCTCTCAACTCGACGCCCTCACCTACGACAATAACCTGGACAACACCCTCATACAGGCCAGGCGACTCGTCACTGCCGCCTACCCGGAAGCCAATGCCACCACCTGGGATCAACACACTTTCAACACTCTACTGAGGATCCTCCCTAGTGCCATTAGAGAGCATTTTACGAACTATGATCCAACTGGGGACCTCAATAAGGACATCCAGCTGCTCAGACGTCTCCTCGCCGCCCGCACCATCCCGCACCACATTGGGGCGATTAGCTGAGTCCCGACACGCAAACCACCACAACCCAAACCTCAGACACCACCCAGTAACACTGCTCCTTCAGCTTCACCCACCATGCCGTGGGCACTCCCCACCAACAGGAGCCCCAACCCCAGAGAAAACGCCAATCTCATCTCCATCAACCCACGGGAATTCTCTGCATGTAGCCATCGGTGCCCCATACATGACATACGGGAGCAGTTGAAGGCCGCCTGATGCAGGGCAGCCAACCAGGGGTGCCACAAGGTCTCATCCATAGAGGATGACAACGTCGAGGACATGGCCCCCACAACCTACTACTCTGAGCCCAGGGAATCAGAGCTTGGAGAGGAGGACGCCCCACAATAGCTGGATTTTTAGGACTGCCCCTGCATCTCCCCAATGTGGTGGGGGCCACCTCACACAAATACCACCCCCAGTCTATGACAAGATGAGGCTTAACAGGGCAAAATCGAGGCTACTGGTTGATATGGGAGCAGCCAGGTCTTGCCTCTACCACCATTTCTACTCCCGCCACTCCTCAGCTTTCGGCCTACTCCTCTCCACTTCTGCCCATCTCGTAGATGCTGGGGATGGCCCCCTACCCATACGTGGGAAGACCCGGGCTCTATGTGCTGAAACCCACCAAAATGTGTCCACTCAGTACCAATTTATTATCTTCGACTCAACCTGCCATGCATATGATAGCTACCTGGGGCTGGATCTCCTGCAAAAACTCCACACAAGCATCAGTTGCCACAAGTGGCGCCTCCACTTCAGGAAACCGCCAGATCCCTCAGCCACACTGTATGTGCACACCCACCCCACCTCCCTGCCCCCCTACCCACCCCATCATGTCATCCACCCTGCCTCCTGCAGCCCCTAGCCTTCCTCCCCCTACCCCACCCACCACCTTCCCTGCCACCATCGCCTCTACCCTCACCATCCCCCCCCCCCCACATGAGGCTTGGCTCCACCTGCATCAGTCCACTGGAAACTCCATCCTGTTCTCCTCAAGCTTACCTACGGGAGCCATCGCCTCCTGCCTGTTGTCCCCCACCTTCCTCCCCCCCCCCCCAAATCGGAGCAGTGCACATTGCCAACATTTCCACCACCCCCTCACACTCCCCAAGGGATTAGTGGTCAGTGAGATGGAAGAAGCTGAACCATGCGCCTCTCCCCCCCTCCCTCTCCCCACTGCCCTGCCCCCCATACCTGAACGCCTCTTATCACAACAGACTGACAGCCTTCGACGCCTCCTTCCGGACTTTCAAGAAGTCTTCTTGTTGGGACCAACAGACATTGGCCACACCACATACCTCTCCCACGAGATACACAGAACAGGACTGCCTGTACGCCAACAATCTAGGAGGAAAAACCCTAACCAATGAGCTGACGAAGACCAGCAGGTCCAGGACATGCTAAATGCCGGTGTCATATCTCCATCTACCAGCCCTTGGTCCTCACCCGTTGTCGCAGTGAAAAAGAAAGACAGCACCATGCGCCTTTGCGTAGACTACAGGTCGTTAAACAAAATGACTATCAAGGACACAACACCCCTGCCCGGGATCGACGACTCTCTCGACTCCTTATACAGGGCATCCTAGTTCTCCACCCTCGACCTGCAGTCAGGATACTGGCAGGTCCCGGTGCATCCCGAAGACAGGGGCAAAACAACATTTTCCACTAGTAATGGGAAACACTACGAATTTAACGTCCTCTCCTTCGGCCTTTGTTACGCCCCTGCGACATTCTCCCAGCTGATGGATTCAGTGCTCAGCAGCCTCACCTGGGAGATGTGCCTCGCATACTTAGATGACATAATTATTTTCAACCGGACCTGAGCTGACCACCTCTACTGTCTCCAACAAGTTTTCCTCAGAATCCAGCAAGCAGGGCTCAAGCTTAGGCATCCAAGCGTGTCCTAGCTCAGGAATCCATCTCCTTCCTGGGACACTTCATCTCCAAGGAGGGCATAGCACCTGACCCGGATAAGCTGCGCGCCATCGCAGACCTTCCCCTGCCCCAAGATGTCCACAAGGTCCGTGCCTTCATTGGCCTCACATCATGCTACCGGAGTTTTGTAAAGGATTTCACGAACATAGCAAAACCTTTCCATGACCTGATAAAAAAGGGCGAAGCTTTCACCTGGACAGAAGCCCGCATACAGGTGTTTAACACCCTCAAAAACCAACTGATCACTGCTCCAGTTGTCGCATTCCCTGACTACACCCTGCCTTTTCGCCTGTACACCGATGTATCTTTAGGAGCGATCGGTCCTGTCTTAGCTCAAGTCCAGGAAGGATGGGAAAACATCATTGCCTGCACCAGCCTTACACTTAACCAGGCCGAAAAAAATTACGCCGCCACTAGGAGGGAATGTCTGGGCATCATCTGGGCCCTGGAATACTTCCGGGCTTACCTGTTCGGCGCCCACGTCACCATAATCACTGACCACCAGTCCCTCCAGTGGTTACGACAATCAGAAACCCACAACGCCCAAATCAT
This sequence comes from Coenobita brevimanus, assembly GCF_032717465.1. Classification (NCBI taxonomy): domain Eukaryota; kingdom Metazoa; phylum Arthropoda; class Malacostraca; order Decapoda; family Coenobitidae; genus Coenobita; species Coenobita brevimanus. The sequence continues at coordinate 20,942,008 of NC_137040.1, read as the reverse complement.
CAGATGAAGAGAAGCCCTTGAGGAGTGCAACTTCGATAAAGCATATTGGCCAGGGAAATTACATACAAATGCCGATGCCCTATCCAGACTATCCATCAACTTCATCCACGCCACCCCTAGCCTCCTGCAGCAATGTCAAAAGAAAGATTGGCCCAAATGGGTCCCACCCTACATATTCTCCAAGCTTCAGCAACACGGCGACCACCTGTGCACACACTCAGGACACACAGCCCTCAACCCAGTCACCCCCCTAGACACAATAACCCAGTTACACTCAGATAATGGTATACACTTCGGAACCAAGAATCTCCTACAAATTTTTCAGCGACATTTACTGGACACCAAACCCTTTCACTTAGCCAAGACAAGTTGTACAAGTCTGCTGGGCATTTGCACTCGGTAGAGACACCATCAGGACACTGGGCCCATCCAGCTACATCATCGCCAGTAAGCCATGGCAGCTCCTCTCCATGGACATTGACGGGCCCCTTTCACCCAAATCAGGCTATAAATACATTATCACATTCGTCGATACCTATTCTAAATTCCTGATTGCCTGTCCAGGCAAAGAGGACCACGCCGTTGCCGTGGCAGACACCTTAGTCCGCCATATATTCCCGTATTTCGGCATTCCCCAAGCCCTCCACTCCGACAATGTCCTGGAGTTCACCAGCAGAATATGGACGGAGCTCGCCGAAATATTCGAGTACAGCATCTTCCATTCCTCCCCATACTGGCCTCAGGGAAATGGCATTTGCAAGAGGAGCCACCACACCCTACTCAACCAAGTGTGCACCAGGATCCAGGAACCGTAAAACGAAGACTGGCCAGCCCACGTAAAGATTGTGCAATGGGGAATGAACTCCTGCCCACACGAGGACGGCATCAACCCCCATGAGCGAGTGTTCTGAGAGGCGCCACTCCGCCACCACTTGCAACCACCCACCGCCTCTCCCGTCTCCGACCCCTTACACCACCTCCAAAACGCCCAGGATCTCAAACCCGACACCACTAGGCCTACACCCAGCCCATACAAACTGGGTGACTCTGTCGTGGTGGCCAGACTACCGGCCCCGAACAAGCTATCACCATGCTACATGGGTTCTTTCACTATAAAAGTCCCTAAACCCTACCAAGTGATCATACAATATCATAACACCACCCACACCTACCGAAACCGCCACGTGTGCCCCTTTCATTTACCTGCAACTCCATCACCCCGCCACCCTCACCCTCCTGCCCAGTGCGGCGCCCCACCACCTGATCACAGTGCTGACTCATACACTTGCTATTTCACACCTTCCTTCTCTTCACGCCCACCCAGCCTCCCCTCCACAGTCACCTCTTTCACCACACCGCCCTCCGACTTCTCACCTTTTTCTCAGACCCCCCACTCGTCCCCGGCGACCTAACCTCACACACCCGCCTCCATGGCCGCGCCGCCATTCCCAACACCGACACCATGTGCCCAGCCCTCCCCACCCCTGTCTCCTGCCCACATCAGCGCCACTCCCAACGCCGGACAATGCACGCCCCCACGCCCCTCACCTTCACCCACTCCTCACGCCACCCCCAAACCCCCATCCAGGCTCCACACCGCCTCCCCATCCCCAACTTCCATCTCCCCACCACCACCTAGCATCACAACCCCACCTCCCCGACCCCAAACCACCCACGCCCACCCAGCTAGCACATCTTCACCGCCCACGCCCGTACTAACTGTAATGCTAGGTGTTTTAGGTTCAGCTTCCCGTTCCATAAACGCCTAGCGTATAGCGGGATTCTTTTTCGAGACAGGGGCTCAGACAAATAAGAGAGAGGCAGGACACAAAAACTCCAGGCAACAACCTTACACGTGTATTGCTTAGTTAGACAGGCGAATAAGTAGATGTTACAGACACATGTATACTGGGCGATTATAAACTCTTATATCTAGATATGGCTAGTAGTATCTCGCAGGATACTGTTTTCAGTCACACTGAATAGCACTTGAGGCAGAGTGTTCTTATTAGGGAAGTCCAGGGCTTCTATGCGTGTGGATTTGTTAAGGTTATTTCATACTGAGGAGGGTTGTGTAAGGCACTGAGGTCTGATTATGATTATAGTAGTACGAGATAATTTCTGATGGCAGCGTATTTACTTCGTTACCCTCCACTCGTATTTTGCTTTTAACCAATTATAATCACTTTTTTTTTATGCGAGAAAGAAGGAACCAACGTCCATGAGCCCGCAATAAGAGTTCCCTCCAAGAGAAAAAACAAAATTCAAGAGAGAGCCAAATTCAAGATCCATTCATTTCGAAATACCTGGACACACTGCGTTTGAAAGACTGGAGATCATAGGCAGCAAGAAATACAGATAAAGGGAGACAGTTCCAGAGTTGACCTGTTGCATAAATGAAGGACTGGGAGTAATGGTTAACTCTTGCATTAGAGAGTTGGACAGAAAAGGAATGAGAGTTTGCTGCTAGACGGGTGCTACGCGCCCGTCGTAGAGGTGGAGGAATGCATGCAGACAGCTCAGAGGAGCAATGACCATTAAAGTAGCGATAGAAAAGAGATAAAGATGCAACAGTGCGGCGAAGAGACAGAGGTTAAAGGGAGTCAGTAAGAGGAGGAGAGCTAATGAGACTAAAAGCCTTTGATTCCACCCTATTGAGAAGAGCGGTATGTGGGGAGCCTCCCCATACATGAGAGTTGTACTCCACACAGGGGCGGATAAAACCCCGGTATAGAGTCAACAATTGTGCAGGGGTATAGAAAGAACGGAGTCGGCTTAGCACACCCAATCTCTTGGAAGCAGATTTTACAAGAGATGTAATATGATCTTTCCAAGATAAGTTCCGAGTAAATGAAACCCCAAGCATGTCCAAGGATGATGCAGGATTAAGCTGAATATTATTAAACATTAGTGGGTATACCTGTGGAAGATTTTGATGGGTTGATAGGTGTAAGAACTGAGTCTTAGATGCATTAAAAACAACAAGATTATTTTTATCCCAGTCACTGATACGAGCCAAGTCAGACATTGGGTGTGCCATAGCCTCATCCCTTGTTTGTTGAAGTAACTGCTGAGATGGGCGTTGTGAGAACCGAATCGAAAGGTGAAGTGTGGAGTCATCAGCGTATGAGTGGATAGGGTTAGATGTACAGCTTAGAAGGTCATTGATGAATAAAGGGAACAGAGTTGGTGATAGGTTAGAGCCCTGAGGAACATCACTGTTGATAGATCGAGGAGAAGAACGATGGCCGTCTACAATAGCGGCTTTAGAACGACCAGAAAGGAAGCTAGTGATAAAGGCACAGATAGAAGGATAGAAACCGTAAGAGGGCAGTTTAGAAATTAAAGATTTATGCCAGACTCGATCGAAAGCCTTTGAGATGTCAGGTGCAATGGCAAAGCTTTCGCCAAAGTCCCGAAAGGAGGATGACCAGGAGTCTGAAAGGTAGGTGAGAAGATCGCCAGTGGAGCGTCCCTGACGGAACCCGTACTGACGATCAGAAAGAAGGTTGTGATAGGAAACATGCCTTAAAATTTTTCTATTGAGAATTGACTCGAAAACTTTTGAAATCCAGGACGTTAAAGCAATTGGACGATAGTTGGAGGGTTAGGAGTGGTCACCCTTCTCTGGGACTGGCTGAATGAGAGCAAACTTCCAGCAAGAAGGAGAGGTACAAGTTGATAGACAAAGGCGAAAGAGTTTGCCTAGGCAGGGTGTAAGCACAGAAGCACAGTTCTTGAGAACAACAGGAGGGACTCCATCAGGCCCATATGCCTTGTTAGTATTGAGGCCAGTGATGGCAGAAAATACATCAGCTGAAGAAATTTTAATGTCAGCCATGAGGAAGTCAGAGGCGGGAAGTGATGGAGGAACATCACTGGAATCGTCTAAGGTGGAATTGGAGGAGAAAGTCTGTGCGAAGAGATCTATTATTACTGTATTAGTCTGTACACTGTTCACAGTATCTATTATTCTCTCCAACACTTGGTACTGTCACTGACTTCTGCAACAGGGTCAATTCACTGTTCTGCCTAGGCACTGTTTAATCACTACCATGTCCAGTTGTATATAGCGCCAGGGGCACGGGCAGAGGGGCGGCATAGCTCCACTACTGACAGGGCTGGGCACCACCGTACTCAGAGGGCACGGGATCACATGAAGGGGTGTCCGTTCTTGTCCAGAGCTGTGGGTGGCGAAGGGTCCAGCGCTCTCAGGGCTGGGGACAGGAGTGAGGCCCTCAGGACTGGGGCAGAACAATTGCCTGAATCGGTCGTTCAGGCTCCTGACGGAGGATGAGGACCTCTGCCATCAAGGTGTGGGGAGTTCCCACCCAGGAGTTCTGGGGGCGGTCTGGGGTTCCCGAGGGCTGTGGTCCCTGGGGCTTGGTGGCTCCGACAGGAAGGGGCTGCGGCACCAGTCTGTGTCAGGGTCCGTCAGGTGGGTCTCCTCCAGAGCCAGTTGTAGGGAGCAGAGGCCGGTCGAGACTACAGGGCCCCTCCAATACACCTCTACGCCTGAGACTCCCTCTGTGTCAGGGGTCGGAGAACAGGCGTCAGTTCCAGGTGGCAGAGTGGCTACAGGCCGTCTCCTGCCATAGGACCCGGCTACTGGCCATGGCTTCCTAGGGGCACGGCTACAGGCCATCGCCAAGGCCCAGCTACTGGCCATGGCCTGAGAGAGTGGGTGGCTGCCAGCAAACCCAGGGGCACCTTTGGAGCGGCTACAGGCCGTCTCAAGGAAGACACCTTCAGAGCAGCTACAGGCCATCTCCTGATGAAGGCGGGAGCGGCTACAGGCTGTCTCTTGCCGTAGGGCCCAGCTACTGGCCGTAGCTTCCTAGGGGTGTGGCTACAGGCCATCACCAAGACCTGGCTACTGGTCGTGGCCTGAGAGAGTGGGTGGCTGCCACCAAACCCAGGGGCACCTATGGAGTGGGTACAGGTTGTCCCAAGGAAGACACCTTCAGAGAGGCTACAGGCCGTCTCCTGACAAAGGCGGGAGTGGCTACAGGCAGTCTCCTTAGGACCTTCAGAGCGGCTACAGATCGTCTCCTTAAAGAGGGGTGAGCGGCTACAGGTCGTCTCTGGGGTGCTGACAGGAGCTGGATAGGCAGCTCCACCCCTTAGCTGGTTGGTGAAGGCTCACCCGGAAGGTAGTGTGGTATTCCTGCTATGGTGACGGCAGGCGAGCTCTGGGTCATAGGGGCGCGTGGCCCAGGCTAACTTAGGCCGTTGTCACACCGAGTCCCGGTGCGCTGCTGCTGCTCCTCTGTGGGCTCCTTATGGGGGTGTCTGGGTGTTCTCGGGGGCACTATATTGCATTTTACCACCGTCTGCTGGGAAAAAGTCACGTCCCCGTGGCTGGAGGTGATAGACTTGCGTATCGTAGGTGGCGTAGACTGGGTGCAGATGTCGAAGGAGGGCATGCCGGGCTGTGGTGGTGGTGTTCTCGTCCTGTTCCTCATCGCAGGTGAGGAAGAGGGTGGATGTGGTGGTGGAGGAACGGAGTTGGAGAAGGTGGTGTGGTCTCGGACTTGCTGGTTGCGTCCGCGTAACGGTGCCCCCACAGCTCGCCATATCTTTATGGTGGTAGTTGTTGCTCGTGTTGTGGTGTGGTGTTGAATGCTTAAGATGGATGGTGAGTGTCAGGTTTTATGCCGGGGTAATGCAGCGCAGTGTCTCGGGGGAGTGTAGGTGGTTGGGATTTGTGTTTGATGTATCATGAGTGTGAGATGGTTTAGAGCAGGGGTGGCAGTGTGATTTTGCGGCGAGGTGGGTGGGGTGGGGGAGTGGGTGTATTGGGCAGGTGGGCGGGAGAGGTGCCCAGAGCGGGTGGTGGTTGTTCTGAGTGTAGGTGTGGGTGGTGATGTGGGTGTGCAGGGCTGGCGTGGCCGTGAGGTGTGTGGGGCACGTATGGGTGGGTGGCGGGTGATTGGGGCAGGGCTGGGAGAGTTAGGAGTGGGGGTGTGGTTGTGTGGTGGGCTGGAGGATGTGGGGGCGGCAGTGGGTGATGGCTGAGGTGGGGGTGTGGGAGTAGGGGCGGGACATGTGGTGCTGGGTGGCGGGGGAGGGGGAGGGCGAGGGGGATGGGGAGGAGGAGATGTAGCATTCATAGGTAGTACACAGGATTACACAGGAAAGCAAACAGCAACAGACCTTATGGTCCTTTCGAGGCTGCTTGTTAGAGAAAACTATGACTACAAGATCTAACTCTACATGTTGAAGGATAAGGATAGGAAAGCAAGAAGGCTCCCCCCACCACCAAACCCTCCAGGAAAAAGTGAGAAAAACCACCATGCAGCATGGAAAAACTGACATGGAAATTTTATAGGAAACACTGGAAAGGAAAAGTCACATTCTATAATACTTTATCTATAAGCTACCCGATAGAGTAACCTGAAAGAGAAAGTAAACAAATAAAATAATAGTTACGGCATGACATTATAAACCAGTTACATTGAGTTAATGGGAAGTCTGTGGACATAACGTGGAAGCTACACACTGCACAGTGCGGATGTTTAGGGTGGTGCAGCAGCCTTGCCTGGCGCTTTTAAGGTAGGCAGCAGTCAATCAGGCCCTAGCTCCGTTTGCTCCACTGAGACAAGGAACTCTCCCATGTGGGACAAGTACACAAGTTTCATCCTGAAGCAGTGACCCCTGGTACATTAAAAAATCCCGATGGTGGTCACTTGACTAACAGGGACCCTCAGTGATCCACAGCCCATCACAGGTCGAAAGTAAGAGTAGTGACCGTTAACTCAGGGTTATCTGTGCAGCTCCTAATCTGTGCTTATATTGCTTTCTTTGCGCTGGGGAGACTGAAAAGTATATAGGACGGGTGTCTTAGCTAAAAGGGGACTGCACAGTGCACAGTGTGGATGTGCAATGCACAGAGTGGATGTTTAGGGGTGGTGCGGCAACCTTCCCTGGCGCTTTTTAGGTAGGCAGCAGTCAATCAGGCAATAGCTCCGTTCACTCCACTGAGACAAGGAACTCTCCCATGTGGGACAGTACACAAGTTTCATCCTGAAGCAGTGACCCCTGGTACATTAAAAAAATCCCGATGGTGGTCACTTGACTAACAGGGACCCTCAGTGATCCACAGCCCATCACAGGTCGAAAGTAAGAGTAGTGACCGTTTACTCAGGGTTATCTGTGCAGATCCTAATCTGTGCTTATATTGCTTTGTTTGCACCGAATAAATTGAAAATGTATAATATCGTGACGCAACACTATGTACGGGTACATTGTTTACGGGGTGTCTTGTAGACTAAGGGGGCATGAACTTACATGTACCGTAGCTATAAAAGCAAGTTATTCGGACAGAAAAAGAGTCAGCTGAGGATTTTCGTGCAAATACTTGTCTAATTTGTTTTTGAATGTCTCAATTGAGATACTGTTCACGGTATCTGAGGGTAATCTGTTCCAGATATTTACAACTCTGTTAAAGAAGAAGTATTTTGCTTCGTGGGATTGGAATCGTTTTCCCATGATTTTGCAGCCATTACTTCTGGTTTGACTAGACCGGTCTATATCAAAATATTTATTCATGTCTAAGTTGTCATATCCCTTCATGATTTTGAAAACTTCAATAAGGTCCCCTCTTAACCTGCGCTTCGTTAGGCTAAATAATTTAAGTTCTTCAAGGCGTTCCTCATATGGTTTGTTTCTAAGTCGTGGTATCATTTTTGTGATTCTTCGCTGAATTTTCTCTAATTTTTCAATGTCCTTTCTGTAGTACGGAGACCAGAATTGCACACAATACTCAAGATGGGGGCGCACTAGCGAGTTGTACAAGGCAAGTATGACTTTTTCCGATTTAAACTCGAAAGTTCTTCCAATAAAACCCACTAGCTTGTTTGCAGTTTTTACCGCATCGGTACACTGCTTGCTTGGTTTTAGGTCATTTGATATTATCACACCAAGATCCTTTTCACTGTCTGTACTTGATAACTGAATATTGTTCATTTTGTAATTTGCATGGACATTGTTACTTCCAATATGAAGTACTTTACATTTTTCTGTGTTGAATTTCATTTGCCATTTTTCTGCCCAGCTTGCTAAAGTATTAATTCATTTTGTAACTGCTGCCACTGTAATTTTGAAGTGACTTTACTGGTTATTTTAGTATCATCTGCAAATTTGGATACTTTACAATTTAGACCCTCATCAATGTCATTTATATAGATAATAAAAAGTATCGGTCCAAGTACTGAGCCTTGGGGAACTCCGCTGATCACATTACGCCATTTGGATTCCTTTCCGTTTATCACAACTCGCTGTTTTCGGTCTGACAGCCAGTCTTGTAACCATTTTAGCGTCTTTCCTTTTATTCCATGTGCTTCTATTTTTCTCATGAGACGCTTGTGAGGGACAGTGTCAAATGCTTTCTGAAAGTCGAGGTAAATTATATCTACTGCTCTTGAGTCATCGTATGATTTGTAAACATCATGGAAGAAGTCCAGTAGGTTAGTTAAGCATGAACGACGATGTCTGAATCCATGTTGCGAGTCTTTAATTATATTATTTTCTTCTAGATAATTAACTATTTTATCTCTTATGATTTTTTCCATTAACTTGCACACTACTGATGTTAAGCTGATTGGTCTGTAATTTCCTGGGTGCGACTCATTTCCTTTTTTGAAAATTGGTGTTACATTTGCTAGTTTCCATTCGCGTGGAACTTTCCCAGTACTTAATGATTTATTGAATAAGACAGAGAGTGGCAGCAGTAACTCATGTTTTGCTTCTTTGAGAATTCTCGGTGATATTTTATCGGGGCCAGGGGTTTTGTTTATGTCCGTACTATTTATGGCTGAAAGGATATCATTATTATCAATAGCATAGTTACTAAGGACTGTGCTATTTGCTTGGTTTGTGGGTAACAGTAGGTTTCTGGTGATGTTTTCTACTGTAAAAACAGACGCAAAATAATCGTTAAGAATGTTTGCCATTTCGACCTCATTTTCAGTGTGTCTGCCATTGTTTGTTTCTAGAGGACCTATTGATGTAGTCATAACCTTTTTCTTTCTAATGTAACTGTAAAATTCTTTAGGATTTGATTTGCACGTATTAGCAATGTGGATCTCCAGTGCTCTTTTGCTTTGTTTAATAAGTCTTTTCGATGTGCGGCGTAGATTATCGTATTGTAATTTATCATCAGTAGGAGGGGGTGGTGTGGGAGTAGAGGGTGGGCCGGGAAGCGGGGCCGGGGCAGTGGGGGCAGGAGTGCGGAAGGGGCGCACGTGCCGGTTTCGGAGGGTGCGAGGAGTGCCGTGGTAATTAACAGTGACCTGATAGGGGTTAAGGATGAGGGTGATGGAGTGGAGTCCTGTGAAGCAGGGTGCGAGCTTGTGGGGGGTAGGGAGCTGGGCTATCATGTCTGTGTCACCCGGTTTGTAGGGGTTGGAGGCAGTGTCAGGGTTGAGGTCTAGGTTGTGTTGGAGGCAGGTCAAATGGCGTTTGAGGTGGTGTAGTGGGTCCGTCGTGGGAGTGGAGGCGAGGGGTTGTAGATGCTGACGAAGGGGCAGAAGGAGGGGTGTTTCTCCAGACACTCGCTCATATGGTGAAATTCCGTCCTCTCGGTGACAGGAGTTGATGCCCCATTGTACGATTTTTATATAGGCGGGCCAGTCATCGTTTTTAGTGGCCTCTATTTGTGTGCGGAGCTGATTCATCAGCTTACAATGGCTGCACTCGCACACTGCATTTCCTTGTGGCCAGTAGGGGGAGGAGTGGGAGATGTTATACCCGAAGATATAGGCTAGTTCCTCCCAGACCTTACTGGTGAATTCGGGCACGTTATCTGAGTGGATTGCTTGGGGAATGCCGAAATAGGGGAATACGTGCCATAGGAGGGCATTGGCAAATGCGACAGCATGGTGTTCTTTCACTGGGCAGGCCACAACAAATTTGGACTATGTGTTAATGAAAGTGATGACGTATCTATAGCCCGATTTTGGAGGTAAGGGTCCTACCACGTCAATCGCTAACAGCTGCCAGGGTTTGTGGGTGGTGATATGGCCCGATGGTCCTGCGGTGTGGGTGATGTCTTTACCAAGGGCACAGGCGCAGCAGGTTTGGATAATTTCCTTGGCAAGGGTGGAAGGGTTGGGCACCCAGTAGGTGTCATTGAAAACCTGCAGCTGTTTTTTTGCAAACAGGTGAATGCCATTGTGGGTGTGAAGGTGTCGCAGGGCGTCGAGGGCGGTGTCAGGGTCTAGGAGGATATGGCCTGACGGGGTTAGGAGGTGGTTGCCCTGGTGATACAGTTTTTTGAAAAGGTGGTGAGGAATCCAAAGGGGCCTCTCCTTGGGGTGCCACTGTTGAAGGAGGTCTGGTTTGGGCTGGGCGGCATGGATGGGGAGCTGAGAGAGGGTGTCCATGTTGGTATGGAGTTTGCCGGGGCGGTATGAAATCTCGTAATTGAATTTCTCCAGAGTTTTGCACCTTCGGATGAGCTGGGCTTTGTGGGTGTTGGATTGTCATAACCACTGGAGGGATTGGTGGTCCATAATGATGGTGACTTGAGTCCCAGAAAGATATGCCCGGAAGTGCTCAAGCGTCCAGATTATGCCCAAGCATTCCCGTTTGGTGGCGCCATAGTTTTTCTCTGCCTGTTTAGGGTACAGCTGGCACAGGTGATGATGTGTTTGCAGCCTTCTTGGACTTGTGTTAACACAGCGCCGATGGCAAGGAGGGAGACGTCGGTATAGAGGGGGAACGGGAGGGCATAGTTGGGAAAAGCCACGATGGGGACGGAAACGAGCTTGTCTTTAAGCTGCTGGAAGGCAGCTCGTCTCTCATCTGTCCAGTGGAATGGTTCCCTCTTATGGGTCAGGTTGTAGAGTGGTTTGGCGATGTGGGCAAACCCCTTCATGAAACGGTAGTAATAGGACGTCAAGCCGAGGAAGGCTCTGATCCCGTGGACGTCCTGCGGTAGGGGTATATCTGCGATGGAGCGGAGTTTGTCAGGATCAGGAGATATTCCTGCCTGGGAGATGATGTGCCCCAGGAACGAGACGGTTCTAGCGGCTAAAACGCACTTGGTGGGCCAGAGTTTGAGGCCTGCCTGTCGGATCCTAGTAAAAACCCGGCAGAGGCGCTGCAGGTGGTCGGCCCAGGTTTGGCTGAAAACAATGACATCGTCCAAATACACGAGGCAAATTTCCCACGTGAGACCACTGAGGACGGATTCCATTAGCCTGGAGAAGGTGGCGGGGGCATTGCAGAGACCGAATGGCAGGACATTAAACTTGTAATATTTCCTGTTGCTGGTCGAGAAAGCAGTTTTGCCTTGATCCTCCTGTTGCACGGGAACCTGCCAATACCCCGACTGAAGGTCCAGGGTAGAGAACCAGGAGGCTCCATACAGGGAATCCAGGGAATCATCTATGCGTGGGAGTGGAGTGGCATCTTTGGTAGTTACGTCGTTAAGTCGGCGGTAGTCGATGCAGAACCGCATCGTGCCATCCTCCTTTTTGATGAAGACGACAGGGGAGGACCAGGGGCTGGTGGAGGGGGAGACGACTTCAGCTTCGATCATCTCTTGCACCTGGCGGTCTTCCTCTACCCGCTGTTTGGGGTTCTTCTGTTGGGATGGCTGCCTGATCAGTGGGCCCATCGTATGAATTTTGTGAGCCAGGTAGGTATTGTGTCTGATGTCTGCTGGTCCTGCTGCGAACAGGTCCTGGAAATTCAGGAGTAGGAGGTGAAGGGTGTCTGACTGATGGGTGGAGAGATGGTCGGGGATAGGGGGCAGGGGGACGGGGGAGTGGGAGGGGGAAGGGACGCAGGGCTCGGCTTTCTCCATCTCTCCGACAACGAGCCCTTTTGGGAAGGTGAGGGGAGTTGGCAATCCGGACTGCCGTGTGATGCGGAGGAAGGAAAGTTGGGGGCAGAAGGCAGGCTTGAGAGGGTTCCTGGCGGCAGGAGTGGGGAAAATAGGACGGAGGGGCTGGAGGGCCGGTTAAGGGGCACCCAAGCTTCATGGTGGGGGGGAATGGTGACCACGGCAGAAACAGTGGCAGGGAAAGAGGGAGGGTGGTGATGGGGGGGAGAGGAGGGAGAGGAGGGAAGAGGGGGGTGGAGTCTTCCAACCGGAGCCATGGCGTGCAGGTGCAAACGGCCCGGGGTGGGGGGTCGAGCAGTGCACGGAACTGGAGCTGTCTGTTGCGGCAATCTATGGTGGCTCCTAACTTCTGCAACAGGTCCAACCCCAGGTATACGTTGTAATTCTGGCAGGAAGAGTTGAATATTATAAACTGGTGTTGGGTTGACACCGGTTGGTGGGTGTTGACTCTTAGGGCCCATGTCTCCCCACAGATGGGCAGAGGGCCATCCCCCGCATCCACAAGGTGAGTGGCTGTGGAGTGGAGCGGGCCAAAGGTCGACTTGTGACGGGAGAAGTAATGGCTATAAAGGCAGGATCTGGCCGCTCCCGTATTGACCAGAAGTCTGGCTTTCACGCTGTCATCTTCATCTTGTGGTAAACTGGGGGGTGATAATTGGGGGAAATGGCCCCCGCCACCATGGGAGGGTGCAGTGGCGGGCCTAAAAATCCAGCTGCCTGGGGCCTCCTTCTTCTTGCTCCAGCTCCTGTTCCCCAGGGTCGGTCTCCTTCACAGGTGCAGATTCGTCCTCTGTTGCCTCGTCCTCTAGAGATGAGACTTTGCGTTGGCCTGGGGTAATAGCTTTCCAATGCGCAGCCTTTAACTGGTCTCGGATATCGTGCAGTGGGCACCTGGAGCTGCATGCCGAAAATTTCTAGGGATTCACTAAGATGAGGTTGGGGTTCTCCCTGTGGGCGGAGTGCTGGTGTGTGGAGTGTGCCCTAGGTGGGCTAGGTGCTAGGGTGGGGCTGGTACGGGGCATAGGCGGACGTGGCTTGACTGGGGGAGCCAGAATTTTGTGGGAAACTTCCTTACCACGTTGATCTGCTGGGGTGCAGGTCAGGAGGCACCGTATCAGTTGGATGTGTCTGTCCATGTCTCCAGTAGGGTCATGGATCGTAAAGTGCTCTTTTACTACACTGGGGAGCACTCTCAGGAGAGTATTAAAGGTATGCTGTTCCCGGGTTTCATCATCTGCCTCCGGGTAGATAGCGGTGACAAGGCATCTTGCCCAGATTAGGGTATCATCTACATTCCCATCGAAAGTCAAACTATCAAGCTGGGATAGTGCCGCCACTTTCCCTAGTGATGGGATGATGGCTTGGATCACGAGTCTCGTGAAATTCTGCCAGGTAAGCTCCGGGATGATTTTGGGTGCTATATTAGCTGTCGCTTTGCCTAGCAGTGTGAGTGTAACTGCGATTTTTTGTTGGTCATTTTCAAAACCGATATCTAGCAAAGGTTTAATAATCGCCAGATATGTATGAACATCGTACTGTTCGGGGTCGAACTTAGGCAATTGCACGTGTGGTTTGGTTGCCATTTTTTCCGTATTTCCTGATTACCTCTCTCGTATGCCCGGGTCAAGAACCACTGCTGTCCACCATTGTAATGTTAAGTGTTTTAGGTTCAGCTTCCCGTTCCATAAACGTCTAGCGTATAGCGGGGCTCTCTTTCATGACTGGGGCTCAGACAAATAAGAGAGAGGCAGGACACAAAAACTCCAGGCAACAACCTTACACGTGTATTGCTTAGTTAGACAGGGGAATAAGTAGATGTTACAGACACAAGTACACTGAGCGATTATAAACTCTTATATCTAGATATGGCTAGTAGTATCTCGCAGGATACTGTTTTCAGTCACACTGAATAGCACTTGAGGCAGAGTGTTCTTAATTAGGGAAGTCCAGGGCTTCTATGCGTGTGGAGTTGTTAAGGTTATTTCACAATGGGGAGGGTTGTGTAAGACACTGGGGTCTGATTATGATTATAGTAGTGTGAGATCATTTCTGATGGCAGCTTATTTACTTTGTTACCCTCCACTCGTATTGCGTTTAACCAATTATTATCACTTACTCTACCACTTTAATATTATTACTGTATTAGTCCGTACACTGTTCACAGTATCTATTATTCTCTCCAACACTTGGTATTGTCACTGACATCTACAACAGGGTCAATTCACTGTTCTGCCTAGGCACTGTTTGATCACTGCACAGTTAGGGTCACTCCGTTAGTATCTGGTGCCAGGGGCGTGGGCAGAAGGGCGGCACAAGTCCGCTACTGACGGGGCTGGGCACCACCAGGGGCCTCTGTACTCAGAGGGCACGAGATCATACGCAGGGGCGTCCGTTCTCGTCCAGGGCTGTGGGTGGCGAAGGGTCCAGCGCTCTCAGGGCTGGGGACAGGAGTGTGGCCTTCAGGACTGGGGCAGAACAATTGCCTGAATCGGTCATTCAGGCTCCTGACGGAGGATGAGGACCTCTGCCGTCAAGGTGTGGGGAGTTCTGGGGGCGGTCTGGGGTTCCCGAGGGCTGTGATCCCCGGGGCTTGGCGGCGCCGACAGGAAGGGGCTGTGGCACCGGTCTGCATCAGGGTCCGTCAGGTGGGTCTCCTCCGGAGCCAGTTGTAGGGAGAAGAGGCCGGGTGAGACTACAAGGCCCCTCCAATACTCCTCTACACTCGAGACTCCCTCTGTGTCAGGGGTTGGGGAACAGGCGTCAGTTCCAGGCAGCGGACCTGCTACAGGCTGTCTCCTGCCATAGGGCCCGGCTACTGGCCGTGGCTTCCTAGGGGCACGGCTACAGGCTGTTGCCAAGGCACGGCTACTGGCCGTGGCCTGAGAGAGTGGGTGGCAGCAAGCAAACCCAGGGGCACCTTCGGAGCGGCTACAGGCCATCTGATGAAGGCGGGAGTGCCTACAGGCCATCTCCTGCAAGAGGAATGTTGAGCGGCTACAGGCCGTCTGACGAAGGCGGGAGCGGCTGCAGGCCGTCTCCTCATTACCCCCAGAGCGGCTACAGGCCGTCTCCTTCAGGAGGGGTGAGTGGCTACAGACCGTCTCAGAGAGAACGCCTTCGGAGCGGCTACAGGCCATCTGACGAAGGCAGGAGCGGCTACAGGCTGTCTCCTTCAGGAGGGGTGTTGAACGGCTACAGGCTGTCTCCTTCAGGAGGGGTGTTGAACGGCTACAGGCTGTCTCCTTCAGGAGGGGTGTTGAACGGCTACAGGCTGTCTCCTTCAGGAGGGGTGTTGAACGGCTACAGGCTGTCTCCTTCAGGAGGGGTGTTGAATGGCTACAGGCTGTCTCAAGGGGAACACCTTCAGAGCGGCTAAAGGCTGTCTGACGAAGGCGTGAGAGGCTACAGGCCGTCTCCTCATTACCCTTAAAGCGGCTACAGGCCATCTCCTTCAGGAGGGGTGAGCGGCTACAGGCCGTCTGATGAAGGTGGGAGCAGCTACAGGCTGTCTCTGTCAGGAGGGAGTTTGAGCGGCTACAGGCCGTCTCAGGAAGAACACCTTCGGAGTGGTTACAGGCCATCTCCTGATGAAGGCGGGAATAGCTACAGGCCATCTCCTGGTTACCCTCAGAACGGCTACAGGCCATCTCCTTAGCGAGGGGCGAGTGGCTACAGGCCGTCTCAAGAAAGCACCCTCAGAGCAGCTACAGGCCATCTCCTTAGCAAGGGGCGAGCGGCTACAGGCTGTCTCCTGGCGATGGCAGGAGCGGCTACAGGCCATCTCCTTAGGACCCTCAGAGTGGCTACAAGCCGTCTCCTTAAAGGGGGGCGAGTGGCTACAGGCCATCTCTGGGGTGCTGGCAGGAGCTGGATAGGCAGCTCCACCCCTTAGCTGGTTTGTGAAGGCTCGCCAGGAAGGTAGTGTGGTATTCTGCTGTGGTGACGGCGGGTGAGCTCCAAGTCATAGGGGCACGTGGCCTGGGCTGACTTAGGCCATTGTCACACCGAGTCCCGGTGCACTACTGCTGCTCCTCTGTGGGCTCCTTGTGGGGGTGTCTGGGTATTCTCGGGGGTACTATGCTGCGTTTTACTAGCCACTGCCACAACCAGATCAAGCCGCCTATCTTGCCCATCTGCCAGATACGCCCCAGCACCCTCACCACCACCCACATGAACCTCCACCACACCACCCACACCCAACACCTCCCGCCTTACTCTAAAAATACACCACTCAGGATGGAAAATTCCAGTAGCCCGACCTACCATCCACATGAACTTCCACCACACCACCCACTCTCAACACCTCCCCCCTCACTCTAAAAATACACCACATGGGATGGAAAATTCCAGTAGCCCGACCTACAGTACTAAGCCAATTAAGGCGATGCCCCCACGACCTCATAAAAGTAGGGCGACCTCATTCATCTCCAGTCTGCAGCCGACAGCCACAGGTCACTCACCTTACTCCCTGCCACCTGAGATGAAGATCAAACACTTCCTGTGGACTCCCGCCAGAGGAAACAAATGCCGGCTGAAAGGAACATCTCAGCTGGTCCACCTCCTGCAGCAGACACACCAGACCTCCACCCTGGAAGTCATCTATAACCCCCACCAGGAGCTGAACCACCCCACACACCACTCGATGGATCTACTCCACCACCTCATGCCCTCCCACCAGACATCCACCTCTGATACCCACCACTCCAGCTCGGGGACGTGACTTTCACCCCCGTGACAGTGGTGAAATACCCACCCGAGGAGGAGATCCCAGGAAGGGCGAGACACCCATCCCAAGAGGAGGCCACGGGGAGGCACACAAGGGCCCCGAGCCACACAGGCCCACGTCCCCGGCTACCATATGCCCTTCTTCCACCCAGCAAGACCAGTGGGGAGTGCATCACCCCGCTGCATTACCCTCCAACCAGGACAGCACTCACCAGACTCGGTGTGGGACTTGTTCTTATACAGTCCCAAGTAGGCCTTCGGTAACATCCACCGGACTTGCCACTAGAGGAGGAATGACCACCGGTCTTCCCAGTCCTACACACCCCAAGGGGAGCAGCGGCACAGTAATGTCCACTGGACTTGCTGTAGAGGGAGAATCCACTGGATCTCCCTCTTCTGCCACCTGCCTATGGGAGCAGGGGCACAGTAACATCCACCGGACTTGCCATTGGAGGAATGTCCACTGGACTTCCCCACCTATTGTCCCAGGGAAGGGAGCAGAGCCTTGGTAGCGTCCACCGGACCTGCCATAAAGGGGACTTCCACCGGATTCCCCTTGGCTGCAACTTTCCCACTCCAGCAGGACCATGGTAACATCCACCAGACTTACCGCAGGCGAAGGAACGTCCACCAGACTTCCTCTACCTGCTGCCCCCGGGACAAGTGCAGCCCTGGTAACATCCACTGGATTTGCCGGGTGTGAGGAAGGTCCATCGGACTTCCTCCCTCCACTACCCCGGAAGGGAGTCCTGGTAACATCCACCGGACTTGCCAGGCAGAGGGAGCATCCACCGGATCTACTTCCACTGCCCCAGAGTTGAATTTTGGCTAGGTCCACCGGACTTGCCAAGCTGAGGGAACGACCACCGGTCTTCCCTTCTCCACTACCCCGGAGGCTCCCGCCGAGGGCAGCGTCCCTGGCTCGGTCCACCCCTCCAGATTCCAAGTGAGACACCCCTCATGCTCCCCCCGCACCACTAGGGATGGAGATTGTTCCCGGCCTAGCCTACAGAGTTCTGGTTGGAGGACATCTGGAGAGGACCCGTCGTGAGCCTGGGCATCCTGTCCCTGCAGCCGAGCCCTCAATGGCCCCAGCTGCTGTCGGACTTCCTGGGAGCGAGCGGCCGCAGGCAGCCCCTGACGGCCTCCCCTTCCCGACGAGACCACAGCCCCCGACCGTCGAGGGGCGCCCCGATGACCTTGGGGCAGGACCAACCCGGACCCTCCACCAGGACTCCCACCACTTCCAAGGGCAGGCGCCGAGCAGCGCTCCTACTAGCCCTGTTTGGCCCCAGTCCCGAGGGCCACCACACGCCTAAGGGCCCCACCAGGAGAGGGCCATCCACACCGCCGCCCCATAGCCCACACCGGACGCCCTACTACGCAGCCCGAGACAAATACCTCTCCCGAGAGCGCACCCCAGACAGCCCACTAGCTCCCACAGCTGACGGCCACCTGCACCTGTCTGTGGCCTAGTCTGTGTTCCAACTTACGCCCATTTAGTATTGTATTGTGCTATATGTATTGAGCTCTGCATTGTATCTTTGTAAGGTAATATACGTGTAAGACTGGTTAGCCTGTGTATGCCCAGTCCTGAACAAAAGAACTCAAGTCCATGCGCATGTTCTGTGTTCACGAAGTTGAACTCTCAACACGCAGCATAACAATCAGTAAGGACTGATTGTAAAATTTTAAGCCTGATATAGACTTAACGCAACAAGCAAGAGGAAATGAATTTTTTAAAATCATACCACATGTTACAGTAAACGCAGAACAGAGGAGCGGAGGATAAAAAGTAAGGTATAGAGAAAAAGAATCTTTCAGAATTATGTTACCTATAATACCTTATGGAATGTTCTGGTGCATCATACAATGTGCCCCGGTACATGGACAGATGGGTTGTTAGTGGGTTGATTTGGGAACCCGCGAGTGATCGTTCGTTGCTGATGTTTATGAAAATAAAATCTTGCAAGATGCTGGCAGAATTATTATTAGCTGCCTTAATTATATGTTAGAGAGAGCTGCCTTTTGCACTTGGTACGCATTACGTTATATTAAAACTCACTTATTTACAAATGAAAGTGAATCTTTAATTATACTTTGCACTAAATAATCCCTTGCATATTATTAGAGGTTCGTGTGTCAAAGGTGGCAGTGGACTAGGCAGGTGTGTTTATTTAAATTCCATCGATAACGGGAGGTAAATCTTCACAACCTTTTAATCGCCATGTGTATACTGGTTAAAAGGGTGTTTAGATGGATTGGCAAACCAGAGATTGAGTGAGCGGAAGAGGCTGGTAGAGAACGAGATGGAGAGATGAAACAGTGATGTCGTTAGATGGACCTAGGTCAGAGTGGAGAAAGAAGGGAGGAATTTGTACTGCAGTGGATTCAGAGAGAAGAAAGGATTAATAAATTAGCACCAAGCCATAATATGGCTGTATGGCACTGTAGGAGTAAAGGGAAAATAAAGACCAGAATAAACGAAAATATCAAGGAGAGGTAGGACAGAGTGGAGACAAAATGACCCCTTTTAGTCGCCTGTTACAGGCAGGAATACTGGGGAAATATTCTTTCCTTCCCTTCCCAGGGGGTGGACTGAGAGGGGTAGTTATGGTGATGGTGTGGTTAGCAGTTTACAAGAATCAGTTAACATGTACACCAAAAGGAGGCAGGGAATCTTGCCACAAATCCATTTCAGCAAAACAGTTATTCAGTCAGCAGTTGCAAATTTAGGTAAATGTATGCTTTACATTAGGCAACAGAAAGACCTTACCAATTCATTTCATATGCTACCAGTTTACTTTCTGCACTTTTCTGACTATTTTCAGGGTGTAAGTAACCCTTCTGAAAAATTTCTCTCCCCCATATTATTGTCATCACATTCTGTAAGCAGTACCTAAGATTGTTTGTTTCTGGATTAATGGAAGAATAAACATACTCAGAGGTGGATTTTGTTTCCCATTTGGTGGTGACCATCATCCACTCACTTGATGTAGTGCTACCTACATCTTCCTTAGCCTTTATCATTCTTTTGCTGTGCCTGCCCTCCTCTCTTCATATTTCTCCCATCTTTCCTGTCACTTCTTATTGCTTTTCTTTCCTTTACAGGTGGCTTTACATTGAGTGACAAGCCAAATGGTTTCCTGTAAGCCAAGAAACCATTTACAATGCTGGGTGGTAACCACACACCCAACCCATACGTGTTCCCTACGTGTCAACAAGTGGGTTGATGGAGGGTTAGTGCCCCTCCCCATAAAACCAATAACTCAAAGTCAAATGGCAATAGGTATAGGTATAGGTAGGTTAGATTATGTTAGTGAAGCTTGGACGTTGCTGGAAGGACACAAGTCAAGAGTGAGAGCAGTGGAAATGAGTTATTTAAGAGGAGCCTGTGGAGTCACATGGAGAGACAGGCTGACGAATGAGAATATAAAGGAGCGTTGTGGTGTGGATGTGGATGTGATAGGAAGCGTTAGGAGGCACACACTGAGGTGGTTTGGCCATGTGGAGAGGATGGAGGGTGAAAGACTGACGAAGAGAGTGTATGTGAGTGAGGTGGAGGGGGGGAAGAGGGAGGGGGAGGATGAGATGGAGGGATGGGGTGGAGAGGTATATAAGAGAGGGGGTGTGTGTTGGGAGCAGGGCAGTGAAATGGCGGGGGACAGGGCTTCGTGGAGGCAATATGTTTGTGGCCACCCCGAACGGGATTGAGGCGTCTGGCAATAGATAGATAGATAGATTATGTAGAGGAAATTTGGAGGTATAGTTATGCTAGGTTAGCTTAGTTAAACTTAGTTTAGGACAGTCACTTCTACCATTACACTGATGAATCAAATGAGCTGCCATAGCAGAACAGCAAAAAACAATGGGGAAACAGATTTAACAAGAAACATTTATTTAGGTACCACCCCAGAAATAATTGGAAAAATATAACATACTGTCAGGAAGGAGAACTGATTTGGTAAGATGCTTCTGCTGCTTAAAGTCCGTGTATATGACTATTGCCAGACACCTTATCCCGTAAGGGGTGGCCACAAACAAATCGCCTTTATGTTACCTGCTCCCCCTCCATTTCACTGTCTGCTCCCAGCTCACTCCCCCTGGTCTCATATACCTCTCCTCTCCATTTCTCCCTCTCATCCTTGGCCTCCCCCTCCCTCTACCCCCCCCTCACCTCACTCACATACACTCTCCTTGTGAGTCTCTCACACTCCATCTCCTCCACATGGCCATACCACCTCAGTGTATTTCCCCTAATGCTTTCTATCACATCCACACCACAACATTCCTCCACTTCTTCATTTGTCAGTCTGTCTCTCAGTGTAACTCCACATGCTCCTTTCAGGTAACTCATATCTGCTGCTCTTGCTCTTGACTCGTGTCCTTCCAACAAGGTCCAAGTTTGACTTCCATACCTTAGAGTTGGTATCACTACACTGTCATGCAGCAACTTTTGTACTTTCATGCCCATTTCCCTGTTTCTTATTGCTACTTTCAAAGAACTAGCAACCTTTCTTTCCTGTTGTACCCTTTCGAGCACTTCACCCTCCAAACTTCCATCCTTACTTCACGCTACCCAAGTACTGTACTTAAATGCACTCACAGTCTCCATTTCCTCATCATCCAACGTCACTATAACTCCAGTACATCCAGTAACTTCATTTCTCTCAAAAACTAAAACTTTACTCTTCCCTACATTCACCTTTATATTCTGTTTCATACACACTGTTCCAGACTCATTTACCAAGCCCTCCAGTTCCCCTTTCATCTTCACTTAACAATACAGTACGGTATCATCTGCAAACAACAGATCAGGGAGGTTCCAAACACTGCTCTGTCTCATTAAAATCACTCCAACATCCAATGTCCTACCTTGTCTCTCTTTTCATCATCCCATCCATAAACAGATTGAACAGCCATGGAGACATAACACATCCCTGTTTCAGTCTGACATTCAGATAGAAAAATTCACTCCATTCACTGTCCACATGCACTTCAGCCTTGGCCCCCTCATACATAGGGCCTACTCTTCACAGCATTCACCAAGTTCCCATTTACTCCATATATTCTTAATATTTTCCACATTCCTTGTCTGTCCACCCTGTCATATCATCATCATCATATCATTGCCAGACGCCATGTATCCCAAACGGGGTGGCCAAGGGCTTAGAGTTACTGGTAATTGTTTTACAGGGAGGGGCACTAATCCTCCACCAACCCCACTTGACACGTAGGGATGCCAACAGCATCTGGTGTTCCCAGGCGGTGCTTTCTCCAAATCCATTAAGGCTGCCCGTAACTTCTTTCCCTTCTCTAGAACTTTTCCACTAAAGACCTAAGAATGAATATCTGATCTGTGCAACCTCTTCCCCTCCTAAAACCTCCCTGTTCTTCACCAACTAATTCCTGTGTTATTTCCCTAACTCTGACAATAAGTATCATGCCATACACTTTTCCTATTAAGCCTACACTAAGAAGACAAATGCACCTATGATTACCACACATTTCTTTTTCCCTTTTTATTTTATACAGGGAAATAATTATTCCTGACTTCCAATCCTCCGGGACTCTACCCTCCTCCCAGGCCAATCTGCACATCTTCCATAGCCATCCATTCAAGTACTATCTCTCCCCCATGCTTCAGCATTTCACTGCACACTCCATCAATTCCTGGGGCTTTACCCATTTTGACTTTCTTCAGTGCTTCCACTACTTCCATCCTACTGATTTCTTCCTCTCATCTCACTTGCCTCCTTCTCCTAGCCATTCCCCAGCCACTTATCGTTGCATCACTTTCATTCTCAATGCGTAACAGTTCTTGAAAGTGTTCTCTCCATCTGCTCACTTTTTCTCCCATCTCCACAAGCAATCTACCATTTTTATCTTTCACTCCCTGACTAACTTATCACCCTGTCTAACTCTCTTTACCTTCTTCCAGAACATTTTCTTACATTCTCTCCACTTTACACTCCAATTCCTTCCAAAATCCTCATCCACTCCATCTTTCTCTTATTAATCTTTTCACCTGTCTTTTCTTACCTACATATAACTCTTTCTTCTGTCTCTCAACTTCGTCCATGTCCCTACTACTCATTCACTTACTATATTCTTTCTTTTGTGCCACAGCATGTCTCACCTCTTCTTTACACCATGTTATTCCTTGCCCCCTTTTGTCTTCTCTTCACCCCACACACCACCTCACATGGTGCACAGATTTCTTCTGTGAATATCTTGAACACACCTTCCACCTCCCCCTTCTGCTCCAGATCATATTTCTCCAGTTGCGCCTCCACTTCTCTCATATATTCTGCTTTTTTCCATCCTTTTGCAACCTTTCTACCCTCTCCATGTGAGCTACTTCCTCCTGTCTTTCTCTTCTTCTATTCCTGCATTGCATTTTAACCTTGACTTTCACCACCATCAAGTGGTGGTCAGAAAGTCCACTTCTCCAACCTCTATGCTCTTGCATCCATTATACACCTTCTCAGTCTGTCATCCACACACAATCAATCATTGCCTCCTGTTCGTTCAGTTCCCCACCCACCCTTCTCATCACTTGCTACGTACGCCTGTCGATCATTTTGTCTCTAAAGAGGCTATTGGCTATCACCAACTCCCTCCCTGCACAAATGTCCAATAGAGCACTGCCATTCTCATCCACTTCTGCAGGCACACCCAGCTCACCAACTACAGTACATCCACCTTCACATTCCCTACTTTTCCATTCACATCTCCAGCGATTGGTGAAAAAGATAACTAGATCTGATGTGAGAGGTGTAAGGCTGAGAGGAAGACCACGAATAGGATGGATGGACAGTGTGAATAGAGCGCTAGATGCGAGAGGGATGTCTGTTGAGCAAGGAAGAGTGGCTGTGCATGACAGAAATAAATGGAGAGAAATTGTGAATGAATAAGTGATGACGCAGCCCTGAGGGGATATTCTCCTGCATTTGGTCTGATCAGCTAGTCAGGTCAGGTGCGGGTAAGGGGATGGGTCTGTTATGATGTGCAAGGGTTAACCAGTTCTGCTGTCGGGCCCCGCTGCAGATGTCACTGATTGCATTGTGCAGTTGACCCTTGTGCGGTTTGGTGCGGTGAGGATCTGTCCGTTCTCCTCTTTGGGGCTAAGATGCGAATGAATGTGTTTGAATGGATGAGTAAATGGGGAGTGTGTCGTCC
This sequence comes from Coenobita brevimanus, assembly GCF_032717465.1. Lineage (NCBI taxonomy): Eukaryota > Metazoa > Arthropoda > Malacostraca > Decapoda > Coenobitidae > Coenobita > Coenobita brevimanus. The sequence continues at coordinate 20,918,250 of NC_137040.1, read as the reverse complement.
TGTCTCGGCTACCTCCCTTTCCTTGAGGGAAGCAGCCTAGGTATATAGATAGGTAGATAGATCTCCAGTCAAAAACACTCTCTCCTTCCTTTTGAACTTTTCAATGCACAGTTCCACATTTGCCCAGAATTTTTCTTTCATTGTACTTGCACAATCTTGTATTGGCACATACAGTACACACACAATCACCCACATTTTTAGTTCTTTCAATCTTACCCACACAACCCTTGAGCCAACTGATCCATTCTGTCTTATATTCTCCTTCCATATCTTGCACACAATACATACTCCATCTTTAGCCCTCATTCTCACCTGCTCCCACACTTATACGCCATCGGTACTCCCACTCTTTCACCTTTCCATTTAGTTTCAGTTCTTCCACATATGTCCACCTTTGTACCATCAAGCACCTGGACAATTTCTTTTTCACCTCATCATTCGCACCTCATACATTCCATGTCTCAGTCCTTACCATGCCCTTGGTTCAGTCCTTAGTCGTCACCTGTTGACCAGTCCTGGTCCGAGGCTTCTTGTTTGAATTTTTAGTTAGTTTTTTTCAGGGAGGGGCACTAACCCTATGTCAACCTACTTGTCACATAGGGAACATGTGTTGGTTGGTTATAAGGTTACTACCCAGTGTTGTTAATGATTTCCTGGTTTACAGGAAATCACTTGACTTGCCGCTCAGTGTGGAACTGCTCTAAAATAGAGTACCACCACACTAAGTGGTTGGATGATGGGTGCCCCCACCTCCCACGGTGCTTAAAGTAGTACATATTTACCCAAATTTGTGCATACATTGCACAGTATAAGAGGAGGTGGGTCTTACTGGACACCCCTTCAACAAGTAGAGATGTAATGACAAACATTATGTTAATACAGTACATACTATGAAATGTTAGTGAATTCACAAGGTATATAGGAGGGAAAATTAACATGAGTACTGTATTATAAGCATAGCAGCACTTGTCATGGCCTGGGACAAGGACAACACACTGCCTTATTACCCACTTGTATTGGCCCAGTGAGTAATGACACACACACACACACACACACAGCGCACAGCCGGAGAGAGAGGTCGTCCCAGGCATCGCTCCTAACCTTGAGTAGTTTCAGGAATTTTGTCTGTCCTGTCTCCTAGGGTCTTTCTTTAAATTTAAAATAATGAAAGTTGGTAGACTACCAAAAATGTAAAGATTTGTTGGCAATAGTATACATGAATGTTTGTGGCTTATTCGGTAACAGCTGTTTAGGTACTTTACCGGTACGTTAAAGATGGCCGAAAATGTAAACAATGAGGGAATGGAATTTCAAGGATTTGATGCTAATACTAATGTCATGGACCTGGTGAAAACATTAATTATGAGGATTAGTGAACTCGAAAAAAAAGTAGAGAATCTAGTGATAAAGGATGTGTCAGGAAATACGGAAACCACCATACAGAGTCTAATCCAGTCCAACGAAACAGCCAATGAAGAGATTAAGAATTTGAAGAGGGAAAATGTTGAACTGAGGAGGAAACTTGAAGAGAGTACTAATAAAACGGAGAAGGTGAGTAATGTACTAGAAGAACACAAGGCAAAGTGGGCACACGTAGAAGAAGAACAGAAAGAAGTGGTCAGCTTAAGAGAGATCATCCAGGAAGAAAGGGAAATGAACAAGAAAGAAATGGAAGAAAATGTAGTGAAAATACTGAAGAAAAAAGAGAAAATAGTGAGAGAAACTGTAGAAAGGAACAGATGTGTGGTAGTATTTGGAAACAGGGAAGAGGAAGAAAAGGTTAGGTTCGCAAGACTCGAGAGAGACACGAACATGGTGAGAGGAATATTAGGCAAGATTGACCCCGAAGGAGACAAGTGGGTAAAAGAAATTGAGGAAGTAAGGAGGATAGGGCCTTATAAGAAAGGGGAAACAAGACCAATGAGAGTCAAGTTTACATCAGAAAGTGTAATAAATGAGATACTTAAAGTGACCTGGAAATTAAGCAAAGAGGCGGGGATGGAAAATATTATAATAAGAAAAGATCTGAATGAAGAAGAAAGAGAAGTTTTAAAATCATTAAAGGAAGAAGTAAAGGAAAAAAATGATAAGAGGACAGAGGAAGAACGTAATACTTTTTTTTGGAGAGTATTGGATATGAAAGTAAGGAAATGGTATTTAAGGAAATAGAAGTGAAGGAAACTAAGGGGGATGGTTGTGAAAGATCAGAAGTTGAGGAAGTGGTACGGACAGAGAGTAGGAGAGAAGAGGGTGTTAATAATGTCAAAAATAATTTGAAGGTGATATATACTAATGTTGATGGTTTCATATCGACAAGGATCGAAATGAATGATTTCTTGAGAGAACATGAACCTGATGTCATGTGCTTTGTAGAGACCAAATTGAGAGAAGATATTGATGTTCATTTGGGAGATGGTAAATACAAACTGTGGAGAAAAGACAGAAAAGAAAAAAAAGGAGGAGGAGTGATGATAGCAGTGAAGAACAACATAAATGTAGATACTGTGGAAATGGGAGAAGGCAGGGCTGAAGTGATATATATGAAATTAGAAACTGGAGAGAATGTTAAGCGAGATATGGCGGTAGTGTATGTTCCCCCAAAGACGAGAGCATGGAAGGATGACGAATACCATGAGATGTTGTCAGATATGGCTAGCTACTTGCAAAAAATAATTGAGAAAAGCAATAATATAATTTTGGTGGGTGACTTTAGTTGTAAAGAGGTGAACTGGGAGGAATGGTACTCGGGAGGCAGCGAGGATTCGTGGGGTACTATGTTATTAAATATAATAATGAATAATGTGATGACGCAGTGGGTCAAAGAAGAGACACGGTTTCGAGGTGAGGACACACCAGCAAGGTTAGATTTACTGTTCACCAAAGAACCCGATGTAATAGAATCATTGGAATATCTCTGTCCTTTGGGAAAAAGTGATCACGTGGTCATTGAGTTCCAGATGTTAATAGGAAACGTCGAGCCAAGAGACGAGCTTCATAGACAGGGAAGATACAACTGTGGCAAAGCAAATTTTACAGGATTGAGAAACTTTTTTGAAAATGCGGATTGGAGAAAATTCAGAGAAACTAGAGAGATACAGAGGAAGTGGGATATCTTTCTAGACCTCTATAATTTGGGAGTGGAAAAATTTGTACCAAGAGTAAGAGGGAAAGAAAACAGGAAAAAGGAGTGGTTTAATAGAAGGTGTATGATAGCCAAAAAAGAGAGATAAGGCGTGGAACAATTGGAGAAAGAGAGGTAACGACAGAACAAAGGAAGAATATAAAAGAACAAGAAACGAATACACAAGAATACGTAGGGAAGAAGAAAGGAATTTTGAAAAAGGTATAATTGACAAATGCAAGGATGAACCCAAACTGTTTTATAGATTTGTTAATGGCAAACTGAAACAAAAGGAAGGAATCACCAAGCTGAAAGTAGATGGAGAGGTCTTTAAGGATGCGGCAATGCAAGCAGAAATAATGAACAAACGTTTCCAGTCAGTTTTCACTAAAGAAAAGGAGCTTGTGGAAGGGGAGGGAGTGATTAGAAATGTTCCGGTGATGAAAGATATAAAAGTGGAGGTGCAGGAAGTGTATAAATTACTGGAAACTCAAGATGTAAGGAAAGCCCCAGGACCTGATGGAATTTCTAATTGGGTACCGTACTGAAGGAATGCAGAGAACAACTGGCGGATAAAATTCACAGCTTAATTGTATGCTCACTGGAAGAGGGGAAAGTGCCAAAAGAATGGAAGAGGGCAAATGTGGTACCAATTTACAAGGGAGGAAACAGGGAAGAACCCCTGAATTATAGACCAGTGTCTCTAACCAGCATGGTTGCAAAATTGTGTGAGAGAATCCTGAAAGACAGATGGATAAAATATCTGGAAGAGATGAATATTTTGGCTGAATGTCAGTTTGGATTCAGAAGTGGAAGGTCATGTGTTTCAAACTTGTTGAGCTTTTACTCAAGAGCGATTGACGTGGTACAGGAGAGAGATGGTTGGGTGGATTGTGTGTACTTAGACTTAGAGAAGGCCTTTGACAAGGTACCTCATAAGAGACTAATGTGGAAACTAGAACATATAGGAGGACTAAAGGGGAAACTTCTGGAATGGATGAGAGACTTTTTGAGAGACAGACAAATGAGGACAGTAATAAAGGAAAAGATGTCTGGATGGAGGGAAGTAACAAGTGGAGTCCCTCAAGGCTCAGTGTTGGCGCCAGTAATGTTCCTGATTTACGTAAATGATATGGTAGATGGAGTGAACAGTTATGCGCGTCTGTTTGCTGATGATGTAAAGATCTTGAGGAAGATAGAGGTTGAGGAGGATTGTAAAATACTGCAGGAGGATTTGGATAGGATACACAATTGGAGCCGGACGTGGGAAATGAAATTTAATGTAAAGAAATGTAAAATATTGGAAATGGGTAAAAGTACCAGGAGACCATCACTGAATTATTTTTTGGGTAATGAATTAATCACAAAAAGGAGAGAAGAGAAAGATTTGGGAGTGCTGGTCCAAGATAGTTTGTCACCAGAAAAGCACATTAACAAGATAGTTGGAGAGACTTATAAGCTCTTGACTAACATAAGAGTAGCATTTCATTATATGGATGAGGAAATGATGAAAAAATTGATAGTGGCCATGATCCGCCCCAGGTTAGAATATGCAGCGGTAGTGTGGTCCCCACACAAAAAGAAAGATATAAACAAGATTGAGAGAATACAAAGAACAGCAACCTAGATGGTCCCCAGTCTGACAGACCTGTCATACAGAGAGAGGCTGGAAAAACTGGATTTGCCTTCGTTAGAGGAAAGGAGAAAGAGGGGAGACATGATTGCGGTGTTCAGGACCATGGTGGGAGTAGATAAAATTGACAAAGAAGATCTGTTTGTATGGGATAAGAGAGCAACAAGAGGACATGGAATGAAATTGAAAAAGTCAAGCTGCTTGAAGGATATCAAGAAATATAGCTTTCCTTACAGAAGTATAGACTTATGGAATAGCCTGGACAAAGAGATCGTCCAGTCTAAAAACTTAAACGAGTTTAAAGTTAAATTCGACTTATTGAGAAACAGCGACGGAAACCCACGAGCATAGTACATTCCGTGCATATCACAAATTGGTATATTCTTAAATATTTGGAACGACTTAGACAAAGAGGTGGTGCATGAGAAAAACATTCATGTGTGTAAAGGTAGACTTGATAAATGTGGATATGGAGACAGGACAACACGAGCATTGCTCAATTCCTGTATACTACAAATAGGTAAATACAAATAGGTAAATACACACACACACACACACACACACACACTTGGTCATTGAGTTCCAGATGATAAAAGGAAATGTGGTGCCAAGAGACGAGTTTTATAGGCAGGGAAGATACAACTTTGGGAAAGCAAACTTTACAGAATTGAGAAAATTTTTTGAAAATGCAGATTGGAGAAAATTCAGAGAAACAAGAGAGATACAGAAGAAGTGGGATATCTTTCTAGACCTCTGTAATTTGGGAGTGTAAAAATATGTTCTAAGAGTAAGTGGGAAAGAAAACAGGAAAAAGGATTGGTTTAACAGAAGGTGTATGATAGCAAAAAAAAGAGAGGGACATGACATGGAACAACTGGAGAAAGAGAGGTGATGAAAAAACAAAGGAAGAATATAAAAGAACTGGAAATGAATATACAAGAATATGTAGAGAGGAAGAAAGAAACTTTGAAAAAGGTATAATTGACCACCACTTGGTGGTGGTCAAAATCACGGTTCAAGTAAAATGGAGAAATAAAAGAAGGGAAGAACGGGAGGAAGGAGTAGATGCAAGGAGAGTGGAAAGATTACAAGAGGATGAGAAAAAGGCAAAATATAAGAGAGAAGTGGAGGAATGATTGGGTTAATATGGATTGGAGCAGATAGGGGATGTGGAAGGTGTGTGCAAGATATTCACAGAAGATATATGTGCAGCATGTGAGGTGGCGTGTGAAATGAAGAGAAGACGAAAGGGGGTGCAAGGAACAATATGGTGGAATGAAGAGGTGAGACAGGCTGTGGCACAAAAGAAGAAAGCATATAACGAATGGATGAGAAGTAGGGGTGTGGAAGAAGTTGAGAGATGGAAGAGAGAGGTATATGTAGAAAGGAAGAGAAAATGAAAAGATTAGTAAGAGGGAGTAAAAAGAGAGTGGACGAGGAATTTGGAAGGAATTTGAATGTAAAGTGGAGGGAATGTAAGAAAATGTTCTGGAAAAAGGTAGAGAGAGTTAGACTGGGTGTCAAAGAAATGAGTCAGGGAGTAAAAGATAAAAGTGGTAGATTACTAGTGGAGAAGGGCAAAAAAGTGAGCAGATGGAGAGAACACTTTAAGGAATTGTTGAACATAGAGAATGAAAGTCTATCTATAGCCCGACGCCCTAATCCCGCAAAGGGTGGCCGCAGACAAAACGCCTCCAAGTTGCTCTGTCACCCGCCATTTGACTACCCTCCCCCCAACTCACTCCCCCCTCCCTCATATACCTCTCAACTCCATCCCTCCACCTCATCCTCGGTCTACGTATCCCTCTCCCTCCCTCCACCTCACCTACATACACCCTCTTAGTCAGTCTTTCAATCTCCATTCTCTTCACATGTCCAAACCACCTCAGTGTATTTCTCCTAATCTTCTCAACCACATCCACATCCACCCCACAGCGTTCTTCACTTCATTCGTCAGCCTGTCCCTCCACGTCACTCCACATGCTCCTCTCAAGTAACTCATTTCCACTGCTGTCACTCTTGACTTGTTCCCCTCTTGCAAGGTCCATGCCTCGCTTCCATACATCAGGGTAGGGATCACAATACTGTCATGCAGTGACTTCTTAACTTCCATACTCACCTCCCTATTTCTCATCACTGCTTTCAGTAATGCTAGTATAAGTGATGGGAATGGCTGGGAGAAGGAGGGAGATGAGAGGACAGGAACAAATCAGTAGGATGCAAGTTGTGGAAGCAATGAAGAAAGTCAAAATGGGGAAAACCCCAGGAATTGATGGAGTGTGTGGTGAAATGCTGAAGCATGGGGGAGAGATAGTAGTTGAATGGATGTGAAAGATATGCAGATTGGCCTGGGAAGAAGGTAGAGTTCCAGAAGATTGGAAGTCAGGTATAATTATTCCCCTGTAAAAAGGAAAAGGGGAAAAAAAATATATGGTAATCATAGAGGCATTTGTCTTTTTAGTGTAATAGGAAAAGTGTATGGTAGGATACTTATTGACAGAGTTAGGGAAATAACAGAGGAATTAGTTGGAGAAGAACAGGGAGGCTTTAGGAAGGGAAGAGGTTGTGTAGATCAGATATTCATTCTTAGATCTTTAGTGGAAAAGTTTCTAGAGAAGAGAAAGAAGTTGTATGTGGCCTTCATGGATTTAGAGAAAGCATATGACAAGGTGGATAGACAAGGATTGTGGAAAGTATTAAGAATACATTGTGTAGATGGGAAGTTGAATGCTGTAAGGAGTATGTATGAGGGTGCTAAGGCTGCAGTACTTGTGGATAGTGAACTGAGTGAATTTTTCTATCTGAAGGTTGGGTTGAAACAGGATTGTGTCATGTCTCCATGGTTGTTCAATCTGTACATGGATGGGGTTATAAAAGAGATACAAGGTAGGGCAGTGGATGTTGAGTGGCCTTAATGAGAGAGGGTAGTGCTTGGAAATTCCCTGTACTGTTGTTTGCAGATGATACTGTGTTGTTAAGTGAAGACGAAGGGGAGCTGCAGGGCTTGGTGGATGAGTTTGGGAGAGTGTGTAAGAAACGGAATCTAAAGGTGAATGTAGGGAAGAGTAAAGTTATGGTCTTCGAGAGAAGTGAAGTCAATGAATGTACAGTGAGGTTGGATGAGGAGGAAATGGAAAGTGTAAGTACATTTAAGTACTGTACTTGGGTAGTGTGATGAGTAAGGATGGAAGTTTGGAGGGTGAAGTGCTTGAAAGGGTACAACAGGGAAGAAAGGTTGCTGGTTCCTTGAAAGCAGTGATAAGAAACAGAGAAGTGAGCATGGAAGTGAAAAAGTTACTACATAACAGTATTGTGATACCAATTCTAACATATGGAAGTTATGCTTGGACCTTGTTGGAGGGATACAAGTCAAGAGTGAGAGCAGTGGAAATGAGTTATTTGAGAGGAGCATGGGGAGTCACATGGAGAGAGCCTGATAAATTAGAAAGTGAAGGAGTGTTGTAGTGTGGATGTGGATGTGATAGAAAACACTATGAGAAACATATTAAGGTGGTTTGGCCATGTGGAGAGGATGGAGAATGAGAGACTGATGAGGAGAGTGTATGTGAGTGAGGTGGAGGGAGGGAGAGGGAAGGGGAGGCTGAGGATGAGGTGGAGGGAGGGAGTGGAGAGGTACTATGTATGAGAGAGGGGGGTGTGAGTTGGGATGAGGGCAGTGAAATGGCGGGGGATAGGGCAACATGGAGGTGATTTGTTTGTGGCAACCCCATATGGGATTGAGGCATCTGGCAGTAGATAAATAAATAGCAACTTACTGAATGTAACTTGATTGCAGAATGAGACTGTTCATTGGCTCTGCTTCCTTTCCATGACTCCTCTTTGTGACTTTCATAACTGGCATCATATTCTTTCATAACTGGCATCATATTCCAGTGTTAATCAATTCTATTGTTATGGATTATGTTATGAGAAAGATTGTAAGGAGAGTAGGTGCAGGAATTAACTGGAAAGAAAATAAGAGGCTGATGGATTTGGACTATGCTGATGATATTGTACTGATTTGCGGAGGTATTTACAAGATGCAAAGGGTGCTTGATGGTCTGGAGGAGGAAGGAGAGAAAGTGGGATTGGTAATAAAATGTGGAAAGACTGAAATTATTAATATGAATGTGGAGAACCAAATCGATTGTGTAATTAGGAATAATGTGGTGAAGAATGTTGAAATTTTTTAAATATCTGAGAACGATTGTATCATCTAATGGATCATCAAACAGTGAAATTGAGGAGCGGATTAGACAGGCTTGGCGAGCTGTTGGAATGTTGAAATCTGTTTGGAATAATAATATGCTTTCAGTATGTACTAAAGTAAAAATTTACACATCCATAGTTAGACCAATTTTAATTTATGAACATGAGTCATGGTACAGTACAATTGCAACAGATCAGAAAGTGTTAGGATTTGAGAATAAAATACTGAGAAGGGTTCCTGGAGTAAAGTGGCAAGACAGAGCCACAAATGAGAGAGTAAGGGATATTACGAGAGTGGAACCAGTTGATGAATATGTGAGACTGTCTCGCTGGAAATGGCTGGGGCACATATATAGAAAAGAAGGCAGTTTAATACAGGATGTGCCAGAGTGGACTGCTAGAGGAAGAAGAGGCAGAGGTAGGCTGAGGGAAACCTGGTTGAGGACAGTGAGAAGCAGGAGAGGAGTGTTGGTGGGACCTGAAGGAGATGGCAAGAGACAAATATTGGTGGAGAGTTCATCGAGGCCCTATGCATCCCATGGGGTGCCACAGGAAATGATTGATTGATTGATTAATTGTTACATTCCAGTAGTCGTGATGGAAAGACAGCAATTTTAGGCTAACTTTGAGTAAAAAGAGCATAGGTAGCCTAGCCTCAGGTTCCTGCACCTTTAGTGGGGTAAAATGGGATTGGCTGTTATTCACAAATTTCAGACCGATTTCACTGTTATACTGTTCATAGTTCTCCGCTGCCAGTAGGTGACCAAGACCAACACATGCTAGCATGTTGGAGCCATTATAAACTATCTATCTATCTATCTATAGCCCGACGCCCTAATCCCGCAAAGAGTGGCCGCAGACAAAACGCCTCCAAGTCGCTCTGTCACCCACCATTTGACTACCCTCTCCCCAACTCACCCCCCCTTGCTCATATACCTCTCAACTCCATCCTTCCACCTCAACCTCGGTCTACCTCTCCCTCTCCCTCCCTCCACCTCACCTACATACACCCTCTTAGTCAGTCTTTCATTCTCCATTCTCTTCACATGTCCAAACCACCTCAGTGTATTTCTCCTAATCTTCTCAACCACATCCACATCCACCCCACAGCGTTCCTTCACTTCATTCGTCAGCCTGTCCCTCCACGTCACTCCACATGCTCCTCTCAAGTAACTCATTTCCACTGCTGTCACTCTTGACTTGTTCCCCTCTTGCAAGGTCCATGCCTTGCTTCCATACGTCAGGGTAGGGATCACAATACTATCATGCAGTGACTTCTTAACTTCCATACTCACCTCCCTATTTCTCATCACTGCTTTCAGTGTACCAACAACCTTCCTTCCCTGCTGTACCCTTTCACGCACTTCATCCCCCAAAGTTCCATCCTTACTCATCACACTACCCAAGTACTTGAATGCACTCACATTCTCCATATCCTCACCATCCAACCTCACTGCACACTCTGTGACTTCATTCCTCTTAAACACCATAAGTTTACTTTTGTTTACATTAACTTTCAGCTTCCTCCTCCTACACATTCATTCATTCATTCATTGCCAGACGCCATGTATCCCAAACGGGGTGGCCAAGGGCTTAGAGTTAATTGTTTTACAGGGAGGGGCACTAATCCTCCACCAACCTCACTTGACACATACACTGTCCCAAATTCATTCACCAAACCTTGCAACTCCCATTCATCTTCACTCAACAGTACTGTATCTTCAGCAAACAGCAACACCGGAAGCTTCCAAATCTGACCCTCATTCATTAGAGCCACCCCCACATCGACTGTCCTACCCTGCACCCCCTTTACAACCCCATCCATGTATATATTAAACAGCCATGGAGACATCACACAACCCTGTTTCAGTCCCACATTGAGATCAAAGAACTCACTCAGCTCACTATCCACTTTCACCGTAGCCCTAGCTCGCTCATACATACTCTTCACAGCACTCAACAATGTCCCCTCCACTCCATATATTCTTAATACCTTCCACATACCTTGCCTATCTATTCTGTCATAAGCTTTCTCCAAGTCCATGAAGGCAGCATACACTTTCCTTCCCTTCTCTAGATATTTCTCCACTAAACATCTTAGAACAAATATCTGATCTGCACACCCTTTTCCCTTCCTAAATCCCCCTTGTTCTTCTCCAGTTAGCTCCTCTGTCATATGCCTAACCCTATTAATGAGTATTCTACCATATATTTTACCAGTCACACTAAGAAGGCAAATACCCCTGTGGTTACCACATACTTCTCTCTCCCCTTTTCCTTTGTATAAAAGAACAATTATACCTGATTTCCAGTCCTCTGGAACCCTTCCCTCTTCCCAAGCCAATCTACACAACTTCCATATCCACTCCACAACAATCTCACTCCCATACCTCAGCATTTCACCACACACTCCATCAATTCCTGGGGCCTTTCTCAAATTAATCTTCTTCATCGCTTCCACTACTTCCGCCCTACTGATCTCTTCCTCCCTCCTCTCATCTCTCCTTCTCCCAGCCATTCCCCAACCACTTATACTCGCACTGCTCTCACTCTCTACATTCAACAAATCCTCAAAGTGCTCCTTCCATCTCCTCAATTTCTCTCTCTTCTCCACCAACAATCTATTACAGTATTCCTATCTTTCACTCCCCTACTATTTCCCCTTTCACACTGCCTTACTTTCTTTACCTCCTTCCAAAACAATTTCTTACTCTCCGTCCATTTCACACTCAGATTCTTCCCAAACTCTTCATCCACTTTCTTCTTACTCTCTTTCACCAGTCTCTTAACCTCCCTTCTCCTGCTGACATATACCTCTCTCTTCTCTCTCTCATCATCTCCCCTACCTCTACTTGCTAACCATTCACTATATGCCTTCTTCTTTTGTTCCACAGCTCATTGCACCTCATCATTCCACCATGCTGTCCCTTGCACACCCTTGCAACTCCTCCTCACTCCACAAACCGCCTCACACGCTGGCCTATCTCTTCTGTGAATATCTTACATACGTCTTCCACCCCTTCCATCTGCTCCAGCTCATACCTTCCCAATCTTTCTTCCACTATGCTCTTATACTCTATCATTTTCTCACTATCTTGCAATTTCTCCACTTCTCTCACAGGAGCTGCTTCCTCCTGTCTTCCCCTTCGTCTCCTCAACCACTTTCTTTGCAGCTCTACCTTGGCCATCACTAAGTGATGGTCCGAGACTCCATTCCCCCACCCTCTCCACATTCTTGCGTCCAACACTTGTCTTCTCATTCGCTCATCCACACACACGTAGTCTATCATTGCCTTTCGTTCAACAAGTTCACCATCCATCCTCCTCATTACTCTCCATGTATACTGGTGGATCATCTTATGTTGAAAGTAGGTGTTGGCTATTGCCAACCCCTTACAAGCACAGATGTATACCAAAGCACTTCCATTCCCATCTACGTCAGCTGGCACACCCCACTGACCCACCACTCCATCGACTCGTACATTCCCAACTTTGCCATTCATGTCTCCAATCAACAGCACTCTCTCGCTCCTCTCAAACTTGTCCATACACGCTTCTACTCTCGCCCAAAACTCATCTTTCACTCTTGCCACTCGATCCTCTGTCGGGGCATACACACAAACAATCGCCCACACTTGTATACCTACTTTCATCCTCACCCATACAATCCTTGCACCCGCTGTTCCATACTCTTTTATATTCTCCTTCCACTTCTTGCTTATCATCAGACATACTCCCTCTCTTGCCCTCTCATTCTCATTGACTCCCACACATATACCTAAACCATATTCCCATTCTCTCACCCTTTCACATTTCCATTTAGTTTCAGTCAATCCACATATATCCACTTTTGCATCCCCAAGCACCTGAACAATCTCTCTCTCTTTCACATCATCATTCACTTCTCTCACATTCCACTTTCCCACCCTAAGAATGTCCTTAGTCCGTTCCTTAGTCGTCAACGTATGGTCCGTCCGGGTCCGAGGCGCTTTATTCATAGTACTCCCACTTTTGTGTTCTTCCTGTATCATACCTCACACTATCCCTGGGTGAGAATAAGAGAGAGTTATGATATTATTTAAAACTATTTTATGTAATTCTTTCAAATTACTGACATAGTATGATTTTATAATTTTTATAGTTTAAAATAATGGCAGAATAGTTGCAGTGCCAAGGCACACTTGGAGGGTGTCCCTGCAGCTGTCCTGGCAGGGTGCCCTGAGGCCACTACCACAGCCACTGGTAAGCTGGTGGGCTAGGGGTCCCAAATCCATTGCCTGGACCTGGGACTGTGCAGTGAGTGGGGCCTGTGGTATGTCTGTCCTGCTTTATTTAATCCTGACTATGACAGAACACAAGAATAAGTTTCAAAGCAAGCCTGAGGACAGTAAATCACCCAGGGGGATGAGGGTGGGTTCATGGAATGTGGGAAGTTGGAGGGGAAGAGCGGGGGAAGTTGTTGAGGCATTCAGTAGGAGGTGGGTGGATGTGACGTGTTTGCAGGACGTCCAGTACAGGGGTGGATCACCCAGAAAGATTGTTGGGAGGAACTGTTCCTATAAGTTGTTTTGGCAGGGGGGGCAGACAGATATGAGGGTGTTGTTGTGATGGTTGCGGAGAAATGGGTGGAATCTGTTATGAATGGTATAAGAGTAAGCGATAGGATATTGGTAGTGAAAATTCTATTTGGTAGAAAGATAGCTGCAGTTATATCGGCATATGCTCCACAGGCAGGATTGGATGAAGCAGAGAAAGATAGATTTTGGGATGATTTAATACCGGTACATGTAATAGGTGGTATGTGGGACGATGAGATAGTGGTTTTGGGAGGGGACTTAAATGGTCATGTAGGTGAAGCAGCACAAGGTTATGAAGGAGTACATGGGGGATGTGCGTATAGTATAAGGAATGCGGAAGGGGAAAAGTTACTCGAGTTTGGGGAGGCAACGGACATAATTGTGTGCAACACATATTTTAGGAAAAGAGAGAGTAGGTTAATTATGTATGACTCTGGGGAAAATAGCAGTCAGATAGATTATTTTCTGGGTAGGAGGGCTGATAGGAGGTTAGTGAAGGATATTAAACTTACAGGAAGCGAAGAGTGTGTGCAGCAGCACAAACTATTGATTTGTGATATGGTGCTTAACCCCTCCATGGCCGAAGGCCCGGAAATTTCAGTGCATGCCAGGCCGACGCTGGGGCCATTTTTTGAAGTTTCGAAAATTGATTTTTTTTTCTTGCCATATTGAAGTGAAAATTCAGATGCAACTAACAGTGCAAATCCCAGCTTCCCTAGATGCATTTTGTGGTTTGCAATGGAGCGCGGAAGCTGCAGAAATATCGGCAACCGATATCGCCACCCAGGGGCACTGCCGCAATGCGACTGGGCAGATGTTGTTACTTTTTTTTTTTTTTTACCTCCCAAAACAATGTGAATGATGCTGAAATGTTGCGCATATATGAGATATGATGATATCGAATTATTTCAGTACATAATCTGTTAGGAATGGCTGGAAAAAAAATGTTATGAATACTTTTTCACCTTTTTGATATAAAATATGTTTATGGTAGTTTGGAGTTATTTTTTACGTTATCGTTGTGCTCATGCTTGGAAAAGGGAGCGAAAGAGTTGAATTTTCAGTCCTAAATGAGAAAATTGCACGTCCTCCAAGGTTGGACTCTGCCACGGGAGAATAAAGTGGAGTGTCAGATCCGATTAGCAATACGGAAGTTGAGTAGCAACTTTGAGCTCCCACACCACGAGCATGGCTAAAAATAGTAATGCAGTTTCAGACCTAAGAATAAGTCTAATTATTATGAATACAGATACAAAGCAGAAATAAATACGTTTACAGACGGGGGAAAACGTACTTTTTCCGTAATAACATGTTCATCTTTCTCTATCATTTTACATTCATTTTTATCATTTTACCTTGTTATTTTTGCAACATATATTGCTGTCTCGTAAACAGGGTGGTTGTGTATGTTTTGCAAGGGAGGAAGAAGATTGTATTTTCTGTCTGGGTCGAGATAATGGGTGTAACTATGTGTTTTTAGGCATGGCCACGAGCTAAAAAATCATACATCTACTCCCCACGACAGCAGGTGGTGAACTGACAGATGATATGTGAGAGGGTGAAGTCAAGGTCAGTCTCATGTCCCAGATTTTCGTACACTTCCCGAAGTTTTTCACAGTTTTCTACAAGTTGCACTGCATCTAACGATCCAAACCATTACAGCAATCCTGAGCAAATAGGTAAAGAGACCAAGACAAAAATATATTTTTCACTTATTATCATGTCTTTTTTGTTTGTGCCTGTATTACTTCGTAATCGTAAACAGGCGGTTGTGTGTGTTTTGCAAGAGAGGACAAAGATGATATGTTCTGCCTAGGTCGAGATAATGGGTGTAGTTGTGCTTGTTTAGTTATGGCCAGGAGCGAAAAAATTGAAAATCCACTTATCACACCAGCAGGCTCTGAACTGCTTGATGAGGTGTATGGGAGTGTAGTGTAGGTCAGTGTGAAGACGTTCAGATCGTTTGTTCACTTCCTAAAAATTTTTGCAGTTTTTTGTAAGCCGCGCTCAAATGATGCCGGCGGCCATTTATCAGCTAAACGTCATTCGATGCCGGCGGCCACAGAGAGGTTAAAGAACGAGTGATGAAAAAGAGGACTTATGTACTGAGGAGGAAAGTATGGAAGCTGAAAAACCAAGTAGTAAGGGATGCCTTCTATAGCGAGACGAGGAGAGTGGTGGCTGAACAGGGATCTGTAGACAGAGGCGTTAATGAACAGTACAGAGCCCTCAAGAACAATCTCTTGAGAGTAACTGATGTAACATGCGGTTGGACAAGAGGACCACCAAGACATAAAGTAACTTGGTGGTGGGATGGGAGTGTAGAAGCTGCAGTTAAGGAGAAAAGAAGGCTTTTCCGGGAATGGAAGAAGGGTGGTAACAAGGAGGAATACTTGCCTGCCAAGTGTAGGGCTAGAAGAGAGGTATACAGGGCAAGGTCTGAGACACACAGACTTTTACTTGATAACCTTAATCGTGGGGAAAGGAAAAATATGATATTTAGGGTGGCAGGTCAGGTGAAGAGGGATAATCGGGATATTATAGGTGAGCAGTATGTGAAGAATGATGAAGGAAGGATAGTGGTGAACAATGAGGATATTAAAGATGCATGAAGAGATCATTATAGCCGGTTGTTGAATGAGGAGTTTGACTGGGACAGGGAAGGTTTGGAGCCAGCATATCCAGTGTTTGGCCCTTGGCCTTTGATTGATGCTGCCACTGTGAGTGAGGCAATAGGCAGGATGAAGGTGGGGAAGGCAACAGGTGTGTCTGGGTTGACTGCCGAAATGTTGAAGGCCTCAGGAGATATAGGGGTGAGGTTAGTCACTGGCCTAATAAATATGATTATTTATGAGTGTGTTGTCCCAGATGATTGGCTGAAGAGTGTAATTGTAAATGTGTATAAAGGGAAGGGTGATGCCCTGGAAAGAGGAAATTATAGAGGTATAAAGCTTTTAGATCAGATAATGAAGGTAATGGAGGGAGTTTTAGAAGGTATGATTAGAGAAAGAATGAATATTGACGAGATGCAGTTTGGATTTACGCCAGGTAGTGTGACCACTGATGCCATATTCATTGTTCGACAGCTTCAGGAAGAATATATTGGTAGGAGAAGGGATCCGTATTTTGTTTTTGTTGATTTGGAAAAGGCCTCTGACAGAGTCCCTAGAGAGGTGGTGAAGTGGGCAATGAGAAAGCTTGGCTTGGAGGAGTGGCTGGTTAGGGTGGTTATGGCTATGTATGTGGGTGCTCGGACCCAGGTAAGAGTGAATGGAGATTTGAGTGATGAGTTTTCCGTGAATGTTGGTGTGCATCAGGGGTCAGTTTTGAGTCCCATGTTGTTTATTATGGTACTTGAAGCCCTCTCACGTGACTTTAGAAACGGACTCCCGTGGGAGTTGTTGTATGCTGATGATTTGGTGTTGATTGCAGAGAACGAAAGAGAGGCAGAGGAAAGGTTTAGGAAGTGAAGAGATGGTATGGGGGACAAGGGCTAAAGGGTAAATGCAGATAAAACAAAAGTGATGGTATCTAGAGTTGGTAGCGGTACTGTCAAAGACGAGGGAGATTGGCCATGTGCAGTTTGCCACAAGGGCATGGGAAGTAATTCCATCTTTTGCGGTGTTTGTGATAAATGGGTGCACAAGAGATGTAGTGGTATCAGAGGTAGACTGCGAGATAATGCTGATTTTATGTGTACGGCGCGTCGGGGATAGCAGGTGGAGATTGTCAGGCGTGAAAGGATTGAACTTGCTGGTGAATCTCTTGAGTGTGTGGAAGAGTTTTGTTATTTGGGAGACATATTGTGTGCTGGAGGTGGGGCTGGAGCTAGCTCTGTGGCTAGGGTGAGAAGTGGTTGGAAGAAGTTCAGAGAGCTATTGCCTCTTCTGACATTGAGAGGGCCCTCCCTACGTGCTAAAGGGTCTTTGTATGCAGCATGTGTTAGGAGTGTAATGCTGTATGGTAGTGAGACCTGGGCAGTAAAGGAGGAGGATTTTCGCCGGCTCAGACATACAGAAATGACAGTCATTAGGTGAATGTGTAGTGCATCCCTGCGTGCAAGGTCTGGGGGGGCTGGGTTTGCGATGGAAGAGTTGAGAGGTAGGATGGGACTGGAGTGTATTGGTGTTGTGATAAGGAGAAGTAGATTGAGATGATTTGGATATATAGAGAGGATGGGGGATGATAATTGGATGAGGAAGGTGAGTAGCGTTAATACTGGGGGTGGGATTATGAGGGGTAGACTGAGAAAGACATGGGATGAGGTCATTATGTGTGACCTCAGGGTTAAGGGACTGAACAGGGAGGCTGCAATGGATCGTGCAGTGTGGAAAGCCGCCATTAGGTGACCAAGACCAACGCGTGCAAGCATGTTGGAGCCTTTAAAAATGAAATGAAATGAAACAAGAATTTATTCAGCTTGAATGATTTGATATTGTTTTTTCATTCCTGTCTCTGAATCCTACCTAATTCATGTCATTAATGAGGATATAGGGTTTGCATATGATGATGATGGTGGTGATGACAGTGATGATGATGATGATGATGATGATGATGATGATGATGGCAGTATTTCAGACCAGATGAAGTTTAATAATGATGATGATGATGATGGTGGTATTTCAGATAAGATGGAGTTTGCTGAGCTGATCCGCATATCCCGATGTGACCGTGTAATGCTACATAGGCCACACCAGGCAGTTCTGGATGGCACCCTGTGTATCACTGGACATCACCTCATTGTATCAGCACATGGGGAGGAGCCACAGGAACTCTGGGTCAGTAGTCTCTGTGTATCCTAGGGCTTGTCGTAATGGTAGTACCGGTAAATTGCAGTAGCATAACACTGAGACAGCAGACTGTATGTATCCACGAATCTGTGATGGTAATAGTGATTCATTATTAGCAGTTGTAGGAACTCTGGATCAGTGGGCTTTGTGTATCCTAGGTTGTGTGAAAGTAGTTATACAGTAGTAGTATTTGTAACAAGAATTTTAGGTATGTTGGGTCTGTGTTTCCAAATGTTTGTGAAACTAGTAGTACAGTGCTCCCTCAATTATCCAGCATAATAAAGCCATCGGGACATTCAGATACGTTACAGATGGTCCTCATACGGAGCAATACCCTGCCTATATGTACAGTATTCCTCCTGACTGTGGCAGTGTTCTTCACTCTTTCCATGTTTTAGACATCAAAACACTCATGGGAATATCCTGAGTGATGCTAGACACTAAGAAAACAGTGCATAAACAACGAAAATCCACAAATAAAATACAGTAAAATCTCACTATATCGGACTAATTGGGGCCCAAGCCTGTCTGAAAAAAGCGATAGTCCGATAAAAACAACACCTGGACTCCCCCCTGGACTTCCTCCTCCTTTTGCTATGCAAGAGGCATGCTTGCCATTCGTGTATTTATTCTCTCTATCTGTTTCTCTCTCTCCCTGCACTGGGCACTTCCATTTTAATTCACATATTTATTTCTTTTGTCATCATCCTCACCTTCCCATTTATTTTTACCTTCACTTTCAGTTCACTTTCATATTCACTTCCATGCTCATTTTCACATTCACCTTCACGTTCACACTCACTTTATCACTCATTTTGAATTTCCATTTCACCTTCACTTGCAACTTCACTTTCTCATTTTCACATTAACCTTTACAATTACTTTCACTCACTTTCACTTTTGCTCTCCCTTCTTTTACTTTCACACTCCCCTTCACCTTCACTCACACCTTCACCTTCACTTTCACCTTCACCTTCTCTTTCACTTTTACCTTCACTTCTACCCTCACTTTCATCTTCACCTTCACTTCACTTTCACCTTCATTTTCACCCTGACCTCTACTTTCACCTTCACTTTTACCTTCATCTTCATTTTTACATTCATTTCACCCTCACCACTTTCACCTTCATTTTCACCTTGAACTTTACTTTCACCTTCAGACTCACTTTCACCTTCATCTTCACTTTGACATTCATTTTCACCTTCACTTTCACCTTTACTTTCATTTTCACCTTTTGCCTTCACCCTCACTTTTGCCTTGACTTTCACCTTTACTTTGATCTTCACTTTCACCCTCACTTTCACCTTCTACCTTCACTTTCATCTTCACTTTCACATTCACCTTTACTTTCATCTTCACATTCACCTTCACTTTAATCCTCACCTTCATCTTCACTTTCACCTTCCACCTTCATTTTCACTTTCCACCTTCACTTTCACATTCCACCTTCACTTTCACCATCTTACCTTTCACCTTCACTTTCACTTTCATCTTTACTTTCACATTCACATACTTTCACTTTCACCTTCACTTTCACATTCACTTTCACCACACTATCTTCACTAACCTTCACTTTTACATTCACTTTGACTTCTCTCTCTCTCTCTCTCTCTCTCTCTCTCCCAGAGAGAGAGAGGGAGGTAGGGAGAAGAGAGAGAGAGAGAGGAGGGACTCTCTCTCTCTCTTTCTCTCTCATTTGACTTTGACATTCACATTCATTTTCATATTCACTTCCATGCTCTCTTTCACCTTCATCTTTACACTTATTTTCACAATTACTTTAATTTTCAGTTTCACCTTCACTTTCACCTCTCTGTCTGTCTGTCTGTCTGTCTGTCTCTCTCTCTCTCTCTCTCTCTCTCTCTCTCTCTCTCTCTCTCTCTCTCTCTCACCGGAGAGAGATGGGGAGGAAGAAAAGGAATAGAGGAGAAAGAGAGAGAGAGGGGAGGGACCAATGTTATGGTGTCTCCTCGGTTTGTTTGTTTATTTGTTTATTCCATTCTAAGAGGCTGACTGCTTCTGGCTGCTGGACTTTTCCTGATGCATAAGAATTTAATCCAGTTGGCTCCTCAAGTCCGATAAAAGTGAATTCCGCTATATTGAAGTCCATTATATCGAGGTTTTACTGTAAATGATGAAGACGAAGGCTGCAAAAAGAATTTTAACCCTCGGGAGTTATAAATGTTCAATAAATTTTGGGGACATGAACGTGTTTTTGTAGGCTCCAACATGCTTGCATGTGTTGACTGTGATCACCTAATGGCGGCTGTCCATGCTGCCCGATCTCTGGCAGCCTCCATGTTCGGTCCCTTAACCCTGAGGCCACACTTAATGACCTTGTCCCAGGCATTTTATGGTCTGCTCCTCACATCTCCATCCTTAATATTAACGCATCTCACTTTCTGCACCCAATTATCATCCCCCATCCTCTCCACATGCCCAAACCACCTCGATCTACCTCTCCTCATCACAACACCAATATACTCCAGTCCCATCCTACCTCTCAACTCTTCCATTGTAAATCTAGCCCCCCCAGGCCATGCACTCAGGGACACACTGCACATCCACCTAATCATTGTCATTTCTATACGTTTAAGCCTGTGAATATCCTCTTCCTTTAATGCCCAGGTCACTACCATGCAGGATTACACTCATAACAACATACTGCATACAAAGATAAGGGAGAGCCCTCTCAATGTCAGGAGAGGCAACAGCTACCTGAACTTCTTCCAATCACTCCTCACCCTAGCCACAGAGCCAGCTCCAGCCCCACCACCAGCACATAACATGTCTCCCAAATAACAAAACTCTTCCACACACTCAAGAGATTCACGAGCAGGTTCATTCCTTTCACGCCTGACAATCTCCACCTGCTTTCTCCGACACACCACACACATAAAATCAGCATTATCTTGCAGTCTGCCTCTAATACCACTACATCTCCCACTGATCACAAACACTGCACAAGATGGAATTACTTTCCATGCCCTTGTGGCAAATTGCACATGGCCACTCTCCCTCTTCTTTGACAGTACTGCCACCAACCCTAGATATCACTTTTGTTTTATCTGCATTCACTCTTAAGCCCTTGTGCCCCATATCATCTCTCCACTTCCTAAATTGTTCCTTTGCCCCCCCTCTCATTCTCTGCATTCAACACCAAATCAGCAGTATACAGCATCTCCCATGGGAGTCCATTTCTGAAGTCATGTGAGAGGGCTTCAAGTACCAAGATAAACAACAAGGGACTCAAAACTGACCCCTGATGCACACCAACATTCATGGAAAACTCATCAGTCAAAGCTTCATCTGAAATGACTGCTTGCAAGTACCGGACAAAAACTTGGTAGGCTAGTGCAGAGTTTTGGTGATGTGTGTGAGCGTCGCGCCTTGAGAGTAAATGTAGAAAAGAGTAAAATGATGGTTATTGAGAGAGAAGGTGACTCCCAGTGTGATGTTACAGACTGGAATTAGTGAGAGAGTTCAAATACCTGGGTACAATGATAGAAAAGAGAGAAAAATGTGCAAAAGAAGTTGAAAGTAGTGTGACACAAGGAAGAAAAGTAGCTGGTGCAATGCAGGCCTTGATAAGAAATAGAGGCTTGAATGTTGCAGCTGCATGAGGCTTACATGATGGGAGTTTTAGTGCCAACTTTAACATATGGATGAGACTGTGGTGTGGCATGAAAATGAAAAGTCAAGAGTAAGAGCAGTGGAGATGGGACTGCTGAGGAATGTATGTGGAGTACAGAGGGTGGATAGGATACGAAATAATGTGATTTGTGAAAGGTGTGGAGTGAGGAAGTCGGTGGACACCAGAATTGAAGAGAGTGTATTGAGGTGGCATGGTCATGTGGAGAGAATGGATAACAATAGAGTGGTGAAAAAGATATATCTGAGTGAATTTGAAGGAGGGAGGTGGTGAGGTAGGCCAAGGAGAAGGTAGAGAGATAATGTGGATGAGTGTGTGAGGAAGAGAGGTTTGGAAGCCGGTGAGGCTAGGGAACTGACAAGAGATCGAGCTGGCTGGATGAATGTTGTGAGGAGAAGTGCATGGTCAAGGATTTTGGCTCCCCTTTTTAACCTGGCAGCGTCCGGACTGACTCAATCGGATACATTTGTGAGAAGCTACAGAACTTTGTGAATGTTTTTGGCATATCCGATAGAGCCAGGATTCCGGGGGCTTAATGATGAGTGAATGGAAGCGTGACCCATTGGATTGGGCAAATTTGGGCAGTCTCGACATTGCTACTCCTTACCCTACCCTTGGGTGGGAAACTTAGGTCCGGATGATGATGATGATGATGATGATGATGATGATGATGATCAAATTTCCATTCACTCTTACGTGGGTGCAAGCACCCTAACCAACCACTCCTCAGTCTCAAGCTATCTCATTGCCCACTTCACCACCTCTCTAGGGACTCTGTCAGAGGCCTTCTCCAAATCACCAAAAACAAAGTGCAGTTCCTTTTTCTTTCCTGTTTAGTTTTCCTGAAGCTGTTGAACAATGAATATGGCATTGTGGTCCCCCTGCCTGGCATAAACCCAAACTGCATCTCATCAGTATTCACTCTTGCTCCAGTCATACCTACTAGAACCCTCTCCATTACCTTCATTATCTGATCTAAAAGCTTTATACCTCTATAATTTCCTCCTTCCAGGGCATCACCCTTCCCCTTGTACACATGTACAACCAGGTGGAGAAGGCAGTTGTGGCTGCTTCCACATGCACGCATGAAGAAAAACATTTCCATTGCCAAAATTGCCTCTGGTAATTTGTTATACTCTGCACTCACTAGTTTCATGCCTATATGGTACCACAATTTCATAGCGAAACTGAAAATTGCTAAACTAGTGCATATACTTTACATGTAATAAAGTGGTACCGTAATTGGTTCTGGGGTCAGCCACCTAATTCCCCCTTAGCTACCCATTAATGACACAGTACCTATACTGTAAATTACATACAGTTAATCAGACACATGTTATATTACAGAACCGTAATTATAAAGTCTTTACCAACATTGACACATTGCTGAGCTGCTTGATGGGACTTGAAGATGAGATCCAAGGCTGGGAGCGGTGGTTAGTTGCCACCTGCCCCCTCGCTGCTCCCTGCCATCATTGTTGAGTCCCCCACGCCATCACTTCCCGATGCCTCAGCATCAAAGCCCTCAAAATCCAGTGGGAGCTCATCAAGCACACCAGTGTCATCAATGTCCTCACCCATTGCACCGTGGTCCTTCCCAAGGCTGTATTTTCTCCAAAGCCTGGGCTTGTTGAATACAGGAGGAGAGGAATGATGTTATCAGAGTCTGATGACGTGCATTAACTCTGGTGTTGATAAAAGTCCTTGTACAGTAATTAGCCAGAAGTTTATCCACAATCGGGAGGAGGTGCCCCTGATCTCTGGCCTACCATCACATTCCTTAGTTTGCTCTTTCACTGAGCTGTGGTTGCCAGCAAGTCTGTGATCTGGCGAGATGTTAGCTTACCTCCTGGGACAGGTATGGGTTCCTCCTGAACTTCGTCATTGTTGACTTCTTCGTCTGCGTCCAGCATCTCCTCAGTGGTTGGTTCAGGCTGCCATTTATCAATGATTTCTTGGAGATCAGACTCTTGCACGTCAGCAGACCCAGGTGCTGGGATAGAGCAAACTGCCTCAACTGCTTCTCAAAGAACAGTATCCTCTCACTGCCCGACCTCACCAACCTTGGGAGCAGGAAACAGTGACTTCCATACATGAAGCAGTGTTGCATTGTTCACACTTTTCCAGGCAACGACGATTCTGTCAACAACATTTCTCATGTTCAGCTTCTGCCGGAACGCATTGACTGTGATAGCTGTATGAGTGAGGGGTTCTATGGTGGAGGTTCCAGCGCTGCCAGGCAAGGGTGGCGAAGTGGGAGTGGAGGGTCCAGCAGGTGAGGAGACATCCATATGTAATCTAGCATCTTCTGTTTGAATTAACTGAGGCACCTCCAGTGAACCTGTCTCTGGGTGTAGGTCATTATAGAGGCCTTTGTAGTACACCAATTTCACATTACAAATGATCTGGTCAAGGGGCTGCAGTAGGGATGTGGTGTTTGGTGGGAGGAACACTACCTCCACATTAGGGTGACGACCAACCAGAAACTTAGAATGGCCAGGTGCATTAACCAGGAGTAAAAGAATCTTAAAGTACAGTTTATTTATTTTTATTTTTATTTTTTTTTATTATTATTATTTTTTTTTGACAAGCCTTATCATTGGGGACAAAATGTTTGTCAAACCAGACCATGGTAAAGGGTATTGTCACCCGTGCTTTGGGATTGGAGGTCCAGTAAACATTTAACTTGGGCATATCTGCATGTTTGTAAGCCCTGGGGCGGGCCGCTCTGTTCACCACTAAGGACTTCATCATGCAGTCGCCCATTGCGTTGCAGGTAAACAACACTGTCACACGGTCTTTTGATGTTTTCACACCCTTGACTTGTTTCTCGTGCATGGCAATGTACATCGGGGCTTTCTTCCAAATGAAGCCTATTTCATCACAGTTAAACACTTGATCCATGGTGTAATCACCCCAAGCAACAATGTTTTGCAAGACTGCAGGAAAATTTTTTGCAGCTTCAGTGTAGATGGAGCCAGCTTCACCCTGATATACTGAAAATTTCACCGTGCAACGTCTTTTGAAAGTGTTGGCCCTACCAGTGGAAGCATGGAAGGGGGTGGATTATCAGTACAGCTTTTTCACGCAACAGAGACGTGCCAGGTTCCTTATCTCAAGCCCAGTGATGCTACCTTGTTCACAGTTTCTCCAGGCCATCCACTCCCTCAGATAATGTTCAGTTACAAGAAAAAGCTTGTTTCTCTCTGAGGTTAAATTAAATGCACATCCAGTTGAGAAACAGGAAAATAAACTCACACAAGCACTCACTGCATGATGGTTCTTTTTTTAATTGAACGCATTGTTGATTCTGGGCAGTTAAAACTCTTCTCAATATCACATGTTCAAGCACCACTGTCCAGCATGGCTAGCATAACACACATTCAAGAGAATATTTCTTCTTGCTCTCACCCTTACGGTACTCCCAAGTACACTTGCCCTCCCTTGAACTCTCAGCACTACGGTCACTCATCATGTAATCGTGAAACACGTTACACAACACAACACGCGAACTAGAGGCTCAAGAGAGAAAGTCCTTAGAGTCTGAGATCACAAGAGTACAAAGTGTCGCGGGATATGATGTCACAAACATGGCAGTGGTAGCCGTGAAAAAGTGACTGAGGAGATGCAAATGTGTGCGACCACTCACCACCGGGGCTTGCGAAACTCTTAACAAAATCGTGAGACTCCTTGCAGAGGAACATTCCATTGCGTCACAAAACTGCTTCTTGAGAAAGTATAATTCGTGAAACTAGTTGAGTGCATTGTACTGGTATAAATTGTATACCATCATCTCTGCTGGTGTTTATACTATAAGCAGATAAAAACACACAGAACTGATGAGTAAAAGTACAAAAATGCACTGAGAATAAGCTTGTTCAAGAGTAAAAAATAGCTTCAAATAACTTCCCAGCATCTTAGCGCAAAATTCTGCCTGCACTGTGCAAGAATAAAGTACAGGTATACCTTGATATATGATACCCCTAGATGCAATACCCTGGCTTAACGATGGAGGTAGAAATACCACCATACCCCGCCTAACGATGGCCAAACCCTAGTTTAATGATGGGTTTCTATTTATTTTTTTTACCGATTTTGATGATAGTTTAGAATAAAATCGTGTGTTTAGGTTGATTTATAAACTGTTTTTAGACTTAAATTAATGTGTTTTAGCCATAGGTGGGACAAGTGCTTGTGGGCCCTTCGGACCCTCTTGCACTTGCTCCTGTGAAAAGCTCTCACGCTGCTCGCTCGCTTTCTCGTGCTTCGCACTTGTTTCCTCATGCTTCTCACTTGTTTCCTCGCTCTTTGCGCACGTGTTGTGATCATTTCAGGTAATCCAAGTCACGTTTATGTGCTGTTCTAGTCTAACGTTGTCACTGTCGGCCGTCAAGGAGACATCGAAGGGCCCATGATGGGCCCATGATGGTCCGTTTATGTGGTGCTTCAGTCTAACGTTGTCACTTGAATTTTTTGCAACTAACCAATTGATCGTGTTATTTGCAGCTTTGGGAATGGAATGCAAGTTGTCCACATGCAAGTCCGAGATACAGTATTAACCACTCGGCCACGGCAACTGACCGGGTGCCGGGAGCGGTATTTTTTGGTCAAAATTTGATTGCTCATTAAATATACCGGTAGTAAAAGTTTTTCAATCGTGATGAGACAAAGTTTTTTCACATCAGTGAATTTTTTGCGATTTTTTTGCCAATTTTGGTGCAATTTGAATGTGTAGTTTCAGCTGCCCAAAATACACACACACTCAGACACACGGTTACTGCTATAGTATATTTGATATAAAGCCATCAAAACTCTATGGTGAACACAACCCTAATTTCACGCACTCTCGCCGGGAGCAGCGTTTTTTGGTCAAACTTGGATCGCTCATTAAATATAGTAAAAGTTTTTCAATCATGATGGTACCAAGTTTTTTCACATCAGCGATTTTTTTGTGATTTTTGTGCCAATTTTGGTGCGATTTGAATGTGTAGTTTCGGCTGCCACACACACACACACACACACACACACACACACACACACACACACACACTCACTCACACAGCCAAACTTGACTTACTGAGAAAGAGAGACGGGACCCCACGAGCGTAGCTCATTTCCAGTATATCACAATTAGGTAACTACAATTAGGCAGTTAGGTAAATACACACACACACACACACACACACACACACAGCTGCTGCTATAGTACAGTATATTAGATGAACATTGTCATTTTGGGGTACAGTTTACTAAGCTTGATTTTTTCCATACTTATATTTGACGATTTTCAGATTTTATTTGTTGGTTTTAATGAGTTATTGACTGGTGTTAGACTTAGATTAGCTTCTTTTCCAGCTGTTAGGCTCTTTAGATTGGCTCTAAACTTGTTTTTGGATTCATTTGGTGGGTTTAGGACTTGGTTGGAGGGGAAACCCAAGGCTCAAAAATGCATCCCTATGCTTTACATGTTGAATCTACCCTGAGATACGATACCCTGCCTGACGATGAGTTTTTACTTAACCAATTGCATCATTAAATCGGGGTTTACCTGTATATGTCTGGATATAGAATTTTGCGGGCTTTCTCATGGTGTTCTCATAATTTCAGTATGACCAATAGTTTCGAGTAAATTACCAAAAACTATGAAAATTACCTAAGATGTTTGATTTGTTTATCTTTTCGTAGACAGGTCCTCCCCCACTTTTGAATGGGTTACGTTCCAAGAAACTGCTCGCAAGTTGATTTTTTCGTAAGCCGAAAAGCATTTGATATAGGTATACCCCGGTTTAACAATGCAGTGGGTTTGGTAAAAAACCCATCGTTAGGCGGGGTATTGTATCTTGGGGTACATTTAACATTTAAAGTGTAGGGATGCTTTTTTGAGCCTTAGGTTTTCCCCCCAGTCAAGTCTTAAACCCTCCCAAATGAGCCCCAAAACAGGTTTAAAGCCAATCTAAATGGCCTAAAAGCTGTAAGAGAAGCTAACCCAAGCCTAACACCTTTAACCCCTTAACCGCGGGGTGTCACTTTTGTGACGCTTGGGAGCAAGGGATCATACTGCTGGGCGTCACTTTTGTAATTCTGTGTTATTTTGAATTTGCCCGGGCTTTCGAGTGGTGGCTTGTATCATCTATCAGTACTGGCAATGTCCAACACTAGTCAGCACTCCTAATCTCATCTGTACTCCCATCCATTGTTGACAATTTAGCCATTTCTCCCCGTTCTTGACTCCCCTCCCTACCTTCCCTCCATTACCCTCTCCTCTCGCCTGACCGGCCGTGCTGCGCTAAGTAAATCTTCCCCAGAATTTTTCCACTGATTTCATCCATTGAAATAAGCCCTATGCCCTATTCTTATACAAAATAATATATACAAGAAAGAAATAAGGTATGTGATAGTGCCATACACCTGGAATTGGCTAATTATCACCTGACAACACCGCACGTGCACTCATTCGCTAATGTTCCCTGTTTATTTCCCCTTGAAGTATGCCGTATAATCTATTCACATAATAAAATATATATAAGAAAGGAAGGGAGAAGCCTAAGTACATTCACCTGGAACTACCTAATTTATCATGTATTGTCTAGATTTCCTGCCAATCATTTCATAGCACTTATTTTAGCAGCAGTCACCATGCTGACATTGGCAGCCTTTCACTGCCCCCAGGGCACCACAGCATTCAGTTTACTGTCGTCTTTCAAGGTGAAACCACATCGGATTCGCGCCTGTCCAATACCGCCGCTTTTTACCCCCATGCAAAGGGCCCTGTGACCTCTACCCCTACGAAACCTCATGTGGAAAGGGGCAAAGGGCTAAGTGACTGCTGTGGAACGTGAACTGGCTAATTTATCAATGAAAATGATGGACAGTGACTACGATCTTTCTGGTGAGTAAAACAGTGCAAGTGGAAATGTAAATAATGTGTAAACAGCAAGTGAAAGCAATGAATGTAAACATAAGTGAACAGTGGAAAATAGTTTTATAAGTTACTGCAAGTGACAGTGCATAACACAGTGTAAATAAAATAGAAAAGTAAATAATGTAAATAAAATAAGAGAATGTATCTATCTATCTATCTATCTATTGCCAGACGCCTCAATCCCGTTTGGGGTGGCCACAAACAAATCGCCTCCAAGTCGCCCTGTCCCCCGCCATTTCACTACCCTGCTCCCAACTCACACCCCCCTCTCTCATATACCTCTCCACCCCATCCCTCCATCTCATCCTCGGTCTCCCCCTCCCTCTTCCACCCTCCACCTCACTCACATACACTCTCTTCGTCAGTCTTTCACCCTCCATCCTCTCCACATGGCCAAACCACCTCAGTGTGTTCCTCACAACGCTTCCTATCACATCCACATCAACACCACAACGCTCCTTTATATCCTCATTCGTCAGCCTGTCTCTCCACGTGACTCCACAAGCTCCTCTTAAATAAATAAATGTAAATGAGTAGTAATCTAAGAAAATGAGTATATATACGAGGAGTAATGAAAGTGAAAGTTTCACTCTAGCATGTATGAATACTATGAGTTATGAAAGTGAAAGTGACAGATTCGCTCTCAACACTAGTATAAAGGAGGAGAAAGTGAATGCTACATATTTTACTGAAAGAGAAATTGAATGCCTAGTGATAATAAACTACTATTACTGAAGGAAACTTATGGATAAAGACTGCAGATACATATAAGTGTTATATAGTAATAGAAATATAAAGTATGAGTGTTTTTATGAATAATAAATGACAGAATACCAGCGGCGAACGAGACAAGTGGGAAGCTGGTACGCACTCGTAATTTTCATTGCTTTCACAGTGTTTCTTTTTTTTTGGAGTATGGATTCCAAACTATTTGAAAATTATAGAATAGTGTTTCTAGTGATAATATCAGGCTGTGGTAATCATATTACGGGTTGTCAGGAAGTGTAAAGTGGAGACTTCGTTACTCAACTTTAGAAGTCTCCACAAGTCCTACGGTACTCGGCGAAGGCTCAGCAAACATCTCAGGAGAAAGCTAAAGGTATGTGCCATATGAATAGTTAATTATAATATTCTAGGACTAATAACTGATTTTTGGCAAATATTTTTACAAAGTCTGTCGGAGCGCAAATACCCCCGTTGGACACGCAAGGAATGGCAAAACAACCCCGCGGTTTATGGGTTAAATAACTCACTAAAACCTACAAATAAAATCTGTAGATCGTCATATGTAAGTCTGGAAAAAATCAGACTTTGTAAACTGTATCCCAAAATGACAATATTCACCCCATCTATGTCTAAAACACATTAATCTAAGTCTAAAAACAGTTTATAAATCAACCTAAACTCACACTTTTAGTCTAAAATATCATCAAAATTGGAAAAAAAAAATAAAAATCCATCGTTAAACTAGGGTTTGGCCATTGCTTTAGGTGGGGTACGGTGGTATTTATACCCCCACCATTAAGCCGGGGTATTGCATCTAGGGGTATCGTATGTCGAGGTATACCTGTACGTGTGTATATATATTTATATATATACAGTAATCCCTGTACTTTCTGGATGCCCACTTTCCGGACACCCCACTTACCGGACATTGTGGGCCTGGACCGTCAGAACCCAAAAATGGCCAAAAAAAGAAAAAAATCCCCCCCAAATCCGAATTTTTTCCCACCCATAATTTGAAATTGCCAAGTGGCGTCGAACAGCTGTTACACCATGGACCCTTCACCCTTTCCGTCCTCCCCCCTTCCCCCTCCCCTGTTAGGGTTGCCATTTGGTATTTTTCATTACCAAATGTGGGCCAATTTGGTAATGAAAAATTCGTTTGGTAATGAATCAGAATAATGCAATACCAAATGGATTTTTCACATGTGTGAGGATACACAGGATGGAGATGGTGGATTGTTTGCTCTCTTTGATTAATCTGCTAGCCTATATAGCTTGAAAATAATCAAAATGCCGTTATTTATAAGAAGAGTGATTACATGAATGTCCACTTGTACTGTATATATAATTAGTGAAGATTTAATGCTAGCTTTACGAATTTGGTAATGAAAAGTTAAATTTGGTAATGAAAATTAAGGAGTTTGGTAATGTGGCCGTTGCGATCTGGCAACTCTGTTACCTCATCATCAACAGGCACAGCCTAACGCCGATCGAGAGCAGATGCTTATCGTAATGGAAGCCACATGTGCTTGTTTTTTGTGAATAAACTGCAATACCTCGCCACTAGACCACACGGGAATTTAGAGTGTTGTGCAGTGTTAAGAAATTAGAATTCAGAGTGCAAAGGATTAACTGTGGAGTGCACACTGGCAGTTGAAACTGGTGTGGTGCAATTAAAAATGTGCGGTGTTAAACAATTATAACTCACAGTGCAAAGAATTACTGTAAGTGCAGCACAACACTGGATTACTGTATGTGCTTCAAGAGCATTTTCACCACTGCCAAAGCCAGAGAAGGCAGTCACAGACGTGCTGTAAGTACCCTGGGTTCCTTTTCATTTATTTCATGCTTTATGTCCATTATTGGTGTGAATAGTGGCTTAAATAGGTTTAAATAGGTGCTGTGCATGTCAGTTAGGTAGTTATTTAGGTTGCTTTCAAAGTTAGGTTGGATTAGGGTCCTGAAGTACCAGTCCAGGACCCAGGGACTTGTTTTAAGTACCCAGAATGTTTAATTTTGTATAAACTCACCTCTAAAACCTCGTTCTCTGGTTGTTTTGCATTTATTTCAGTTTTTTATGTCCCTTATTCGTGTGATTTGGCTCTTAAATAGGTGCTATGCATCTCGAGTAGGGAGTTGTATAGGTGTTTTTCTGAGTCATGGTAGGTTAGGGTCCATAAGTACAAGTCCAGGAGGCTGGGGCTCACTTTCCCGACGGGACCACTTTGTGGACATGCTTTTGGCTCTATTACATCGGAAAGTGGAGGGATTACTGTATAGATATATACTGTATATATATATATATATATATATATATATATATATATATATATCGTTTCATCATTTCATTTTTAAAGGCTCCAACATGCTTGCATGCATCTACCTTGATCACCTAATGGCGTCTTTCCACGCTGCACAATCCATTGTGGCCTCCCTGTTCAGTCCATTAACCCTCAGATCACACTTAATGACCTCGTCCCATGTCTTTCTCGGTCTACCCTCTATAACCCCACCCCCAGTATTTACACTTCTCACCTTCCTCACCCAATTATCATCCCCCATCCTCTCCACATGACCAAACCACCTCAATCTACCTCTCCTCATCACAGCACCAGTACACTCCAGTCCCATCTTACTTCTCAACTCTTCCATCGTAAACCCAGCCCCATCGGACCTTGCACGCAGGGACGCACTACACATCCACCTAATCATTGTCATTTCTGTACGTCTGAGCCAGCGAATATTCTCTTCCTTTACTGCCCAGGTCTCATTACCGTACAGCATTGCACTCCTAACACATGTTGCATACAAAGACCCCTTAGCACGTAGGGAGAGCCCTCTCAGTGTCAGAAGAGGCAAGAACTCCTTCTTCCAACCACTTCTCACCCTAGCCACAGAGCTAGCTCCAGCCCCACCTCCAGCACACAACATGTCTCCCAAATGACAAAACTCTTTCACACACTCAAGAGATTCACCAGCAGGTTCAATCCTTTCATGCTTGACAATCTCCACCTGCTATCCCCGACACGCCGCACACATAAAATCAACATTATCTCACAGTGTACCTCTAATACCACTACATCTCTTGTTGCTCCCATTTATCACAAATGCCGCACAAGATAGAATTACTTCCCACGCCCTCGTGGCAAACTGCACTTGGCCACTCTCACTTGTCTTTGACGGTACAACCACCAACTCTAGATATCATCACTTTAGTTTTATCTCCATTTACCCCTAAGGCCTTGTGCCCCATACCATCTCTCCACTTCCTAGACCTTTCCTCCACCTCCCTTTCATTCTCTGCAATCAACACCAAATCATCAGCATATATCATCTCCCACGGGAGTCCGTTTCTAAAGTCACATGAGAGGGCTTCAAGTACCATGATAAACAACATGGGACTCAAAACTGACCCCTGATGCACACCAACATTCATGGAAAATTCATCACTCAAATCTCCAATCACTCTAACCTGGGTGCGGACACCCACATACATAGCCATAACCACCCTAACCAGCCACTCCTCCAAGCCAAGCTTTCTCATTGCCCACTTCACCACCTCTCTAGGGACTCTGTCAAAGCCCTTTTCCAAATCAGCAAAAACAAAATAAAGATCCCTTCTCCAACCAATATATTTTTCCTGAAGCTGTCGAACAATGAATATGGCATCAGTTGTCCCCCTACCTGGCATAAACCCAAACTGGATCTCATCAATATTCACTCTTTCTCTAATCATACCTTCTAAAACTCCTTCCATTACCTTCATTATCTGATCTAAAAGCTTTATACCTCTATAATTTCCTCTTTCCAGGGCATCACCTTTCCCTTTATATACTTTTACAATTACACTCTTCAGCCAATCATCTGGGACAACACACCCATAAATAATCCTATTTATCAGGTCAGTGACTAACCTCACCCCTATATCTCCTGAGGCCTTCGACATTTCTGCAGTCAACTCAGACACACCTGCTGCCTTCCCCACCCTCATCCTGCCTATTGCCTCACTCACAGTAGCAGTATCAATCAAAGGCCAAGGGCCAGACACTGGATCTGGTGGCTCCAAACCTTCCATGTCGCAGTCACTCTCCTCATTCAACAACTGGTTATAATGCTTTCTCCATGCATCTTTAATATCCTCACTGTTCACCACTACCCTTCCTTCATCATTCTTCACACACTGCTCACCTATAATATCCCGATTATCCCTCTTCACTTGACCTGCCACCCTAAATATCATATTTTTTCTTTCCCCATGATTTAGGTTATGAAGTAAAAGTCTCTGTGACTCAGACTTTGCCCTGTATACCTCTCTTCTATTTCTCCTCTCTCTTTTCCTAAAATACTTGCACCAACAATAAATATTCTACGCTGTATATATTCATTCATTTATTATAGCATTTATTTACTACCAACGAGTGTTACTGTTTATACCTACATAAAATACGTGTTGCATACATACAACTATACATTATTACATCTACAGAGTAATAAAGAAAATATACCATCACAGTTACTCAGTGAGCGATTAAAAGAACTGTATTAAACATTTATTAATTAACCCTTACACCGCGGGCATGTTTACCAATGTTTTGCGTGTGCCGCAGGGTTATTCGGGCTCCGACAAACTCTCAAAAAATATTTGCCAAAAATCAGTTATTAGTCCTAGAATATTAAAATTACATATGCTTACGGCACATACCTTCAGCTTTCTCCTGGAAGGTTTGTTGAGCCTTCGTTGGTTACCGTAGGACTTGTGGAGACCTCTGAAGTTGGGTAACGAAGTCTCCACTTTACACTTCCCGACAACCCGTAATATGATTACCACAGCCAGATATTAACACTATAGACACTACTCTATGATTTTCAAGTAGTTTGGGATCCATACTCAAAAAAAAACCCCACTCTGAAAGCAATGAAAATTATGAGCGCGTCTGACCGTCGCTCTTGCGCTAGTGTGCTCTTGGTACTCTGTCATTTATTATTCATAAAACCCCTCACACTTTATATTTCTATTACTGTATAACACTTATATATATCTACAGTCATTATCCATAAGTTTCCTTCAGTAGTAATAGTTTATTGTCACTGTAAGGATTCAATTTCTTTCAGTAAAATACATAGCATTCACTTTCTCGTCCTGTATACTAGCATTGAGAGTGAATGTCACTTTCACCTCCACTCTCATAACTCATAGTATTCAGACATGCTAGAGTGAAACTTTCACTTTCATTACTCCTAGGGTATATACTCGTATTCTTATAATACTACTCATTTACATTTCTGTTTACGTTCTCTATTTTATTTACGTTATTTACATTTCTATTTTATTTACACTGTGTTATGCACTGTCACTTTAAGTAACTTATAAAACTATTTTCCACTGTTCATGTATATTTACATTCATTACTTTCACTTGCTGTTTACACATTATTTACACATTATTTAGAATTCCACATGCACTGTTTTACTCAATAGAAAGATTGTAGTCACTCTTTTATCAATTGTCAGCCCTTTACCTCTTCCCACACGAGGTTTAGTAGGGGGTAAAGGTCACAGGGCCCTTTGCATGGGGGTGAAAAGTCCTTGAAGCTAGCAAGAGTGAACAGACCTACCTCCACTTCGGAAGATGAGAGTGAACTGATAAGGGTGGGCCTGGGTGGTGGCCTACCTAGGGAAATTCATTACTACCAACGTGAGCCTCTTGAAACAGCTATATATAGCAGTGAAATGACTGGCAGGTAATCTAGACAATACATTATAAATTAGGTAGTTCCAGGTGAATGTAAATATCACTTAGGCTTCTCCCTTCCCCTCATTATATGTATATTTATTACGAAAATAGATTATACGGCATATTTCAAGGGGAAATAAACAGCGAAAATTAGCGAACGAGTGCATGTGAAGTGTTGTCAGGTGATAATTAGCCAATTCCAGGTGTATGGCACTCTCACTTACCTTATTTCTTTCTTGTATATATTATTTGGTATAAGAATAGGGCATAGGGCTGATTTCAATGGATGAAATCAGTGAAAAATTCCAGGGAAGATTTACTTAGCGTAGCACGGCCGGGCAGGCGAGAGGATAGGGTAATGGACGGGGGGTAGGGAGGGGAGTCAAGAACGAGGAGAAATGGCTAAATTGTCAACAATGGATGGGAGTACAGATGAGATTAGGAGTGCTGACTAGTGTTGGACATTGGCAGTACTGATAGATGATACAAGCTCCCACTTGGAAGCCCGGGTGAATTCAAAATAACACAGAATCACAAAAGCGACGCCACTCGGTATGATCTCTTGCTCCCAAGCGTCACGAAAGTGACGCCTCGCGGTTAAGGGGTTAAAGCTACCTTGTGGAAACAGATAAATTAAGTTACAAGGAAAACCAGAAAAAAAAAAAATGGCCAACACAAATGACGTTAGCAAGAATGAACATCTTCAACACAATCGTTAAGACAATGATTTCCACACAGTACTGACACATATATTGCCCACGATAGGTACAAGTGAAGAACAAGTCAGTGTATATAGTTAATACTGTATATAGTGTATATATTTTTTTTATATAAAATAACAAAATATGGGACTATATAATATCATTTTCAGTAATATCTGTGCAAGATAAACTAAACCTTAAAAAAGGGTCCCAAGGGATTTAGCCAGCAATTATGCAACCATGAACAACACAGAAAAAGTGTAGATAAATGAAGAAAAACAAACTATAGAAAATCAATACATACAAAAAAAAAAAAAAGAAAAAGAAATAGAGTAAGATCACATAACAAACAAATGAAAATAAGCGTAAATGTTACTACAAATGCCAAAATACCACATAAACTCCTTCTGTAAGTAAAATAAAAAGCAAATTGTTGTCTCCACAAGCTAGTGGCATGGCACATCATATCATCGACCGCAGCATGACCGGATTCAATGTCAGGACAGCAATTATTACAATTATGTAACTACAGATGATATGTAACAATTATGTAACGACAGACGATTGCATTATGTTACACTTGCTACAATTATGTAACTACAAGCAATATTTAATAATTATGTAACAGTTGCATTAACAAGATGTAACTTTTATGTTACTTTAACTACAATTATGTAACTACAAACAGTATGTAACAATTATGTAACAGTTGCATTAACAAGATGTAACGTTTATGTAACTTTAACTACAATTATGTAACTACAAACAATATGTAACAATTATGTAACAGTTGCATTAACAAGATGTAACGTTTATGTAACTTTAAGTACAATTATGTAATTACAAACAATATGTAACAATTATGTAACAGTTGCATTAACAAGATGTAACTTTTATGTAACTTTAACTTCAGTTATAAGGCCAACACAATTATGCATTACCACAATGTTATGTAACAATTCATAAAATGTTACAATTATGTATTACTACAATGTTACTACAATGTAACAATTACAATATAATTATGTAACAATTCACAATGTTACAATTATGTATTACCACAATGTTACTACAATATTATAAGTCATACAATTATACCACAATTCTGTATTACCAGAATCATCTTACAAGTTAGGTGAAATATTAGACATTACTAAAGGGATAACTCAATATGTAATGTAATAACCCAGCAGTATTACCATTGCACAATTATATGCGTATGTCTGTTATACATACACATCTTACAAAATGTCATACAACAACCATTGCATTTGTTCAATTATGTATACAACTTGTTTAAAATGTAATATTACTTGATCATTGCAATTTACTATGAATATTATATGTATACAGTATTATAATCAATATTATGTACTAATAGATTAGCATATGTCAGTGATGATTGCTGTTGGAGGACCTTCAGCGGCGCGGCCAAGCAATGTCAGGACTCCATATTATAATTACAAATCATGATAGATAAAATAGATAGATGGACGGAGCTCCAGGCAAGCCTGGGAAAGGGAAATGATCTTGCAAGTTAACTGAGGAAATGTTGACAATACACAGGAAGTAGCAAGTCGGGGGATGATGTAGGTAGTGTGTCAGCGAGATAGCATACGACCAAAGCCTAGTGACATACACACATACTCACACACAGGTTTCTAGAACTTTCCAACCACAGTGTAAGACACGTGACACAACCCCTGCTTCACCAGAATTTAGGAAGCAGAGGGCAGAAGGAGACAGGCCATAGAATCGGCAGGTAGTAGGGAGAATGAGCCTAGCAACATGGTCGAGAGGGAAGAGAGAGGGAGAGAGAGAGCGAGACAGGGAGGTAGCTCGCGGGTCTGTACTTATACTTCACTCGTGTGTGAGAGACTTTGTTAATATTTCCAAGACAAATAAAAATAGTCCCATACTATTCGTTACCTCTCCTGTCATTGCATGACAAATGGGAACGAAGATTATCTACTTACAAACTACTCACGTATAACAACCACTCGTCCACAAGTCTAATATATATACAGTATAACGAATCTACAAAACTTCTCTACAAGTTTATATAAAGTCTTTTGTGACAATATATATGAGGCGTCTAGAACCAAAGGGGCATCGGCGCCAAAATGTACTTTTGAGTTATGACGCTTTAAAGTTGTGTTTATGGCAACGTCATAACCAGAAGGCAATAAACAGACCTTTTATACATCAAAATGATCATCAGCGCCTATGCTCTACATGTACAGCCAAAAAAACAAAACAGTAATAACCGTAACCACAAAATAGGCAGTAAACCAAACCCCCAATTTATAAATGGGCATAATAACATATTGTAGGGATTTAAAAACATAGCAGAAAAAACATCAACGAATGTATTAATGTACAAAACTTTATTAACTGAAGATTCCAGTTCACTTAATATTAATAAACGAATAATTATTACTGTAATTTCACTTTTTTGACAACTAAATCTGAAATCAATGCAGTTATTATTTTTCCTCTACCATAATAAATTGAAATAATAACACTAAAAAAAAAAAAGTAGTGTAATGCATAAGTAAATTGAGAAGGGGTAGTGGGGGGTTAAATGGTGGGGTCGTCATCTAGGAGATCGACATTCAACTCTGCCTCCTTGGTGCCACGCCCCCTACCGCTGTCTCCCCTCACCACTCTCTTTTCCTCTTCCTTTCTACCTTTTTCCACTTCTCCACACACTTCTGACACTTACGAGAGGTTATAGGCACCACCTCCTCACTGTAACTATGTGATGAACTCATCTTGTCACCCCCCCTTCAACCCCAATAACAACAGATCATCTTGTTACCAATAATCTACGATAAATGGGGTAAAAATCCAATACGTAATAATTTGACACCTCAGTTAATACGGGAGGGAAGCCTCACCGGCACACCGGGCGGGCCACACGCTTGCTGATTGGCTGCTCTGGGGGAGTGGCAGAGAGTGAGAATGCTGATTGGTTTGGGCTGTGTGGCTTAGATGCCTGCCTGCTCTGATTTGTTCGCCCGGCAGCATGGACAAACCCACGTGACTTTGAGCCCCTCTACCACTGTCCAGAAGGCCGAATCTTGTATGGCAACCAGTGCTGTCACTGAGAAGAGGGTTAAGCCTGTTGTCTCCCCTACCTAACTCAAAACCAGTATATTGGTGGGGATGCCCCTTTGGCTCTAGACGCCTCATATATATATATATATATATATATATATATATATATATATAATATATATATATATCTATCTATCTGTCTATTGCCAGACACCACAAGCCCGCAAAGGGTGGCCATTTGACACTGAGTTAGTTTATATATAATCCTTGTAAATCGCGGCAATTTGGGTCTGGACCACTGCTGCAATTTACAAATTCTGTGGTTTATAAATAATAACTCTTATGTGAAAAATGAATTTGGGTCTGGACTTTGGCCAACCACCCCCCACAACACCCTACCTACACCTATCTAGGCACCATCAAACATAATCATACAAATTTAGGAATATTCACTTTGGTGCCTAGGTCCACGATTTTTGTGACTTAACAGCGATTTAAGGGTGCCGGCAGTCTGACAGCCACTTAGCCTTGATTTACAAATCCATGATTTATAATCCCACGATTTACGAGGATTGAGTGTATACAGTAATCCCTGTATTATCCGGACGCCCACTTTCCGGACGCCCACTTCCCGGACATTGTGGGCCTGGACCTTCGGGACCTAAAAATGGCCAAAATAAGAAAAAAATTCCCCCCAAATTCAAATTTTTTCCCACCTGTAATTTGAAATTGCTGTGTTGCTCGGAACAGCCCAGCTGTATTTACACACGGCCCCTTCACCCTTTCCTTCCTCCCCCTTCACCAGTTACCGCCTAACTGACATCACGAGTAGATTCTTATTGCAATGGATGCCGCATGTGCTCGTTTTTGTGAATAAACAGTGAATAAACTGCAATACCTCGCCACTAGACCACATGGGAATTTGAAGTGTTGTGCAGTGTTAAGAAATTAGAATTTAGAGT
This sequence comes from Coenobita brevimanus, assembly GCF_032717465.1. Lineage (NCBI taxonomy): Eukaryota > Metazoa > Arthropoda > Malacostraca > Decapoda > Coenobitidae > Coenobita > Coenobita brevimanus. The sequence continues at coordinate 20,878,162 of NC_137040.1, read as the reverse complement.
GCAAAGGATTACCGTATTTCGCGGCATATAAGACGCACTTTTTTGTCTCAAAGTTACCTTAAAATATCCCCATGCGTCCTGCACGTTAGACTAAGGCAGGTTAGTTAGGCTTCACTGAGAAGAAACTCTTATAAAGATGATCATCTCAATGCTTAGCAACCACAGGTGTTTTCTACAGTATGCAGACTTGATTTTATTTTTAAAAATAATATACACTAGTGTGTATATGCAGCAGATTTAAGAAACACCTGAGATCAGAAACACATAAAACTTTCGCGGGTTTGTTTACAGCTCAACTGGCTAACATCGTGAAGATATTTAGCGGTTTAGCAATTTAACAGTTTAGCATCCGCACTATTCCAGCAAGCTAACGTACATGATCACTGGTGAACTGTCTGCTAACCTTCTGAAAGGCAATCATGACCACTTTGCTTGCCATCCACTCACTAACGAGCAAAGCAATCATACTGGAGAGATGCTGGCTAGTGAAACTGCCAAGTCATCAAAACAGACTTTCGTCACGTATGGAAATACAGTAACCCTAATTAGGTCAGTTACTTTTGTGACATTTTGTGAGTGTATATATGCAGCAGATATTAAAACACGCAAGTTCAAAAACACAAAGCATTCACGGTTTGTTTTCAGCTCAACTGGCCAATACCGTCAAGGGGTTTAGCGGTTTAGCAACTTAGCAGTTTAGTGTCTAGCGTACACCCTACTCTAGCAAGCTAACGTGCTCACTGGTGAACTGTCTGCTAACCTTCTGAAAGGCAATCATGACCACTTTGCTTGCCATCCATTCACTAACTAGCAAAGCAATCATGCTGGAGAGATGCTGGCTAGTGAAACTGCCAAGTCATCAAAACAGACTTTCGTCACGTATGGAAATTCAGTAACCCTAATTAGGTCAGTTACTTTTGTGATATTTTGTGAGTGTATATATGCAGCAGATATTAAAACATGAAAGTTCAAGAACACAAAGCATTCATGGGATTGTTTTCAGCTCAACTGGCCAATACCGTCAAGGGGTTTAGCGGTTTAGCAACTTAGCAGTTTAGTGTCTAGCGTACACCCTACTCTAGCAAGCTAATGAAGTTACAGCTTCACTTTTTCAGCTAAGTGAAGTACTTTAGCAATGTCTATGCAACTCAGGGCACACCCAATTACAGTATTTTGTTATGAAAATAGGATAAAATTCACTGAGTAGCATAACTGATGCAATATCTGAAATAGCAGTGCCTGACGGGCATTCATATCAGCGTCCGCCATTTCTGCTGTATTCTTAGCAGACGAAGCGATCAGAATGATTGACAACGTTCACTCTCTGCATCTCTGCTGCCTAAGCAAAGCTCTCATGATCGGCAATGGGGATCATTTAGGCCGTAACGTCCAAATTTGTTAGGTTAGGTTAGGTTAGGTTAGGTTGTAAAATCGTTTGCCATTTTGGACGTTACGGCCGAAACGACCAGAATCCTAAGGTGTAGGTGAGAGTTTGGTGTGGGTGTAGTTAAGGAAGTAGAAGTGGGAAGAGTCAGGCTAGGGAACTGATAATCCGCTTATTATAATCCCTTCAGCCCAGCAATGTATTTTATAGGGTAGTTTATTCATGCTCGCCATATGATTTTATTCAGTTCAGGAAACATGTACTGAGGAGGTTAATGTGGGCTGTATCAAATGCCCCAAGTCTGAATATCGCCTGTGCTCAGTTAAAACGATTGCCAAGTTAAAATCGTATGAAGTGTGGTATAAGCAGTTCAATGGATGGTACTGAGGACCATTTACTGTATGAAAGTGACAGTGAAACAGTGATGATGACTGAGGTGATGACTTCCAGTGATGCTTCAGGACTTGGGGGAAGTAGTGATGAATTCTCAGGATTTGAAGACGAGTGAAATTTTCACCATGTCAGTAATATGAAGTGAATATAGGTTTTAGGTGATCATGACAGATGCAACCATGGAAAATTTAGGATCAATGGTGCTGTACACCTTTAGTCTTGCACTGACGATGATTGGATGAATAAATTGTTTGAGATGTTTCATGTCCTTAAGTGATGATATTTATATTGAACAACCAAATACATTTTGATGTTTTTGGCATATAATAAAGCCACTGGGTACTCCAAAACGGACTGATGTAAATGTTTCAGAGGTGAGCGAATGTTGCATGTGGTGTGTACATGTGTGCATGTGTGTGTGTGTGTACCATAGCGACTAGGAGGCAGCAGCGTTAAGACCAAAAATGGATGTTTTCACAGTACTCGAATGTTTTGAGATGGATGTCTGTTTTTAGCAAATTCTGGTAAGAGAAATATGCATTTTTAATTGTTGATGCTGCAAGGAAAACAGCTGACAGTAAGGGAGTGATACTGGGAGAAGAGGGTTGAGCCAGTTGTCTAGCGCTTGGGATGCAGCAGTGTTGCTAAGAGATAGTTTCACCATTCTCGACATGTTTTGAGATGAATGTCTGTTTTTAGTAAATTGTGATCAGTGAAGAACGTATTTTTAACTGTTGATGCTGCAAGGGAAACATCGCTGACAGTGAGGAAGTGATACTGAGAGGAAGGGGTAGAGACTGCTGTCTAGCGACTGGGAGGCAGCAGTGTTACTAAGGTGTAACAATGGATGTTTTCACCATAGTATGTTTTGAAATGAATGTTTATAGTAAATTATGATCAGTGAAGCATACATTTTTAATTGTTGATGCTGCAAGGCAAACATAGCTGACAGTGAAGGAGTGATACTGAGAGAAGAGAGTAAAAACAGCTGTCTATCCTGTTCCCAAGCAGCCTTGCTATATTGAACTTTGATTGTAAAACATTGTAATTTGTGTATTTACAAGTGCTACCTTTTTATATTATTTGTGGAGGTAATTACAGGTTAGTTAGAGTGCATGATTAATGATGGTAGTCGTCTGATATTGTGCTTGAGTCAAGGCAATGTGAGGAAATTCCGTAACATGTGTGGAATATGACGGGGTTCTTTTAGGATAAATGAACTGATGTGAACATTCATTGTATTTTATGTTTTCGTCAGTGAATGAAAGAATAGAGTTTATTGACTTCAATTGTGGTTTTAAATTCATAAAATATTAAAAACAGTGTTTAGATCAGTTTACTGATACATTTTGATCAACAAAGTTGAGATGGCCTTGTGGTTTGAAGTCACGTTTTGTTAAGATGGGGTTTTGTTTTCTCTTTTCCTGTATCATTCTTTGTACATAAAAGAAGAAACTAAAGGATGATGAGCAGTTCTGAATAGATTCTGAAAGGTGAGTGTTGTATCTAAGTGATAGTGGCTCATATCAGTCACGTTTTGTCAAGAAGGGGCATTGTTTTCTTTTCCTGTACCATTCTTTGTATATAAAAAAAGAAACCAAAGGCTGATGATCAGTAATGAATAGATTCTGAAAGGTGAGTGTGTATCTGTGTGGTAATGGCTCTTATCAAGAAACCTTACTGCAGTCTTGGTTGGGGCAAACTTTTTTTTCACAGAACTGCCCTGCCAGAATTAGGGTGCGTCTTTCACAATGCTGCGTCTTACATGCCGCGAAATACGGTAACTGTGAAGTGCAAAATGACGGTTGAAGCTGGCATTGTGCAATTAAGAACAGAATGTTCAGTGTTAAGCAATTATAACTCACAGTACAAAGAATTAAGTGCAGCACAGCACTGGATTACTATATGTGCTTCAAGAGCATTTTCACCACTGCCAAAGCCTTAGAGAGGGTGGCCACTGACGTGCTGTAAGTACCCTGTACTTTGCTAAATATTTTCCATTACCACTTCTAATTCCTCATTCTCTGGTTCCTTTTCATTTATTTCATACTTTATGTCCATTATTAGTGTGAATAGGGTCTTTAATAGGTTTAGATAGGTGCTGTGCATGTCTGGTAGGGAGTTATTTAGGTGGCTTTCCATGTTAGGCTGTGTTAGGGTCCTTAAGTACCTGTCCAGCAGGCAGGGGCCCACTTTCCGGACATGCCTTTGGCTCTATTACATCGGATAGTGGAAGGATTTCTGTATATGTATACTGTATATACAGTATATATGAGGTGCTACCCAAAAGTTCCATTAATTTGAATAGAGGGAGCCAACTGTTCGCAGTTTTGCATTTTGCATGCTAGGAGGAGTTAGCAGCATCCCTTGTGTGTCAGTGTGGCCCCGGCCATGTCTGTGACGTGTTGCTAAGCTACATTTACTGTTGTAACATGGTGTGAAGGTGGTTTGGCAGTTTTGCTGTGGCGAACCTCACGGAACAAAGAATCTGCATCATATTCTGCTTCAAAATCAACAGGATGGCCGCAGGAACTCACCGGTTGTTTCAGCAAGCCTTTGATTCACAAAGAATTTATCCCACCTGGTCCATCTGTCAGCGGAAAGATTTACTGTGAAAGTTTGCGGCGTCTGAAGGAGAACATCCGCCGCAAACTTCCAGAACAGTGGAAGAAAAAAGACTGGGTCCTACATCATGACAACGCCCTGCCCACACATCATTTGTTGTCCGGCAGTTCCTGGCTTCCACTAACACAGTAGTCATTCCCCACCCACCCTATTCACCTGACCTTGCCCCCTGTGAATTTTTCCTGTTTCCCAAGCTGAAATTACGACTGAAAGGGCGTCGATTTGACTCTGTTGAGGAGATCCAGACAGAATTACAGGAGGTGTTCAAGACCATCATGCCTGAAGCCTTCCAGGGATGCATGGACTCGTGGAAAAAACGCTGGGACCACTGTATAAATGCCCAAGGGGACTACTTCGAAGGCGAAGGTGAGAACTAGGAGGCAAGATAACTTATTTTCCTACAGTATTCAAATTACTGGAACTTTTGGGTAGCACCTCGTGTGCATGTGTGTTCTTACCTTACCTAATTGTTCTTACCTAATTGTATCTTTACAGGAATGAGTCAAGCTCGTACTGTCCCGTGTCTTAAACCATATTTATCGTACATATCCTTAAATTTGTGAATTGTTTTGGCACACACTATTTCATTCGGTAATGCATTCCATTGATCAATTGCTCTGTTTGGGAAACTGAATTTCCTTACGTCTTTATCACCTCTCTTCTTATGCAGTTTTTTGCAGTGTCCTCTTGCTGATGCTCCTCCATATGTTAAGTAATCATTTATGTCTATTTTCTCCTTCCCTGATATGCACTTATATAGCATTATCATGTCACCTCTTTTCCTTCTCTCCTGTAGTGTTGGTAGATTCAGTTTATTTAGTCTTTCTTCGTAGCTTAGGTCCCTCAAGCTTGGTATCCATCTCGTAGCGGCCCTTTGAACTTTTTCAGTCTTGTCTATATGCTTTTTGAGATGAGGACTCCAGACTACTGATGCATATTCCAGGGTTGGTCTAATGAATGATGTTATTATCCTTCTTAGCAAGTCTTCATTTATGTATGTGAATGCTATTCTCATATTTCCAAGCAGTGTATACATCTTCCGTACCTTCTCGCTGATGTGGTCAGCCGGAGATAGTCTGTTATTGATAATCACACCTAGGTCTTTCTCTCTTTCTGATGTGTATAGGGTTTTATTTCCTAACTTATAATCCCAATCAGGTCTTTTTCCACTTTTACCAAACTTGATTACATGACACTTGTCCACATTGAATTCCATTTGCCTTGTACTACTCCATTCATGAAGTTTATTTAATTCTTCTTGTAGCTCTTTACAAGAGTCTGTGTTAGTAATTCTCCTTTGTATTTTTGCATCATCTGCAAACATATTCAGATAATGCTCATTTCCAGTGTTACTGTTTATATCATTTATATACACTAAAAACATGATTGGTGCCAGCACTGAACCCTGTGGTACTCCACTAGTCACTTCTTTCCATGATGAGTAGTTTCCTCTTAGTACTGTCCTCATTTCTCTTTTTATGAGAAAGTCTTGCATCCAACAAAACAGTTTGCCTCGAATTCCTCCTTGATGGTACAGTTTCCATAAAAGTCTTTGGTGTGGTACTGTGTCAAAAGCTTTCTTGAAATCTAAATAGATACTGTCCACCCATCCTTCCCTTTCCTGTATTGTGTTTGTTACTCTGTCATAGTAGCTCAACAGATTAGTAACACATGATTTTCCTTTTCTGAAACCAAACTGTCTTTCTGTTATCATACTGTTTTCTTCTAGATGATTTACCCAAGCTTTTCTTAAGTTTTTCTAATACCTTGCTTACAACACTGGTCAGTGATACTGGTCGGTAGTTGAGTGGATTTTGTCTATTTCCTTTCTTGAATAAGGGGACAATATTTGCTTTTTTCCAAATATCTGGAGTTTACCTTGACTCAAGGATTTCTTGAAAATTAAAAATAATGGTTTACTTAACTCCTTTGCACATTCTTGTAATACCCAACATGAAATTTCATCAGGACCACTTGCTTTTCCTCTGTCTAATCTACTTAACTCCTCCTGTATTACTTTTTCTGCTATTTGTATATCTGGTAGTATGTGTGGACATGCGTGTTCCACATAGTCCCTCTCAAAATTTTTTTCTTCTGTAAAAACTAATTGGAAATTCTTATTTAGTGCTTCACAAATATCTTTCTCTTGTGTATAAGTGATTCCCTCGTCCGTAATGGATTGTATTATATCTTTTACTTTGGTTTTGCTTCTGATATAGCTGTAAAACAGCTTTGGTTTATCACTTCTTTTATTTATTATATCCTCCTCAAACTGTTTTTGGGCTTCCCTCCTTATTCTTGTATAGTCGTTTCTTGCCTGTTTGTAATTATTATACGCCCTTTCACTATTGTGTCTTTTGTATCTATTCCACAACAAATCTCTTCTTTCTTTTGGTTTTTTACATTCTGTATTGAACCATTTCTGTATTTTCTTATCTGCTTCTTTGTGCTGTGGGATGTACTTCTGGACTGCTATTTCATAAAATTCACAAAATTTTTTATATACAGCATTTAAATCTTGTCCTCTAAGCTCATTTTCCCAATCAACTTCTAAGAAGTACTTCTTTAGGTCTTGATAATTTCCCTTTTTGTAGTTTAGGCTCTTTTTGTAACTATCATTGCTGTTTACTATGTCATACGCTATCCTGAAGTTATAATTTAGTCCTGCATGATCGCTTTTGCCGAGTGGAGGGTGATATATTAAACTGTCAATATCATTTTCTTGCCTGGTAAATATTAGATCTAGCACTGACAGTACATCAAGTCCTCTTTTTCTGGTGGTTTCCCTCACATGTTGTGTTAGGAAAAACTCTTGCACGAGATCCAGGAGCTTCTGGTCCCAACAGCTTTCTTGGCTAATTATATCTAGAGTATTCCAATTTATATTTGTATTGAAATCCCCAGTTAGTATAATTCTTTCCGATTTCTCTTCCATTTTATGTAGTAATGATCTTATACTCAGAATTGTACTCTCTGCCAGGTCCTCATATTCGTCTCTTTCTCATGTGTTTGATCTGGGTGGCATGTACAAATTGGCTACAATTACTTTACCTTCAGATGTGTTGATCTCTACTGCAATCAGTTCTACTTGTGATGGTATATCTAGTTTTATTTCATTGACTTTTAGATTTTTCTTAGTTAATATTATAATTCCTCCTCCTTTTTTTAAATTTCTGTCTCTTTTCCATATATTGTATTCCTCTAAGTTTAGTATGTCATTGGATATCCTTGGTGTTAATTTTGTTTCAGTTAGGCATATTATTTGTGGTTCATTTTCTCTGACATAATCATTCATCTCTAATAATTTAGATACCATTCTATCCACATTTGAGTTCATCAACTTTATTATCTTGTTTATATACTTGTCATGACATGGTTCTACTACCTTCCTCCTTTTTCTTCCATCCTGTTTGTGTACCACTTTCATACCTGCAATCCTATTACTTTGTAAAAAAATTTCTTCTTCTCTTCTGATCTTCCCTCATTTTTTGTTTTTGCTTCCTCCCTTTTCTCTTTCAGTAATTCCAGTTCCTCTTGTGTTAGGCATCTTTTTATCCATACATTTTTGAACTCATCTTTTTCCATAAGATTCTTTGCATTTTTTAGTATCTCTTCCACAGTGTTTATATTCTGGAAAGTCACCTTTAGAGGTCTTTTCTTGCTTTTCTCGTATTTCCCTAACCTTTTGTGTTCCTCTATGTCTTTACTACAGATTTCCTCTGATACTTCTTTCAGTAAGCTCATTACATTTGCCATCTCCTTTTTGTCTCTTGTGATCTTATTTTTTACTTCTTCCTCTTCTATACCAGTGATTACTATTGATTTGTTTATATCTACTGAATCTCTGACTTACTTTGGATTGTTTTGGATTATTCTTTTCACTTCCTTTTTAATGCTTTTTTCCTCCACCTTTGTTTCTAAGTCTTTCTTTACTTTCACCATTTCAGCATACGTGGTTTCTACATCATTTTTGTAGCTTTGCACAGCTTCATTCACCTGTTTTATCTTCTCCTCAATATCACTGCTCTGGTCCATAAGACTGCTTGCTTGCCTAATTGTCTCTGTGTCATTTTTGAACTCTTCCATAACACTCTTGTGATTGACTACTGTACTTGCCATTTCACTCACTTTCTTCCTAAGCGTACTCAATTCCACTGTTAGTTCACTGATGGTTGTGTCTTTCTTATTGGCCTCCCTTCCTAGTTTTTCTATTTCTTCCTCTTGCAAGTGCATTTGCTTCTTTATTTCATCAATTTCATTTTTGAAAGCCATTTCTAGTTTGTGTACACATTCAACCAGTCTATTGTGAGTGTCCACTTCAACCAGTTCTTGGTAGAAATCATCATTTTGCTTTTTACTTTTATCCCTTTTCTTTTCCAAATTTCCTTTACTAAAGTATGTATCCATTTTGCAATACTAAAAGAACAGAGTATGTACTTACAGAGTATGTACAGTTTCCCCGTGTTGCTGTAGTCTAAACAAACCTCAGCTGACTCAGCGCATTTTTTCCTCGTGGTTGTTTTTTCTGTTTGAACAAGTCTTGTTTAAACTTTTTTTTTTTTCTTTTAATAATGAAAAATCATTTAGTCTAACCTGGTACAGAGCTTGACTTGTACAAAGATACTAATTTAGGTAATGCCACTGGCTGCGTTGGTTCGGTACGGAGTGCCGATGTCGGACGTCTGCCTCGGATGACTCCGTGTGTGTGTGTGTGTGTGTGCGTGTGTGTGCATTTATCTATCTATCTGTCTATCTATCTATCTATCTATATATATATATATATATATATATATATATATATATATATATACACACAGTAATCCCTCCACTTTCTGATGTAATAGAGCCAAAAGCATGTCCAGAAAGTGGTCCCATCCGGAAAGTGGGTCCCAGCCTCCTGGACCTGTACTTATGGACCCTAACCTACCATGACTCAGAAAAACACCTATACAACACCCTCAGGACATGCATAGCACCTATTTAAGACCCAAATCACACCAATAAGGGACATAAAAGACTGAAATAAATGCAAGAGAACCAGAGAATGAGGTTTTAAGAGGTGAGTTTATACAATATTAAACATTCTGGGTACTTACAACAAGTCCCTGGGTCCTGGACTGGTACTTAAGGACCCTAACGCAGCCTAACTTTGAAAGCCACCTAAATAACTCCCTGCAGGACATGCATAGCACATATTTAAACCTATTTAAGACCCTATTCACACCAATAATGGACATAAAGCATGAAATAAATGAAGAGGAACCAAAGAATGAGGAATTAGAAGTGGCTGTACCTCAGCCAGGGTACAGTGGGGCACCAATTTTCGCGCCTAATTGGGTCCAAAAATAATGCGCGAAAGTTGGGGCATTGTCTTTATGGCAAAAAGGCTAATTGGTTCCCGGTTATCCTAAAGTAACATCAGATTTTCACATTCACTTGCAATACAGTACATCAAATCACTATTGTACATTGCATTGTGAGATACAAACAATAAAAACTGTACAGTACACATTATATGAGGAGAAACATACCACAGAGACCAGGTTGAGGTGTTTAATGGATGTTGGGGGTAAGTATCCGAGGCGCGTGGCGGGCTTATTTAGCCACGCCAGACGTATTGGCGCCATCTCTTGCTGCCTCGCTACCACTATGCTGTTTCCTCATACTACGCACTGTCGATTCTGGGATGTTAAATATATGGCAGATTTCACTGTTTTTTGCGCCCTTGTCCATGTGCTCAACTATCTTCCTTTTCATTTCATTATTATACTGCCGTTTCTTCACTCCAACACAATACTCTCTTTTAGCCTTGGCCTTTCCTCCCGACTTTGAATGTCCCGGCCACTTTTTATCACCACCACTGCCTCCCGGCCCTCCCCCCACATCACCAGGCTCTCCCCCCACAGCACCAGGCCCTTTCCCCACACTACCAGGTATAGTAGAGGCCATTGAACTGTGAGAATCCAACACAATGGAGCTAGCACGCTCGTACACAATGGCGGGAATGGGTGGACAGAGTGTTGACATGACGTTTTTCAAGATGGCGGTGGGTTGCGGGCGGGCGGTGCAGGAAATTCAAAGTTCAAAATATTGTCCCAAACCCAAAATTTGTGAGCGAAAATCGATTTTTTTCAAGCGAAAGTGGAAGTTAGGAAATATTTGGTGCATGCCGCGAAAGTGGATTCTGCGAATCCTGCTGTAGCGAAAGTTGGTGCACTACTGTACTTACAGCACGTCTGTGGCTGCCTTCTCTGGCTTTGTCTGTGGTGAAAATGCTCTTGAACCACGTACAGTAATCCAGTGTTGTGTTGCACTTACAGTAATTCTTTTGCACTGTGAGTTTTAATTGTTTAACACTGCACATTGTTAAGTGGACCATGCCAGTTTCAGCCGCAAGTTTGCACTCCACAGTTAATCCTTTGCACTCTAAATTCTAATTTCTTAGCACTGCACAACACTGTAAATTCCCGTGTGGTCTAGTGGTGAGGTATTGCAGTTTATTCACTGTTTATTCACAAAAAACAAGCACATGTGGCTTCCATTACGATAAGCATCTGCTCTCGATTGGAGTTAGGCTGTGACTGTTGATGATAGGGTAACAGAGTTGCCAGATCGCAACAGCCACATTACCAAACTCCTCAATTTTCATTACCAAATTTAACTTTTCATTACCAAAATTGTAAAGGTAGCATTTATTCTTCACTAATTATATATACAAGAGGAAATACGTTTAATATCTATGTATCTATTTATTGCCGGATGCCATAATCCCGTAAGGGGTGGCCATTTGACTTTGAGTTATTTGTTTTACGGGGAGGGACACTAACCCTCCACCAACCCACTTGTTGACACATAGGGAGCACATAATCACTCTCCTTATAATTAACAGCATGTTGATTATTTTCATGCTATATAGGCAAGCAGATTAATCAGAGAGAGCAGACAATCCACCATCTTCATCTTGTGTATCCTCACATATGTGAAAAATCTGTTTGGTATTGCATTATTCTGATTCATTACCAAACGAATTTTTCATTACCAAATTGGCCCACGTTTGGTAATGAAAAATACGAAAAGGCAACCCTGACAGGGGAGGGGGAAGGGGGGAGGAAGGAAGGGATGAAAGGTCCCTGGTGTAACAGCTGTTTGGCACCGCGCGGCAACTTCAAATTACGGGTGGAAAAAAATTCGGATTTTAGGGGGATTTTTTTTCTTTTTTTGGCCATTTTTGGGTTCCGAAAGTCCAGGCCCACAATGTTTGGTACGTGGGGTGTCCGGAAAGTGGGCGTCCAGAAAGTACAGGGATTACTGTATATATATATATATATATATATATATATATATACAGTAAAACCTCTCTCATTCGGAGTATATGGGGGTAAGGGTTGTCCGAATTAGCAGATTGTCCGGACCATCAGGGTAATCTCCAGTTCATACCAAAAACTATCTACATATGGTATGTTTGTTAATTATTAACATATGTGGCATATGTCAACCCTACGTAACTGCAAAAGATGATCTACTATCTATCTACTGCCAGACGCCATAATCCCGTATGGGGTGGCCATTTGACTTCGAGTTAGTTGTTTTACGAGGAGGGGCACTAACCCTCCACCAACCCACTTGTTGACACGTAGGGAGCACGTATGGTTTGGTTATATGGTTGCCACCCAGCATTGTAAATGGTTTCTTGGCTTACAGGAAACCATTAGGCTTGTCACTCAATGTAAAGCCACCTGTAAAGGAAAGAAAAGCAATAAGAAGTGGCAGGAAAGATGGAAGAAATAGGAAGAGAGGAGGACAGGCACAGAAAAAGAATGATACAGGCTAAGGAAGATGTAGGTAGCACTACATCAAGTGAGTGGATCATGTACGATAGTTTTGTATTGCATAATTTACAGGTAAGGCCATGACAAGAAACTAGCCTACATTTTAAATTGTAGTAAGTGACTAAGGCCTGCGTAGGCAAAAAAAAATTGATTAATTAATTAACTAATATTTGGAATAAAAATAAAACTTATGTAGACAAAAAATACATTGTCATCTTTGGCATATTGATAACGCCATATGGGCAAGAAGCTAATGTTTGATGTACAAGTAAAGCACATTTAAGTACAAAAAATAACCTACAGTAATCACTAAACACTGCAGAATATTCTGACCCATTTTTGTGAAAGCATACTCCTCCTTTTAACACCTTTATTCAATGCAGAAGCTACACTTGTGTTAAGGGGCATGGTAAGGAGGATTAACTTTTGAAATACAGCGTAAAAATATAAATGGTTCGTGAACTCGTTGATGGAACGAATGCCAGCGTGTGTTTAAACAGGCGCCCATGTTGCGACCTAACGTGATCCGAGACGAAACGAATGATGATCGCTTTCCGCGCCGATACTGAAAATGACTTTAGAATTACTTTCAACATATTTTTGGAGCTTATAATTTTTAAATTTTGTCCGAATTAACAGAAATCCGGATCAGAGGGGTCCGGACCAAAGAGGTTCTACTGTATATATATATATATATATATATATATATATATATATACACACACACTGAGGTGGTTTGGCCATGTGGAGAGAATGGAGGGTGAAAGACTGATGAAGAGAGTGTATGTGAGTGAGGTGGAGGGGGGAAGAGGGAGGGGGAGGCCAAGGATGAGATGGAGGGATGGGGTGGAGAGGTATATGAGAGAGGGGGGTGAGTTGGGAGCAGGGCAGTGAAATGGCGGGGGACAGGGTGACATGGAGGCGATTTGTTTGTGGCCACCCTAAAAGGGATTGAGGCGTCTGGCAATGGATGGATGGGGATATATATATATATATATATATATATATACAGTAATCACTCTAATATCCGGATGCCCAATATCCGAACATCCCCACTATCCGGACATAAGAATGTTTCATACTGTACTTTTTTCCCATACTATACTTACCTCATTTCACTCTTTAATGTCCTTTATTGGTGTGAATAGGGTGTTAGGAGCTATGCATGTGCCGTAGGAAGGTGTTTTTCTGAGTTAGGCTAGGTTAGGGTCCATAAGTAGCAGTCCAGGAACCAGTCACCAGAATGTTTATTATTGTATGAACCTACTTCTAAACCCTCATTTTATGTTTCTTTTACATTTATTTCAGTCATTTATGTGCCTTATTGGTGTGATTTGGGTCTTAAATAGGTGCTATGCATGTCCAGAGGGAGTTGTATAGGTGTTTCTCTGAGTTAGGGTCCATAAGTACAAGTCCATAAGCTGGGGCCCAATATCCAGACAGAACCAATATCCGGACCTACCTATGGCTCTATTACGTCGGATATTGGAGTGATTACTGTATATACATAGTATGTATATATATATATATATATATATATATATATATATATATATATATACATAATATATATATATATATATATATATATACATATATATATATATATAGTATATATATATATATATATATATCAGCCGTGGCTCAGTGGGTTACAGCGCTCTGCTCTGACCGTCGGGTCGGAGGATCAAATCCACCCAAGGGTCATTGGTAGACATCAGGAAGGGCATCCGGTCATAAAATGCTACACGCTCCAAACCAAAGTCCTCTATCCAGGGGCAACGCCTTAGCCCTTATCCAAAAAAGGGGTACCTGGCGTAAAACCCACTTTTTTTTATATATATATATATATATATATATATTTATATAATATATATATATATATATATATATATATATATATATATATATATGTATATCTATCTATCTATTTATCTATCTATATATATATATATATATATATATATATATATATATATATATATATATATACTGTATATATATATATATATATATATATATATATATATATATATATATATATATATATATATATATATATATATATCTATATATCTATATATATTTTTATATATATATATATATATATATATATCTATATCTAAATATATATATGGATATATATATATATATATATATATATATATATATATATATATATATATATATATATATATATATATATATATATATATATATATATATATATATATATACAGTCAACCCTTGGCTATCACGAGTAATTGGTACCCTAGGCGACCCGCCACAGCCAAAATCGCGATAGCCATACTTAAGAACTAATGGGAAAAATTCTAATTGGTTCCCCGACCTCCAACTTTACCCCAACCTTACCCTATTTTCACATCTCCTTCACTAAAATACCTGGGATTACAAACCAATGCTGCAAATTAACAACAGTACAGTACATAAAGGTTATAAATAAAACAGAATTAACTGTAAGAAGACAGGTAGAAATCAGTAGGATAGAGGTTGTGGAAGCAATGAAGAAAGTTAAATCGGGGAAAGCCCCAGGAATTGATGGAGTGTGTGGTGAGATGCTGAAGCATGGGGGAGAGATAGTAGTAGAATGGATGTGGAAGATGTGCAGATTGGCCTGGGAGGAAGGTAGAGTCCCGGAGGATTGGAAGTCAGGTATAATTATTCCCTTGTACAAAGGAAAAGGGGAAAAAGAAGTGTGTGGTAATCATAGGGGCATTTGTCTTCTTAGTATAATAGGAAAAGTGTATGGTAGGATACTTATAGACAGAGTTAGAGAAAGAACAGAGAAATTAGTTGGAGAAGAACAGGAGGCTTTAGGAAGGGAAGAGGTTGTGTAGATCAGATATTCATTCTTAGATCTTTAGTGGAAAAGTTTCTAGAGAAGGGAAAGAAGTTGTATGCGGCTTTCATGGATTTGGAGAAAGCATATGACAGGGTGGATAGACAAGGATTGTGGAAAGTGTTAAGAATATATGGAGTAGATGGGAAGTTGTTGAATGCTGTGAAGAGTATGTATGATGGTGCTAAGGCTGCAGTGCGTGTGGATGGTGAACTAAGTGAATTTTTCTCTTTGAAAGTTGGTTTGAAACAGGGATGTGTCATGTCTCCATGGTTGTTCAATCTGTACATGGATGGGGTAATAAAAGAGGTACAAGGTAGGGTAGTGGATGTTGGAGTGGCCCTGGTGAGAGAGGATAGTGTTTGGAAACTCCCTGTACTGTTGTTTGCAGATGATACTGTGTTGTTGAGTGAAGATGAAGGGGAGCTGCAAGGCTTGGTGGATGAGTTTGAGAGAGTGTGTAAGAAACGGAACCTAAAGGTGAATGTAGGGAAGAGTAAAGTGATGGTCTTTGAGAGAGGTGAAGTCAGTGAATGTATAGCGAGGTTGGATGGTGAGGAATTGGAAAATGTGAGTACGTTTAAGTATTTGGGTAGTGTGATGAGTAAGGATGGAGGTTTGGAGGGTGAAGTGCTTGAAAGGGTACAGCAGGGAAGAAAGGTTGCTGGTTCCTTGAAAGCAGTGATAAGAAACAGGGAAGTGAGCATGGAAGTAAAAAAGTTACTACATGACAGTATTGTGATACCAACTCTAACGTACGGAAGTGAAGCTTGGACGTTGTTGGAAGGACACAAGTCAAGAGTGAGAGCAGTGGAAATGAGTTATTTAAGAGGAGCTTGTGGAGTCACGTGGAGAGACAGGCTGACGAATGAGGATATAAAGGAGCGTTGTGGTGTTGATGTGAATGTGATAGGAAGCGTTGTGAGGAACACACTGAGGTGGTTTGGCCATGTGGAGAGGATGGAGGGTGAAAGACTGACGAAGAGAGTGTATGTGAGTGAGGTGGAGGGTGGAAGAGGGAGGGGGAGACCGAGGATGAGATGGAGGGATGGGGTGGAGAGGTATATGAGAGAGGGGGGTGTGAGTTGGGAGCAGGGTAGTGAAATGGCGGGGGACAGGGCGACTTGGAGGCGATTTGTTTGTGGCCACCCCAAACGGGATTGAGGCGTCTGGCAATAGATAGATAGATAGATAGAACTGTAATAAGCCATTTTACTTAACATTTTTGGAGAGGATGAGGGGCTTGGGTGGGTTCAAGGGGTTCCGAGGCTGGGGTGGAGTATTACTGGCCACCCCTCCGACGTTCTATCTCGTCTAGGAATTGATCAGCTTCATCAGGAGTCTGGAAGGGACCCTCAAAACCTTCAAAGTCGTCAGCTCCATTATCAGAATCCACCTGAGGCTCACGGGATGGTCCTGGCTGTGGGTTGGGCTGAGCCTCATTGCGACGGCGTATGAAGTCTGTTATCTGGTGTTGTTGTAGGTTGTTGATATGGGCATGGTATTGTTGGTGGTAACCTTCCAGTGCCTTCATAATCGCCGAAGAATTTGCCTCACTGTTGGCGCTAACATCTTGCTCGATGAGATGACGTAGCCTTACACCCAAGTCGATGATTTCCTTTATGTTGGCTATGCTGAGTCCCCCACGACTCCCAGCATCACCACCGATGTTCTCCTTACCACTCTCACTCCTGTCCTCCTCTGCCACATTCTCCTCCTCTAGGATGTCGGCTAGTAACAGGGGGTGGCTGAATCATGTCACGAATGTCGTCCTCCGTTGTGTCAGCAAAGCCAGTCTCAGGAATTTGCCGTGCCTCTTCCACTGCTGCCTGAATCTCCGCCTGCACAGACTGTGGCTCACCTGCCACATTCCCACGTCGGTCCTCAGGTAGCCCCTCCAAAATATTTCGCCAAGCGTGATGAATTGTTTTCTGTGTCACATCATCCCATCATTGCACCATTAAGTCCACAGCTTGCTTAATATTGTACTTTTTCCAGTAAAGAAACACTTTTCTGTCATGTTCACTATCACCTTGCACTTCGCCATCATCATCATCATCACCATCACTGTCCACTAGGTGCTGGATGAGCTGGGCGTCCTTGGTAGCTTCCCTCATTATCCTGAATTGCCGTCGCGAGTAGGCAGACTTGACCACAGATATTACCTCCTGGTCCAGGGGCTGAATCAATGATGTCGTGTTGGGTGGCAAGAATTCAACTCTGACGTTAGAGTCTGCATCCCTCAGTAGAGGTGAATATCCTGGGGCATTATCCAGCAGCAACAGAATGTTGAAGCGGATGTTGTTTTGGGCGCAATGCTTCTTGACCTGGGGAATGAACGCCTCCTTCATCCAATCTTGCGACAGCTTTGCCGACATGTACCCCTTCTTTGAAGACATTCAGTGCACATTCAGGTTGCTCATATCCTGTCGCTTGTAGGCCCGTGGACGTTTAGCACAATGAATAACTGTTGGTTTAAGGCGGCATGTTCCTGACGCATTCATTGCAAACAAGAGGGTGAACCGTGCCTTCATCGCCTTCCTTCCTCGTACGTGGGCAGAGTTGGCTGTGATGAATGTCCGCCTGGGCATAGTTTTCCAAAAGAAGTTCGTCTCATCCATGTTGAATATTTGGTCAGGTGTATATTGGCCCTCCTCAATCACGTGCTTTAAAAAGTCGGGATACTCCTTAGCCGCTGCCATGTCCGCACTTGCTGCCTCACCACTGATTTTCTTGTTCTTGATCCGTTGTCGTTTCATAAATTGATACACCCATCCCTTGGAGGCCACAAACAATGGTGGTTGTGCAATAGCCAGCTTCCTTGCAACCCCAACATATATCTCCCTGGCTGTGTCCATGACCTCATGCGTCTCCACCGCCTGGTTCCTCCGTGCCTGCCGATCAAGATACCTGGCCAGCAACTGTTTTGTCTTAAGGAGCACCTGATTACGACTCCGCAAGGCGTTGCTGGCTCCCTCTGACGATGCCAATTCCATGTGCTTCCTTATGTGCTCTCGTTTCTGGTAGATTCCTCGGACCGTGGACTCGTTGATACCAAATTTCTTCCCCACGCTGCACTTGCTCTCACCACCGTCGATCAGCCGCACAATTTCCAGTTTCTGAGCATAAGGCAGGTTCTTCCTCTTCCTCACTTGCTGTCCTGGGTTAGCCGCGTTACGTGCACCAATGGTAGGAGGGTTGGATGGGGTATTGGTGGCCATTGTGGTTGAACAATAGGTCTTCACGGCTATAGCTGCTGTCGACTGGTAACGCTGACTCTCTCTGAACCTTGGCGGGAAGGATGGGTAGCTGTAACCATGTCTTGGGCCAATCAGCGCTCGGGTAGCCTGTGACGTCGCGCCAATCACGGCGCGAGTATACGCATGGGCGGAGCCCGCGCGATTTGAATATTTCTGGCCGACCATTGTCCGCGATAGCAGTATTTGAGGTTGCGATAAAGGTAATCGTGTTGCATTTCACCTGTCCGTGATAGCCATGAAACGCGATAGCAAAACCCGTGATAGCCAAGGGTTGACTGTATATATACATATATATATATATATATATATATATATATATATTTATATAATATATATATATTTATATATTTATATAATATATATATATATTTATATATTTATATAATATTTATATATATATTTATATAATATATATATATTTATATAATATATATATATTTATATATTTATATTATATATATATATTTATATAATATATATATATATATATATATATATATATATATATATATTTATATATTTATATAATATATATATATTTATATTATATATATTTATATATATATATATATATATATATATATATATATATATATATATATATATTGCCAGATGCCTCAATCCCATTCGGGATGGCCACAAAGAAATCACCTCCACGTCGCCCTGTTCCCCGCCATTTCACTGCCCCACTCCCAACCCACACCCCCCGCTCTCATATACCTCTCCACCCCATCCCTCCATCTCATCCTCGGCCTCCCTCTCCATCTTCTCCCCTCCACCTCACTCACATACACTCTCTTCGTCAGTCTTTCACCCTCCATCCTCTCCACATGGCCAAACCATCTCAGTGTATTCCTCCTAACGCTTCCTATCATATCCACATCCACACCACAACGCTCCTTTAGATTCTCATTTGTCAGGCTGTCTCTCCATGTGACTCCACAGGCTCCTCTTAAATAACTCATTTCCACTGCTCTCACTCTTGACTTGTGTCCTTCCAGCAACGTCCAAGCTTCACTTCCATACGTTAGAGTTGGTATCACAATACTGTCATGTAGTAACTTTTTCACTTCTGTGCTCACTTCCCTGGTTCTTATCACTACTTTCAAGGAACCAGCAACCTTTTATTCATCCCTGCTGTACCCTGTCAAGCACTTCACCCTCCAAACCTCCATCCTTACTCATCACACTACCCAAGTACTTAAATGTACTCACATTTTCCAATTCCTCACCATCCAGCCTCGCTGTACATTCACTGACTTCACCTCTCTCAAAGACCATCACTTTACTTTTCCCTACATTCACCTTTAGATTCCGTTTCTTACACACTCTCCCAAACTCATCCACCAAGCCATGCAGCTCTCCTTTGTCTTCACTCAACAACACAGTATCATCTGCAAACGACAGTACAGGGAGTTTCCAAACACTACCCACTCTCACCAGGGCCACTCCAACATCCACTACCCTACCTTGTACCTCTTTTATTATCCCATCCATGTACAGATTGAATAACCTTGGAGACATGACACATCCCTGTTTCAACCCAACCTTCAAAGAGAAAAATTCACCCAGTTCACCATCCACACGCACTGCAGCCTTCGCACCATCATACATACTCTTCACAGCATTCAACAACTTCCCATCTACTCTATATATTCTTAATACTTTCCACAATCCTGTCAACCCTGTCATATGCTTTCTCCAAATCCATGAAACCGCATACAACTCTTTCCCTTCTCTAGAAACTTTTCCACTAAAGATCTAAGAATGAATATCTGATCTACACAACCTCTTCCCTTCCTAAAGCCTCCCTGTTCTTCTCCAACTAATTCCTCTGTTCTATCTCTAACTTTGTCAATAAGTATCCTACCATTCACTTTTCCTATTATACTAAGAAGACAGATGCCCCTATGATTACCACACACTTCTTTTTCCCCTTTTCCTTTGTACAAGGGAATAATTATACTTGACTTCCAATCCTCCGGGACTCTACTTTCCTCCCAGGCCAATCTGCACATTTTCCACATCCATTCTACTACTATCTCTCCCCCATACTTCGGCATTTCACCACAGACTCCATCAATTCCTGGAGCTTTCCCCAATTTCACTTTCTTCATTGCTTCCACAACTTCTATCCTACTGATTTCTTCCTGTCTTCTCACCTCCATCCTCCTCCCAGCCATTGCCCAGCCACTTATACTCGCATTACTTCCATCCTCTATGTTCAACAGTTCCTTAAAGTGTTCTCTCCATCTGCTCACTTTTTCTCCCTTCTCCACTAGTAATCTACCATTTTTATCTTTCACTCCCCTGCTAACTTCACTTCCACCCTGTCTTACTCTTTTCACCTCTTTCCAGAACATTTTCTTACAGTCCCTCCACTTTACACTCAAATTCCTTCCAAATTCCTTATCCACTCTCTTCTTGCTCTCTCTTACTAATCTTTTCACCTCTCTTTCTTTCTGCATATAACTCTCTCTTCCGCCTCTCAACTTCTTCCATGCCCCTATTTCTCATCCATTCATTGTATACTTTCTTCTTTTGTGCCACAGCCTGTCTCACCTCTTCATTCCACCACACTGTTCCTTGCACACCCCTCCGTCTTCTCTTCATCCCACACACCACATCACATGGTGCACATATTTCTTCTGTAAATATCCTGCACACACCTCCCACGTCCCCCATCTGCCCCAATTCATATTTGCCCAATTGTTCCTTCACTTCTCTCCTATACTCTGCCTTTTTCTCATCCTCTTGTAACCTTTTCACTCTCCTTACAAATACTCCTTCTTCCCATCCTTCCCTTCTTCTATTTCTCCATCCTAAATGGACCTTGATTCTGACCACCACCAAGTAGTGGTCAGAAAGTCCACTCCCCTGACCTTTATTAGCTCTTGCATCCATTACACATTTTCGTATCCTTTCATTCACACACACATAGTTAATCATTGCCTTCCTTTCATTCAGTTCACCACCCACCCTTCTCATCACTCGCCATGTACACCTGTGGATCATTTTGTGCCTGAAGAGGGTATTGGCTATCACCAACCCCCTCCCAGCACAACTGTCAACTAACGCACTGCCATTCTCATCTATCACAGCAGGCACACCCCACTCACCAACTATTCCAGCCACCTTCACATTCCCTACTTTACCATTCATATCACCGATCAAAAACGCTCTCTCATTCCTTCCAAACTTTTCCATGCACACTTCCACATTTGTCCAGAACTCTTCTCTCACTCTGCTTGTACGATCTTTCATTGGGGCATACACACACACAATTGCCCACATTTGTATTCCAACTTTCAATCTTACCCACACAATCCTTGACCCAACTGATCCATACTCTCTTATGCTCTTTTTCCATCTTTTACTCACAACTATACATACTCCTTCTTTTGCCCTCTCATTCTCACCTACTCCCACACATATGCCCCATCCATACTCCCATTCTCTCACACTCTCACCTCTCCATTTCATTTCAGTTATTCCAGATACATCAACTTTCGCACTCTCAAGCACCTGGACAATCTCTCTCTCTTTCACCTCATCATTCGCTCCCCTTACATTCTACGTTCCGACTACGATGTCGTTTGTCTGGTCCTTGGTCGTCATCTTTTGGTCAGTCCTTGGCCGAGGCTTATTGTTTTTCTTTTTAGTTAGTTGTTTTCCAGGGAGGGGCACTTAGTCGTCTTTTATGACAAGCAGGGATACTGGGGGAGTATTCTTGAAAAAAACCACTACCCCCAGGGGGTATATATATATATACAGTAAACCCTCACTTTATCGCGGGGTTATGTTCCAAAGGCACCTGCGACAAGCAAAAATCCGCGATGTATTGATGCTACCCCTAAAGTGCCTATTTATTGTCTCTATTAATAAGAAAAACCAGTACGGGTACTCACTGATGATGAATGAGATGAATTGAAGATGATGATGATCATGAAGTTCAGTACAAGGTGTATACAGTATTAGTTGTGCAGCTCTTGAGAAGGCGCCTATGACGACATTTCTGTGGGCTGTGAGTGAAACGTAAGTGTAAAGTAACAGTACTGTACAGTACTGCTTGCCCTAAAATGCCTATTTACTACTACTAATAAGAGAAAACAGTAAGGATACTCACCAATGCAGAACGAGTTGAATTGAAGATGTACATTACTGTATATCTTCAGTTCAACTCGTTCTGCATCGGTGAGTATAGAGACCGTAGCGAGCGAAACGTAAGTATAAAGTTACTGTATTGCTTGCTAACTAATAAGGACATGAAATATCACTGAAATTAAGAAATAACAAAGAAAGTGAATTGTACAGTACTGTACGGGTACTCACGGATGATGATTTTGACTGATGATCATGAAGTAGCTGTGCAGTACGATGCTCCTGCTGCTGATGATGTACTGCACAGTGAAGCAGAGCGTTTACAGCTCTTCAGAGGGCGCCTCTTCATCAGGCGCTTCAGGTGATGTAGGTGCTTCAGGAGGTGCTGCTGCTGCTGGAGATGTAGGTGGAGTCTTTTTCAGTGGCTTGAGGAACATGGTGATGGGGAGTTGTTGCTGTTGTTTCTTCATGGTCTTGAGGAGATTTCTGTACGACAGAATGGCTGTGTCAGTCGCATTGGAGAACTGCACAGCACGAACCATGTATGGATCCTATTTCTGAGCCATCAGCTGCGGGTCGTTTGCGGCTCTTACCATGTCAGACAGGCGCTCTAATGTTAGACCCTCCTCCTCCTCTTGTGCTGGATCTGTTGGCTCCTCGTCCTCCCCTTCGCTGGCTGACTTGGTTAACTCTGCCAAATTCTCATCTGTCAGGGTCTCGGAGTGTGTGTCAATGAGGTCATTGACTTCCTGGGGCGTGATGTCAGCAAAACCTTCACCACCGAGGATCTTCGCCAGCTTGACAGTCTTGTTCACTGCAGAGTGGTGAATTTTGTCGGGGGAAAAGCCTTTGCAGTCGTTCACACACTTGGGCCACAATTTTTTCCAGCAAGCATTAAGGGTTTCCTTCTTCATGTCCTGAAGCGCCTTCTGGATGATGAAGAGACACGTCCTGATGATGAAGCTGCGCCAATAACTTTTCACTTGGAAGTTGTTGTCCCTATCCATTGCATCCACCAGGTGTTGAAGAGATCCTTTGGTGTAGAGTGTCTTGAAAGCACGGATCACTCCTTGGTCCATAGGCTGGATGAGAGAGGTGGTGTTAGGAGGCAAATATTCAATCTGCACTCCCTCGTGGTGCAAATCAACAGGGTGGCCACCAGCATTGTCCAACAACAGCAGCACCTTGAACTCTAGTCCCTTGTCACTGAGGTATTGCTCGGCCTGAGGGATGAAGCACTGATGAAACCAGTTGGAAGTCAGGAGCTTCGTAATCCATGCCTTGGGGTGGCTCATCCAGTGGACTGGCAGCACGTTCTTGTTTTTGTTCTTGAGAGCCCTGGGGTTTGCTGCCTTGTAGATGAGGCCTGGTTTCATCATGAAGCCAGCAGCATTGCCACAGAAGATAAGAGTGACTCGGTCCTTCTGTGCTTTAAAGCCAGGTGCTTTGGCTTCCTCCTGCATTATGAATGTCCTGGACGGCATCTTCTTCCAGTACAAGCCAGTCTCATCCATATTGAAAACCTGTTCGGGCTTGTAACCCCGTTCCTCTATGATCTGCCGGAACGTTTCCTGGTACTTTTCCGCAGCTTCACTGTCCGCCGATGCAGCTTCCCCGTGCAAAGTCTCACTCCTGATTTGGAACCGCTTCTGGAATCGGTCAAACCACCCTTTACTGGCGTGAAATTCCTCAGGCTCTGGTGCTGTAGATGGTCCTGGTTGCGGCTTTTCGTCGTCGTCTCCTTCGGCGCCCTCTGCTACGAACTGGTTGTACAACTTCCTGGCCTTCTCGCGAATGATGTTGCTGTCCAGTGGGATGTTTTTCTTCCTGCGGTCGGTTATCCACAATGCCAGGGCCGATTCCATCCTTACGATGTGTTTCTTCCTGCCTGTAGACACCCTCTTAGCATTCTGGCAAAATCTTGCTGAAACAGCGTTCCTTTTGCGTCCTCGTTCTTCTTTATGTACCGCACTGTACTTTCGTTGATCCCGTAACGGCGTCCGACTGCAGCATAGCTTCTCCCTTCCCGCAGCATGTCGAGAAGTTCAGCCTTCTCCTGCAGCGTCATAACCTTCCTCCTCTTTACTTCCTTGGCACCAGGAGGCTTACAAGATGCAGGGCGTTTGGGTGGCATTGCAGGGGCTTCAGAAAACCAGGAGAAAGCGGCAAAAACAAGTGGTGAAAGGCTGAAGTGGGCACGGCAATATAGCTGAGGCAGGAACATGCGGTAAACTGGGAGGTGCGGTATGCTGGTGCGGTGAAGTCCCGCTCCTTTCTTTGAGGATGGCGCGTCGGCAGCAGCCAATCAGCGGCAAGTAAAAATGTACTGTAAAGCGTGTTTGGATTGGCTACTGGTAAGGCTCCAGCCAATTGTGTGCCACCTACCAATGAGTCTGGGTATTTCCTCACCCCACGCCAAGATTTCGCTTCTATTTTATCAAATATATTAGGCGATTTTTAATTATTATTTTAATTAATACAGCTATTAATATTTTAGAATAAATAAAGATGTAAAATACCATAAACATATCCATTTGAGAATACAGTACTGTACTGAAAATAAAGATGTAAGATAAGTACTGTACCCTAAAAATAGCCGTAGTAGGCTTTGCAGAAACCGTGACGAGGCGGGATTTCCCGCAATGTAAAAATACTTAGGTTCCAATGAAAATCCCGCGATAAAGTGAACCGGCAATATCTGAACCGCATTATAGCGGGGGTTTACTGTATATATATATATATATATATATATATATACAGTAACCCCTCCAATATCCGGATCAATAGAGCCATCGGTAGGTTCGGATATTGGTTTCGTCCGGATATTGGGCCCCAGCTTATGGACTTGTACTTATGGACCCTAACTCAGAGAAACACCTATACAACTCCCTCCGGACATGCATAGCACCTATTTAACACCCAAATCACACCAATAAGGCACATAAATGACTGAAATAAATGCAAAAGAAACTTAAAATGTGGGTTTAGAAGTATGTTCATACATTAATAAACATTCTGGTACTTATGGACTCTAACCGAACCTAACTCTGAAAAACACATTCCTACTGCACATGCATGAGGTAAGTATAGTATGAAAAAAAGTACAGTATGACACATTCTGGTAAGTATAGTATGGAAAAAAGTACAATATGAAACATTCTGCCTACTTACACCAAGTCTCTGGCCACCTCGATGAATAACCGCCTCCTCTCGGACTCTGGCAGTAAGAACGATTTCCTGAAGCACTTGCAGTACACTGTTCCTGAAGTCTTGCACTGAACTTAGTCAATAACACACAGAAGTCCGTTCTCTTCACAGTGTTAACTTTAGTCCAAATAATGTTCCATTAAATTTTAGTGTTGCACATTAACTTTTCCCAAGTTTTTTTATTTTCCAAAGCCAAAACAAAGAAGGTTAGTTACGTTAAATTTCGTTTCTACTGAGTCTTTTCTCTCATTTCGAAAACCTTAACACAACACACCATTTTTTTCACTGCACAACACTCAAAATTCCCGTGTGGTCTAGTGGAGAAGTTCTTGCTGTTTATTCGCTGTCAGAGTCCGAGAGTATCACTGGCAGGCGACCAGGGGGTGCATCGGTGGGTCGTGGTGATGCCGTACCGACTACAGAAGACTCTGAAGATAGCCGCAAACTCACATCGAGTGGTGACTCCACTGTAGCTGATGTGCTGGGCTGTGGCTCGGAGCATGAGGGCCTGTCTTGGGGAGGCAACGGAGTGGAACCAGGGCTTGGCACAGCGGGGGTCATGGGCCTGAAAAAACTGTCAATCGTTGACTGACGCAAGGACCGACGATTCTGGCGATTGATGATGCGCTGCCGGAAAGCACGCACTTCCTCCACGAGTCCCAAGGGCCCCTTCTCCCTGTCGCAGTCCGGGTGTTCCAGGTAGTCTAGGACGAACTCTAGATGTTCCCGGAGTGCGCTCAGCTTGGGGATGGCTGGAGTAGTGTCCTGCTGAGAGGAGTCCGCATCATCATCGCCTTCGTTGTCGGAATCTTCAAGTTCGTGACTGACACCAGCAACCGAAGACGCGATCTCGATATCAGACAATGTCTGATACCCAGGATCGCCTTCGTCATCATCCAACCACTCACGAACATCGTCCACATCAACATCGTCGCCGTGCGTACGTAGCCGTGCATGGAAGTCATCCACGTCAAACCCTAGGAAATCGTACTCCACATCTGTTCCGAGAAGCAGACGAGACCAACCATTTTCAAGAGTTTTCACAGGGACTTTCTTCCATGCACTAGCCCAGTTGTACAGCGCAGACTTGATGTTGTAGCGGCGACGGTTTTCCAAAGTCCGCTTGCCTCGAGTATCACGTCCTTCCCTGCACTCGTCCTCGTCCTCGAGAACAACCATCACCTCATCCAGGAACTTCCGACGGTACAGGCGCTTTGTTGCCACGATCACTCCTTGGTCCATGGGTTGAATGAGAGCAGCCGTATTAGGTGGCAGAAACATGCACCTAATACGGCCATTCTCAGCAACCAAGTCCTTGCCGCACGGGTGTGCAGGTGCATTGTCGAGGAGAAGGAGAGCCTTTACCTGGTCGCGAGGAATTCCCAGTGTCTTCGTCTGGTACTGGATGACCTCCTTGACGAAGTGACGGTGAAACCAGTCTTTGAAAATCACAGCCGTGAACCATGCTTTCAAAGAATGGTACCATACGACAGGAAGGACATCCATCACCCCGCGAAGGCACCGAGGCTGCTTTGCACGGCCAACAATAACGGGCTTAAGCCGGTGCATGCCGTTAGCACTGGCACAACACAAAGCAGATATCCGTTCCTTAGAAAGCTTGCGGCCAGGTACACGCTTCTCCGTCTCATCAGCTAGAGTGTTCGTTGGCACCGAGTGATAGAATAGGCCAGTTTCGTCAGCGTTATAGACTTGACCGAGAGTGAGGCCCTCCCTGTCGATCAAGCCTTTCACCTTGTGCCGAAACTCGTCCACTCCATCCTCGTTAGCGTCCAATGCTTCGCCATGTGCTTTACGGTTAGTAAGGCCATGTCGCAACTTGAACGCGAAGAGCCAACCCTCGGATGCCTTGAAGTCTAGGGCATCGTGAAGCCTTGCAAACTTCTCAGCAGCAGCTTTCAGCTCCGTTCCACGTACCATCACACCAGCTGCACGTTGCTGTCGATACCAAATCAACGTGGAGCGGTCGATTTCTGCATACTTGGGGGTAAACATAACCCTCCTCTCCACGTTGCGTTTGCTTCTCGACGAGAAGTCAGCCGTGTACTGCATGAGCTTGTCTCGGGAACGCTTGATATCGAACAAAGTCGACCGGGCCAGGTTGAACTCGCGGAGAATGCGTGAAGAAGACCAACCCGCATCAACTTTCTCCAATATCTCCCGTTTCTTCTCCAGAGTCAACACCACTCTCTTCCTTTTCTCAGGAGGCGGGGCCATCATCACACACACTAAGAGGAGGGCAGAGAGCAGCAGGAGGCCTTGCAGCAAGTACGGCACCACCACAAAAGCGAGCACGTGGGCAGCCATGGCGAAGAGCGTAGGTCCAGTCGCGGTGAGAGACAGGCGGGAAGTGGGGAGGATGCAGCGGCGCTCTATCGGACGTCGGAGGAATGACGAACCAAAACAATGCTCTCACGCGGCGCGCGCGGCAAGTTCAAATTACGGACGGCAAAAAATCGATTTTTTAAAATTTTTTTTTGGATTTTCGGACTATTTTGGGAATGTTTGATCCCAGGACGATAAGGTTCGGTTAGTGGGGATGTTCGGTTATTGGGCGTCCGGATATTAGGGTGATTACTGTATATATATATATATATATATATATATATATATATATATATATGTAGAAAGAAAGAGAGAGGTGAAAAGATTAGTAAGAGAGAGTAAGAAGAGAGTGGATGAGGAATTTGGAAGGAATTTGAGTGTAAAGTGGAGGGACTGTAAGAAAATGTTCTGGAAAGAGGTGAAAAGAGTAAGACAGGGTGGAAGTGAAGTTAGCAGGGGAGTGAAAGATAAAAATGGTAGATTACTAGTGGAGAAGGGAGAAAAAGTGAGCAGATGGAGAGAACACTTTAAGGAATTGTTGAACATAGAGGATGGAAGTAATGCGAGTATAAGTAGCTGGGGAATGGCTGGGAGAAGGAGGGAGGTTAGAAGACAGGAAGAAATCAGTAGGATAGAAGTTGTGGAAGCAATGAAGAAAGTTAAATCAGGGAAAGCCCCAGGAATTGATGGAGTGTGTGGTGAAATGCTGAAGCATGGGGGAGAGATAGTAGTAGAATGGATGTGGAAGATGTGCAGATTGGCCTGGGAGGAAAGTAGAGTCCCGGAGGATTGGAAGTCAGGTATAATTACTCCCTTGTACAAAGGAAAGGGGGAAAAAGAAGTGTGTGGTAATCATAGGGGCATTTGTCTTCTTAGTATAATAGGAAAGGTGTATGGTAGGATACTTATTGACAGAGTTAGAGAAAGAACAGAGAAATTAGTTGGAGAAGAACAGGGAGGCTTCAGGAAGGGAAGAAGTTGTGTAGATCAGATATTCATTCTTAGATCTTTAGTGGAAAAGTTTCTAGAGAAGGGAAAGAAGTTGTATGCGGCTTTCATGGATTTGGAGAAAGCATATGACAGGGTGGATAGAGAAGGATTGTAGAAAGTGTTAAGAATATATGGAGTAGATGGGAAGTTGTTGAATGCTGTGAAGAGTATGTACGATGGTGCTAAGGCTGCAGTGCGTGTGGATGGTGAACTAAGTGAATTTTTCTCTTTGAAAGTTGGGTTGAAGCAGAGATGTGTCATGTCTCCATGGGTGTTCAATCTGTACATGGATGGGGTAATAAAAGAGGTACAAGGTAGGGTAGTGGATGTTGGAGTGGCCCTGGTGAGAGAGGGTAGTGTTTGGAAACTCCCTGTACTGTTGTTTGCAGATGATACTGTGTTGTTGAGTGAAGAGGAAGGAGAGCTGCAAGGCTTGGTGGATGAGTTTGGGAGAGTGTGTAAAAAACGGAATCTAAAGGTGAATGTAGGGAAGAGAAAAGTGATGGTCTTTGAGAAAGGTGAAGTCAGTGAATGTACAGCAAGGTTGGATGGTGAGGAATTGGAAAATGTGAGTACGTTTAAGTACTTGGGTAGTGTGATGAGTAAGGATGGAGGTTTGGAGGGTGAAGTGCTTGAAAGGGTACAGCAGGGAAGAAAGGTTGCTGGTTGTTTGAAAGCAGTGATAAGAAACAGGGAAGTGAGCTTGGAAGTGAAAAAGTTACTACATGACAGTATTGTGATACCAAGTCTAACGTACGGAAGTGAAGCTTGGACGTTGTTGGAAGGACACAAGTCAAGAGTGAGAGCAGTGGAAATGAGTTATTTAAGAGGAACCTGTGGAGTCACATGGAGAGACAGGGTGACGAATGAGGATATAAAGGAGCGTTGTGGTGTGGATGTGGATGTGATAGGAAGTGTTATGAGGAATACACTGAGGTGGTTTGGCCATGTGGAGAGGATGGAGGGTGAAAGACTGACGAAGAGAGTGTATGTGAGTGAGGTGGAGGGGGGAAGTGGGAGGGGGAGGCCGAGGATGAGATGGAGGGATGGGGTGCAGAGGTATATGAGAGAGTGGGGTGTGAGTTGGGAGCAGGGCAATGAGATGGCGGGGGACAGGGCGACTTGGAGGCGATTTGTTTGTGGCCACCCCAAACGGGATTGAGGGGTCTGGCAATAGGTAGATAGATAGATAAATACTGTATATATATATATGAAAATATATACCGGTATATGTATATATATATATATATATATGAATATCTATCTATCTATAGCCCGACGCCCTAATCCCTCAAAGGGTGGCTGCAGACAAAATGCCTCCAGGTCGCTCTGTCACCCACCATTTGACTACCCACCCCCCAACTCACTCCCCCTCCCTCATATACCTCTGAACTCCATCCCTCCACTTCATCCTCAAGAACAACCTCTTGAGAGTTACTGAATGCAATATGCAGTTGGACAAGAGGCCCACCAAGACATAAAGTAACTTGGTGGTGGGATGGAGTTGTAGAAGCTGCAGTGAAAGAGAAAAGAAGGCTTTTCCGGGAACGGAAGAAGGATGGTAACAAGAATGAATACTTAGCGTCCAAGCTTAGGGCTAGAAGAGAGGTATACAGAGCAAAGTCTGAGTCACAGAGATTTTTACTTGATAATCTAAATCATGTGGAAAGGAAAATTATGATATTTAAGGTGGCAAATCAGATGAAGAGGGATAATCAGAATATTACATGTGAGCAGTGTGTGAAGAATGATGAAGGAAGGGTAGTGGTGAACAGTGGGGATATTAAAGATTCATGGAGAGAGCATTATAGCTGGCTGTTGAATGAGGAGTTTGACAGAGACTGGGAAGGTTTGGAGCCACCAGATCCAGTGTTTGACCTATGGCCTTTGATTGATGCTGCTACTGTAAGTGACGCAATAGGTAGGATGCAGGTGGGGAAGGCAGCAGGTGTGTCTGGGTTGACTGCCGAAATGTTGAAGGCCTCAGGAGATACAGGGGTGAGGTTAGTCACTGACCTGATAAATTTGATTTTATATGAGTGTGTTGTCCCAGATGATTGGCCGAAGAGTGTAATTGTAAATGTGTATAAAGGGAAGGGTGATGCCTTGGAAAGAGGATATTATTGAGGTATTAAGCTTTTAGATCAGATAATGAAGTTAATGGAGAGAGTTCTAGAAGGTATGATTAGAGAAAGTGAATATTGATGATATGCAGTTTGGGTTTATGCCAGGTAGGGGGACCACTGATGCCATATTCATTGTTTGACAGCTTCAGGAAAAATATATTGGTAGGAGAAGGGATCTGTATTTTTTTGTTGTTGATTTGGAAAAGGGCTTTGACAGAGTCGCTAGAGAGGTGGTGAAGTGGGCAATGAGAAAGCTTGGCTTGGAGGAGTGGCTGGTTAGGGTTGTTATGGCTATGTATGTGGGTGTTCGCATCCAGGTAAGAGTGAATGGAGATTTGAGTGATGAGTTTTCTGTGAACGTTGGTGTGCATCAGGGGTCAGTTTTGAGTCCCATGTTGTTTATCATGGTATTTGAAGCCCTCTCACTTATCTTCAGACACGGACTCCCGTGGGAGATGTTGTATGCTGATGATTTGGTGTTTATTGCAGAGAACGAAAGGGAGGTGTAGGAAAGATTTAGGAAGTGGAGAGATGGTATGGGGCACAAGGGCTTAAGGTTAAATGCAGATAAAACAAAAGTGATGATATCTAGGATTGGCATTGGTACAGTCAAAGAAGAGAGAGAGTGGCCATGTGCAATTTGCCACAAGGGCGTGGGAAGTAATTCCATCTTGTGCAGTGTTTGTGATAAGTGGGTGCACAACAGATTTAGTGTCATTAGAGGTTGACCACGAGAAAGTTCTGATTATATGTGTGCGGCATGTCGGGGAGAGCAGTTGGAGATTGTCAGGAGTGAAGGATTGAACTTGCTGGTGAGTCATTTGAGTGTGTGGAACAGTTTTGTTATTTGAGAGACATGTTATGTGCTGGAGGTGGGACTGGAGCTAGCTCTGTGGCTAAGGTTAGAAATGGTTGGAAGTTGTTCAGGGAACTGTTGCCTTTCCTGACATTGAGAGGACTCTCCGTACGTGCTAAAGGGTCTTTGTATGCAGCATGTGTTAGGAGTGTGATGCTGTATGGTAGTGAGACCTGGGCAGTAAAGGAAGAGGATATTCACAGGCTCAGACGTACAGAAATGATAATGATTTGGTGGATGTGCGGTGCATCCCTGCGTGCAAGGCCTGGGGGGGGCTGGGTTTACGATGGAAGAATTGAGAGGTAGGATGGGACTGGAGTGTATTGGTGACTTGATGAGGTGAGGTAGATTGAGATAGTTTGAGCATGTGGAGAGGATGAGGGATGATAATTGGGTGCAGAAGGTGAGAACTTTTAATATTGGGGGTGGGGTTGCGAGGGCTACTCTGTAAACGTCGTGGGGCGAGGTCATTAAGTGTGACCTCAGGGTTAAGGGACTGAACAGGAAGGCTGCCATAGATCTTGCAACATGGAGAGCCGCCATTAGGTGACCAAGGCATGTTGGAGCCTTCAAAAACGTAACGAACAAGAACGAAATGATATATACAGGCATACCCCGGTTTAACAATTTAATTGGTTAGGTAAAACCCCATTATTAGGCAAAGTATCATATATCAGGGTACTTTTAACATGTAAAGTAATGTGGAGCGTTTACCAGCCTTGGGTTTCTCTCCGCAGCCAAGCCTAAAACCCACCCAAATGAGCCCAAAAACAAGTTTAAAGTCAGTGTATATGGCCTAACAGCTGTCAAGAAAGCTAACCTAAGCCTAACACCTGTAAATAACTCTCTAAAATCAACAAATTCAATCTGAAAAATGTCAAATATAAGTCTGGAAAAAATCAGGCTTAGTAAACTGTACTCCTAAATGACAATGTTCACCCCACCTATGGCTAAAACACATTAATGTAAGTCTAAAAACATTTTATAAATCAACTTAAGCAGCTTTTGTTTAAAATATCATCAAAATTGGTGAAAAAATCAAAACCTGTCATTAAACTGGAGTTTGGCCATCGTTAGGTGGAGTATGGTGGTATTTTTACCCCCATGATTAAGCCAGGGTATCGCATCTAGGGGTATCGTATATCGAGGTATTACTGTACACCTAACCAACCGAACATCATAGCCTGGCCATGCCTACCAAGCCTTTTAAACATGCTTAGAACCCTTACATTGGCCTAAAGTTGGGCAAAATCATTAACACAAAGCCTATTCTATAAGAAGTGTTGAATAGCTCATGTAATTCCATGTAATTTATTGAATATTTTACTGAAAGTTCAAATTTGTAAGTGCGAAAATTTGTTAGTAGACCTTTTGTAAGTGGGGGAGGACATTTGTTATTACTGACCCTGTAGGTAACATATATGTAAATTATGTACAGTAACCTCTCAACTAACACGAGTTTAAAAAACATGTTTTCGTTTTAACATGAGCAAATATTTAAGGAGAGATGTTTAACTAACAAGGTTTTCTTGATTTAACACGACTTTACACGTACGTGATGGTTTCAGATTAGCTGCGCACGCCTTGGACAGTCCTGAGCTGATAGACCGTGTGTGGCAATTTATGCATAAATACAATTTTTTATTTGTTGCTTAAACTGGCTTTATTCTAACCATAATATTCGAAAATGAAGTTTGGCCCCATTCTTAGCAATTTGGCTCATTGTCGGACAAAATTTGGCCAGGAAAGTGATGGCAGATCTAAATTGTTACAATTTGATGCTGTAGAACAGAAAGAAGAAAACCACTCAGACCAAGATAGAGCAGTTCTTTATGAAGAAGACAGAAAACGTAAGGGAGTTATCTTCATCACCAGTAGCACGGGAGTCAGAGGAAGAGGAAGGACAGCAGAGCAAGGAGGGACAACAAATTTAGGGTGGGGAGCGCCGGGAGGTGGGTTAGCGAGGTGAAGAGGGACAGCAGCAGACGACAAGTGATGCAGAGATGAAGTGAGGCTGTGTGTTGTTATTGTTTGTGACCTACTTACTGTAATGAAAATGTTGCTTTTACTGTAGTGTTTTTATGACCTACTAATGGATAAATAATGTTGAAGAACTTTCACAATGCCATGAATGAAGTAGAATTGAAAGAAGATCCACGTAAAAAGCGAAAACTATTTATTTGGGGAGAAGTAAACAATGCTTCGGCCCAACTAGGACTCAAATGTTGTTTATTTCTCCCCAAATATACTGTTTTTGTTTTTTTCGTGGATTTTCCTTCAAATTAATATTGTTGCTTTAAGTTTAGAGTAGCATAACTCCCCAAATGGGTAGACTTTCCCAGAGTCCAGGAACATAACCCCCAATAATACCATTGTTTCTTATGGGAAAATTATGTTTAAAAAACGCATTTTTAACTAACGCGACCTCTCCAGGAACCTAACCCTCGCGTTATTTGAGAGGTTACTGTACCCACATGTAAATTATGTATAGACATACCCTGGTTTAACGATGCAATTGGTTAAGTAAAAATCCATCACTAGGTAGGGTATCATATCTTAGGGTAGATTTAACATGTAAAGTATGGGGATGCATTTTTG
This sequence comes from Coenobita brevimanus, assembly GCF_032717465.1. Taxonomy (NCBI): domain Eukaryota; kingdom Metazoa; phylum Arthropoda; class Malacostraca; order Decapoda; family Coenobitidae; genus Coenobita; species Coenobita brevimanus. The sequence continues at coordinate 20,843,590 of NC_137040.1, read as the reverse complement.
AGCCTTGAGTTTCCCCCCCAACCAAGTCCTGAACCCACCCAAATGAGTACAATCTAAATGGCCCAACAGCTGTGAAAGATGCTAACCTAAGTCTGAAACCAGTGCCCATCTTACTTGTACCCAGTCAAGGTCACTGGAGAATGCGATCTCTGGCTCATCTTCAAACTTGGTAGAGAAGAAGCAGCAGCATTGTATGCAGTCCAACCATTAGATGGTCCCGGGACAATTAAATAAACATCTGTTATGCATAATGAGAATGTATGAATGGCGCTGAATCGTCCAAGGTGTGAATGGTTGTGATGGAGGCTCACTGATGTTTTGATGGAGAATGCGATTGATGATGCGATTGGGATAGCCTTTTCAATGGCCCCTCTTTATGTCGTTTTAGTTGCTGTTCTGGTTGCTAAGCACTTTTATTTTCTTGTCTCTTATTTTCCAGCGTTTATTTAGAATTTCCTTTGTATTTTCAAAGCGTTTTCCCTTGAACGACCCGAATGGAAACACATGATTTATCGATCGATGATGTGATCGTGATTGCCTTTCCAACTGCCTCTCTTTATGTTGTTTTAGCAACAGTTCTGGTTGCTGAGCTCCCCTATTTTCTTCTTTCTTATTTTCCAACATTTATTTAGAAATTCCATTGTATTTTCAAAGTGTTTTCCCTTGAACTAACCGAATGTAAACACATGATTTATCGATTGATGATGCGGTCATGATAACCTTTTCAACTGCCCCTCTTTTTGTTGGTTTAGCGACTGTTCTGGTTGCTGAGCTCCTTTATTTTCTTCTCTCTTATTTTCCAGCATTTATTTAGAAACTCCTTTGTATTTTCAAAGTGTTTTTCCTTGAACAGCCTGAATGTAAGCACATGGTTTATCAGTGTTACAGTTTTCATCAGTGCATGAAGTACAGTATTTACTCTTTAAGCTTTCCATAATTATTAATATTTATTCAGAATTTTTATTATTTACTCCATGATAGGTTAGATGACAGTTCAGTGGCCAAACACAAAATATTCTTTGTTAAGTCACCTAGTTGTCCACACTGTTTTGTAGCTCATCTGATGGGCGAGAATCCATACTCCGAATGACAGTGGTCACCTATGGCAAGAACATTAATCTAAGCCTAAAAACAGTTTATAAATCAACCTGAACACAAAACTTAAGTCTAAATTGTCATCAAAATCGGTAAAAAAGAAAAAAAATTGCAAAACTGGGGTAGGTCTATGTTAGGTGGGGTAGGATGGTATTTCTACCTCCGTCATTCTTCTGGAGTATCACATCTAGGGGTATCGTAAATTGGAGTTTCCCTCCCCTGCAACCCACCAAGTTTGAAACACCTATTGCTATAACTTAATACCTACAGTACCATACTGTACTGTGCTAAACATCCAGTGAATGATGGATGGACATCATAACCCGCTAGCCTGTACAGTAGCTGATGTACAGTAATCCTTTGTGGTCTAGTGGCCAACGTAATCACTTTACAAATATTGGAAAACTCCTCCTTCTCCACCCATTGGAGCTGGGCAATGAGCGGGGATGTGTAGCAAGGTGATGGAGGCCTGCTAATGGATACAATGTTGCGATGTCTCTACTGGCCAGCCAGGTGACTTTGACCATTCAGTAGGTAGGTAGATGGCTGCTCGTGCCTAAGAGCATCCGAGTGATCTGGGCAGCTCGGGGACTTTGACCATTTAGTGAGGAAGCAGGCAGCCATTTTTGCCCAGCTGGTGGGCTGCGGTCTATTACCTGTGTGAGGCTGGGAGCGTCCAACTGATCTGGCTGGGGTACTGTGACCGTTCAGTGAGGAGGCAGACCATCATTTTTGTTCAGCTGGTAAGTTGCGGTCTATTGCTCACAAGTGGCCAGAGAGGCCAGCCGGCTGCCCAACTGATTTTTAAAAATTTGTAGCCACCCAACCAGCCATGTTGGATATTTTATGTTCGGATATGGACAAAGAAATCCAGATACAGATATAATAGAGCCAAGGCCTAACATTCAGATATGGAGCATCTGTATAATTGAGGGGTTACTGTAGTTGTAGTACCTGGCAGTAATTAAAGGAGTAGTTGTACCTGGCAGTAGTTGTAGTAGTAGTAATGGTAGTGGTAGTAGTAGTAGTACAGTAAAAGTCCAATTCTTCGGCATCCAATTCCCCGGCAAATCTGACATTTCGGCAATTTTGAGAAATAGTCCCATTTACGAAAATCTTTGATTGTTCGGCAGATTTTCCTATTTTTTTCATCCCCTCTACTGCTGGGGACTTCTTCCAGCAGTAGCAGACTCCAATCAACCCCTTCTATTGTACATATGTAAATAAGGAACCTACTATAAGCTTAGGTAAGTGCATGTGAACTTGTAGGCCTACTGTATCGTTACATTTATATACAGTATGTTCACTAATTTCTTTATTTTTCATATTCACATATAGTACTGTATTCATTACAGTACAGTGGAAGCTCGATTATCCAGGCTCGGATTATCCAGCTTTCGGTATATCCAGGCCGTGACCCAATGGTTCAGTGGTACAGTAATTCATAGAATTATCCGTACGATAGCTCCGGATTAAACAGGAAGCATCCAGTTTCTAGGGAGAGAGGCATGGATAAACCAGAGAGAGTCTTGCTCACCCTGCCCCCACCCACACCTCCTGCTCACAACTCGATCACAAGGGTGGTATGATGGAGTTTGGTGAGGCAACTGATACTCCTGACATAGCCTAACCTTGCTTAACTACTTAATAATTTAACCTAATTTAACCTAACCTGGGCTCCAGTTGGGAAATTGGGAAACTAAATCCACTTTTGTGTACGATGAGTTTCTTCCATTATGCCCGAAGCAATCGTAGGTACGGCTTAAAGAACGTGATAAAAGAGAAAATCTTTCAGCAAGAGAAGGTAATTTACTACCCTCAAAATAGAAAAACACAGAAAACAAACTGGAGGAATATGAAGTGAAATGGTGAGGTCTTTAGGCTGTATGTTTAGACAAAAAGTAATGGGTTTCCTAGTTTTAGGGAACGAAATGAAACAAGGATGTCTGCTAATCAGAAAAAAAAAAAAAAATACTCATGTGTTCTCGTAAGGTAGCATTCAGTTCTGCATTCTTCGTTAGGTATCGCGCCTCCCAACACATTTCGGACCAACAGAGCATTGTTATTTCTTCCTCTTACATTTACTCTTCACTCTTTTGTTCGTTCTTACGTGTACTGTATGTGTGAAAGAGAGTATTAATACAAACAATAATGCATTCCATTAACCCCATCATAGCTGTCAGCCTCGAACAATGCTTTACTGTACCGGTGTCAGGGATGTTGGGTTAGGGAGAGCTATAAAAAACTGCGAACAATTATGGGAAGGAAACGAAGGTCACTTGTTGTTGTTGTTGTTGTTGTCGTTGGCGCCTACTCCCATCCGGGAGTTCTTGTCTTTAAACAAGATGACTTATATATTTATTTATTTATTTTTATTTTTTTTATTTTTTTTTTCTCAGTCTCTATTGTTCATTTCTATGTTGCTCCTTATATTCATAATTACTTCTCTTTGTTTCATTATTCTGCCCACTGTATTTGCTACAACCTGTAATTCATTTTGTTTTAGTATTTCTGTTATTGATTCTTTTCCTTTAATGTCGCTTGTTAAATCTTCGTATGCTTCACATATAAATAAATGATGCTGATTTTCATTCTCTTCTTGGCACATGTCACATATAAGGTTAGGCTCATACTTTTTCTTATAATTTTCCTTCCCTTCTAGCATTCTGGTTCGAATAAAAAATATAATCTTTGCGCTTTCAAACTCTATTTCCTCTAGGTATCTCTGTTGGCCTATTTCTTGTTCCACTGATTCCTTTGTCTTACTCCCTTTTCTCATGTCTTCACAAATTTCTTCTTTATTTTTTGTCATTATTTTTTCTTTTATTACCCTTTTTGCCACTCTCTCTTCTAATGTTTCTAAGTCTTCAGGTATGCTGTACTTTTCTTTAATGTCTTTTATTTCTATCACGTACTCTCTTTCAAAATCTTCACAATGTTTTCTCATCTTTACTTCAACAGCGTCTTCTTCCCTATTCTTGAGTTCAATGTAATATTCAAGTTTTCTTTGATTAATTTTGTGTTCTATTTTTACTTCCTGTGTTTCATATAATAAAGCACATTTCGGTGTTGTCCTTGGTACTTTGATTAATTTTGTTAAGTACTGAGTCTGAACATTATTTAGAGCTTTCTTTTCTTTTTCTCTTAATGTTTTCCCACTTTCCCCTCCAAACAACATTATCGGTAATACACAAGTATTAAATAATTTTAGCCCTATTTTAATTCTACTTTTTTTCAGTTCTTTTCTATTTATGATGTTAATACATTCATTTGCTGCTACCCTTGCTTTATTTATCATATTTTCCACTTTAATATTCTGTTTCCCTTTTTCTTGTATAATTATTCCCAGGTACTTATGACTTTGTGTTCTTACAATTTCTTTACCATTTATTTTTACTCTTTTTCCCTTGCCTACTAATGCTGATTGCTTTGTTTTATGTTCATTAATTTCTAGTCTTTTTAATTTTAGAAATACTTCAATTGTGTTTATTGTATCCTGTATTTTGTAATTTTCCTCTATTGCCATGATATCATCTTGAAATATTAATGGGCTTATCCTTACATTTCCTATTTTCCAATTACTTTCTTTTTCCCTCATCATTCTGCTTAGTGTAGTTATTGAACTTATTTTGGCCCCTAGCACTGATCCCTGTCTTATCATCTCTTGTACATACACTCCTTTACATTCCCCAATTTCAGTCATAGGTATCATTTCATTTTTCATTTTAATTTCATATATCATTCTCCAGTTTTTACCCTTTATTCCCTTTAGCCATAACTCCTTCATTACTTCCTTTAATACTATTTTGTCAAAACACTTTGATACATCAAAATATACTGCTGTTATTTCTTTCTTTTTCTGTTGTGCTTCTTCAATAATATTTCTTATAAAAAAATGATGTTCCCTTACTGATTTTCCTTTCCTTGCCCCACACTGGTAATCACTCATATTCTCCAGCTTTTCTGTCTCCTTCATTTCTATTATTTTCTCCATCATTTTCATCAGGTGTGAGTTCAGTATCAGTCCTCTATAATTGTTTAAATCTTTCTTGTTACCTTTTCCCTTATATATATTTTTTATGTATGCCTTGTGCCACTCATTTGGTATTATTTCTCTATCATATATTTTCATCATCATTCTTATTATTGAATCCTTCATACTTTTCCCACATCTTTTAATCATTTCATTGCTAATTTTATCTGGGCCAGTTGCTTTACCAGTCTTTAACTTTGTTATTACCATTTTCACCTCTTCCTCACTTAATTTTTCCTCTTCCTTGTTTTCATACATCCAACATTCTCTGATCATACTCTCTAAGCAGTCTGTGTATTCCTCATATCCTTTTGTTAAATCATTTGTTTTGTATATCTCTTTATAGTATTCTGTAACTCTTTCTTTTATCTTTTCTGGGTTTCTTATATCACTTCCATCTTTATCTGTTACTACATACTGCCACTGGGGTTTCTTGTTAAGTCTTCTCCTTAACTTCCACAGCGTATCACTATTATTTCTTTTATCATTAAGCTGATTACTAATTTCTTCTATTCTTCTTTCCTCATTTTCATTTATATATTTTGCTATATTTTGCTCAATCTCTTTTCTTTCTGTTATAAAGTTTGCTTTTCTGGTTTTATCATTCTCTTTTCTTATTTGTTTCCTTATCTTCCTTTTTCTTTCCATTAATATCTTCACCCTTTTATCTATTCCTGGTTTAACCCTTTTTGACATTCTTATTTTCCCAAATGCTTTATCCAGTATATTATACACTACTTTCTTCCACTTATTCCACTCAATTTCAATACTTTGTTCTTGGTAGTTTACTTTTTTCCACATCCTCTCAAAAATTTCATTTTTCTCTGTCATTTCTTTAAACTTTTCCCATCCTCCTTCTTTTTTAAAGTACCACTGTTTTACATAGTCATTCCTTACTTCTTTCATTTTATCATCCATTGCTATTAATATTGTATTATGATCTGTTTCTTTAACTTCTTTGTTTTTGTATTTCGTTAGCTTGTACATTCCTTCCTCATCTATATTCATATCTATTATGTCCTCGTATACACTCCTATTCGTTATCACATAATCTAATATAGATTTTTCCTCATTATTTCTTGTGTTTACTCTTGTCCATTTACCTTTACATTTTTCTGTTCCATTTACAATTACACCTTTAACATTTTCTACCATTTGAATCAGTGCTTTGCCTGCTTCATTTTTCCCTACATTATTTCCAACTATACCATCTTCCTGATTTCCTATTTTTGCGTTTAAGTCTCCAATTATTATATAATCTTCACCCACTTTTTCTATGTTTCTAATGTGTTCTTTGAGATACTGAAATTGTTCCCTAATTTTATTGTTTGTCACTCTTCCTTCTGTTTTTCCATATACACTAATTACATTCAGTGCTCTTTTTCTGGTTTCTATTCTTACTGTCATTTCTTCTATATCTTCTGTTTCCTCACTGATTTTTACTGTGTTTAACTGTGAATTTATTTTGACCATAATTTCTATTCCTCCACCCACCTTATTTTCTCTGTTATTATTATATGCTTTATATCCTTCTAACTTCACCACTTCTCCTCTTCTCAAGAACGTTTCATTAAGTACTATAATTTCTGGGTCTATTTTGTTTGTCACTTCTCTTAAACTTACTTGCTTTTCTTTAATTCCTCTACAATTTGCATACAAAATTTTAATATTATTTTTACCATAATTTTGATACTCTATACTGCTATGTTTTCTCTTTTCATTTGTTTTATGAGTACCTTTGTTCTTTATTTTGTCTTCTTTTTCCCTGTCATTTATATTCTCATTTTCCCTTACATTCTTTCTTCCTGCAAGTTTTTCATTTTCTTCCATATGTCTTCCACTCTCAATATCAATTTTTCTAATACTATTTTTCTGCTTTCCCAAAAATTTTCTTCCTTCAATATTTCTCTTATGTTCCTCATTTTTGTTTCACTATTTTCATTTACTATTTTGTCTTTTGTTTCTTCATGCACATAGTTGCAGTATTTACCCTTTTTACAATACCCTCTTTCAAAGAATCTACACCTTTCATTTCTTATATGATAAAACCTTCATCCATTCCCTTTCATACATTTTCCTTTCTTATAGTACTTGCATTCAATGTTCCTTCTTTCTATGACTGTCTCATTTATTCTCACTATATGTTTGTACCTACACTCTTTTCCAAACTTACATTTTCCTCTAGTAAAATACCAACATTCCTTTATTTCCTTGCCCTCTTCCAGATTTCCCTGTCTTTTTTGTTGTTTAACTTTTTCTGTACTTTCTTTCTGTTGTTCTTTTTCTCCTTCTGCCATTTCTTTTTTACCATTTTCTTTTCTGTCATTAGCTTCATAATTTTCTTGTTCCTTATGCTTCTTTCTATCAGTTACTGTTACTTCACTGTCTATTACATTATCCTCACTGGTTTTCACTACTTGGCTGTTTTTCCCTTCTATTTCATATATTTCACTTTGTTTTTTATTTTCATTTCCTATTTCTATCCCTTTTTGTTTGCTTTCTCCAATTTTTTCTATATTTTGTCTGTATTCTGCTCTTTTTCTTTTCCTGGTTTCTTCTTCCATCTTGTATGTTTTCACGACCCTCCTCTACCGTCTCAAACAGTCAGGCTGCCTGCCACTTCATCTCAGATGTTTTCGCCGATATGTTTAAATGCTAATGTAACATGCACCCTAATTATGAGCAAGTTTCTTCCATTATGCCGGAAACAAACGTAGGTAAAGCTTGAGGAACGTTATGATAATAAGAAAACAAACTAGAAAAATACAAAAACAAACTAGAGAATGTGAATTGAATTGGTAAGGTTATTAGGCTGTATGCTTGGACGAAAATTTACGAGTTTCACAATTATAGGGGACGAAATGGAACAATTATGTTTACTAATAAGAAAAAATACTTTCATCTCAAGTGTTCTCGTAAGGTGGCATTCAGTTCCACATTCTTTGTTCGATGTCGCTTCCCAACACATTTCGGACCGACAGAGCATACAGTTATTTCTGCTTCTTACAGTTAAGTGTACATTTATTGCACATTCTTTTGTTCGTTCGTGTATGTGTGAAAGAGAGAGTATTGATACAAACAATAATGTATTCCATTAACCCCTTATGGCTGCTAGCCTTGAACAATGCTTTACTGTACCGGTGTCAGTAACGTTAAGTTAGGGAGAGCCATAAAAACTGCGAACAATTATGGGAAGGGAACCAAGGTCACTGGTATGTTTACATGACCCTACTCTTACCATCCCAAACAGCTCGGCGGTCCTTTCATCCCAGATGTTTTCGCCGATATGTTTAAATGCTAAAGTAACATGCACCCTAACTTTATGTTTAAATTCTAATGTAACATGCCCCCTAATTTTCTTTCACGAATCATAACAAATCACAAGATGAGTTTAGGGGGTAGGGGAAAAAGCTAGGTGTACCAGACGAGTCTTTTCACATCTGTAAGAAAAAGAAACTGACTTTATAACTTTGAAAAAATGGTTTCAAGGTCTGCCACAGAAGTACACAAATTTCTGAACTCACGAACATTGAGTATTTGAGGGGGGTAAACATACGCTTTGCTGTAAGCAGTAAAAGCACCTTACCAAATCAGTTCATCCTGATAGTGTGTTATATTTTTTCTGATTATTTCTGGGTTGGTAAATAAACATTTCTCGTTAAATCTTTCCCCGCTGTTTTTATCTGTTCTGGTGTGACGACTCTTTGATTCGTTAACGTAATGGCAGAAGAGACTGTTCTAATCTAAGTGTTTAAACCTGGCCTAACCTAGCTTAACTGCACCTAATAATGTAACCTAACCTAATCTTCAGTTGGGAAGTTGGGAAACGAAGTCCACATTTGAGTAGGATGAGTTTCGTCCATTGTGCAGGAAACAATCGTAGGTACAGCTTTAGAACGTGACGATACTAACAGGGAGGAAATCTTTCAGTAAGAAAACATGATTTACCGAACTGAATATAGTCTGAAAAATGCTGAAACAAGCTGGAGGAATATACATTGAACTGGAAAGGTCTTTCTGGTACTTAAGTGTACATTTACCGGTAAATAAATCAGTCTACCAGTACAGTACTTGTGTTTTGTTTCCACCAGATTAATCGTGCTTTCGGACTAATCAGGCACCCCTTAACACCATATAGCCCGGATAATCGGGCTATCTCTGTATTGTACAGTATCAAACAGTATACAGTACTCTCTCCAAACACATTTGTAATGATATGAGTAGTGATGATAATGTTCACCGAAACATATAAGGTACTGAGTGGGTAGGGTTTTTGATAATTCGGCAATTTTGATATTTCGGCACTTGCCTGGTCCCATAGATGCCGAAAAATAGGACTTCTACTGTAGTAGTAATAGTAGTAGTAGTAGTAGTACCGTGATGTGCTGCTGCTGCTGCTAGGACATTTGTGATATAGCCAAATATGATCAAGATTTGTATGCCTGGTGGCATTGGAGGTTTCACAGCATGTCTTCCAATGCTTTTTGTTTTGTAAGTTATTTATGTCATTTTATTATTGCATTCCTATGGTTTCCATCAACAACATGCAGGAGGATGTTGAGACATGATATGCAAAATAAATACAGTAATTAGAAAGAGTTGTTCCGAAATCTCCAGACCCATCTAGAATTTAATGACCTTCCTCTGTGGCAGGGTTTTTGTTGTAGCCTGGGGCTTATCTGGATGTGAGCATGGCAAGCTGCAGGCTGAAGTTGCCATTCTTCTGCGGTCCACCATCCTTCTCTTGGAGGATATGTGAGTGAGTTTAGGGACAGTGCCACTGTGTCAAGGTGTTCCTTTTTAGCACAGAGCAGAAAGGGAGGTTGAAAAAGGAATGGATCAGTGTCTCCAACCACCACCCCTACCATTCCCAGCTGTCTGTCCATTACCACCCCTTAAAGTAGGGTTGACCTGGCAGTGAACCTCAGTTGGTCTGCTAACACTGCACCCTTTTTCTTTGCAGCTGCTACATAGTAACATTGATTGTGTGGAACGCCGCCAGCTTGGGATGACTGGAGGAACACTCTGGCTTAAGTGTAAAGACCTCAGGATTCTTCAGTTGGACATCATTGGAGCTGACCAGTTTGCCAAAGTAGCAGACACCCTTGAAGATCTTATACGAGTTGGTGAGTCTGTTAAGTTGTGGTACTGTATTTGCCAGCCACCCCTGCAGTATAGTAGGGCCTTGCTACATACTGTAATGGGATTATGTCAAGTGACAGCCCATCTCATTGTGGTTATTCGTATAGTTTTTTTTTCTTTTATGCAAGAAAGAAGGAACCAAAGGCTTGGAGCCCGCAAACCGTTCTTTCCAAGAAAAAACAAAAACAATACAAAAGAGAGCCAAATTCAAGATCCATTCATTTTGAGATGCCTGGACACACTACGTTTGAAAGACTGGAGCTCATAGGAAGTAGGAAATACAGACAGAGGGAGACAGTTCCAGAGTTGACCTGTTGCATAAATGAAGGAAAGGGAGTAACGGTTAACACTTGCATCAGAGAGTTGGAGAGAAAAGGGATGAGAGTTTGTTGCTAGACGGGTGCTACGCACAGGTCGTAGAGGTGGAGGGATGCAAGCAGACAGTTCAGAGGAGCAGTGACCATGGAAGTAAAGATAGAAAAGAGATAACGGTGAAACAGTGTGGCAAAGAAACAGAGGTTGAAGGGAGGCAGTAAGAGAGGAGCCACCCCACACATGAGAGTTGTACTCTAAACAGGGGCGAATAAACCCATGTACTGTACTGTAACTACTCCATCTTCTCCATTATTGGTTCCCTGGTCCATGTAGTGTGCTTGGGAGTCATGAAGAGCAGCTGTTTCCCAGCTGTGAGGATTGCCGGAGACTTCTTGATCATGGTTGATACAGTTTGACTAGGGCAGCTTAAGGTTGTCAGGGATCTTACTTCCCCCTTCTCCAGCCCTTTGGTGCATTCGTTTCGTTTCTTTTTTGAAGGCTCCAACATGCTTGCTTGCATCAGCCTTTGTCATCTAATGGCGGCTGTCCATGCTGCACGATTCATGGCAGCCTCCCTGTTCAGTCTCTTAATCCTGAGGTCACACTTAATGACCTCGGTCTGCCCCTTGCAATCCCACCCCCAGTATTAGCACTTCTCACCTTCTGCACCCAATTATCATCCCCCATCCTCTCCACATACCCAAACCGTCTCATTCTACCTCTCCTCATCACAACACCAATACACTCCAGTCCCATCCTACCTCTCAACTCTTCCATCGTAAACCCAGCCCCCTCAGGCCTTGCATGCAGGGACGCACTGCACATCCACCAAATCATTGTCATTTCTGTACGTTTGAGCCTGCGAATATCCTCTTCCTTTACTGTCCAGGTCTCACTACCATACAGCATCACACTCTTAACACATGCTACATACAAAGACCCCTTAGCACGTAGAGAGAGTCCTCTCAATGTCAGGAGAGTCGACAGCTCCCTGAACTTCTTCCAACCACTTCTCACCCTAACCACAGAGCTAGCTCCAGCCCCACCTCCAACACATAACATGTCTCCCAAATAACAAAACTGTTCCACACACTCAAATGACTCACCAGCAAGTTCAATCCTTTCACTCCTGCAATCTCCACCTGCTCTCCCCGACATGCCTCACACATAAAATCAGCGTTATCTCGCAGTCTACCTCTAATACCACTACATCTGTTGTGCACCCATTTATCACAAACACTTCACAAGATGGAATTACTTCCCATGCCCTTGCGGCAATGTGCACATAGCCACTCTCCCCTTTGACTGAACCGCCACCTACCCCAGATATCATCACTTTTGTTTTATCTGCATGTGCCCTTAAGCCCTTGTGCCCCATACCATCTCTCCACTTCCTAAATCTTTCCTCCACCTTCCTTTCAATCTCTGCAATAAACACCAAATCATCAGCATACAACATCTCCCATGGGAGTCTGTTTCTTAAGTCACATGAGAGGGCTTCAGGTACCATGATAAACAACATGGGACTCAAAACTGATCCCTGATGCACACCAGCATTCACGGAAAACTCATCGCTCAGATCTCCATTCACTCTTACCTGGGCGTGAGAACCCTCATACATGGCCATAACCACCCTAACCAACCACCACTCCAACCCAAGCTTTCTCATTGCCCACTTCATCACCTTTCTAGGGACTGTCAAAGGCCTTTTCCAAATCAACAAAAACAAAATACAGATCCTTTTTCTTCCTAATATATTTTTCCTGAAGCTGTCAAACAATGAATATGGCATCAGTGGTCCCCCTGCCTGGCATAAACCCAAACTGCATCTCATCAATATTCACTCTTTCTCTAATCATACCTTCTAGAACTCTCTCCATTACCTTCATTATCTGATCTAAAAGCTTAATACCTCAGTAATATCCTCTTTCCATGGCATCACCCTTCTCTTCGTACACATTTACACTCTTCAACCAATCATCTGGGACAACACACTCATATATAATCCTATTTATCAGGTCAGTGACTAACCTCTCCCCTATATCTCCTGAGGCCTTCAACATTTCAGCAGTCAACCCAGACACATCTGCTGCCTTCCCCACCTGCATCCTGCCTATTGTCTCACTCACAGTAGCAGTATCAATCAAAGACCAAGGGCCAAACACTGGATCTGCTGGCTGCAAACCTTCCCTGCCCCAGTAAAACTCCTCATTCAACAAACGGCTATAATGCTTTCTCCATTCATCTTTTATATTGTCACTTCACCACTACCCTTCCATCATCATTCTTCACACACTGATCACCTATAATGTCCCGATTATCCCTCTTCATCTGATTTGCCACCTTAAATATCATATTTTTCCTTTCCCCATGATTTAGGTTATCAAGTAAAAGTCTCTGTGACTCAGACTTCGCCCTGTATACCTCTCTTCTAGCCCTACGCTTGGCAGCCAAGTATTCCTCCTGTTACCACCCTTCAACCATTCGCAGAAAAGCCTTCTTTTCTCTTTAACCCGAACCATCCCAGGCATTCTTGTAATTTTATACCCACCCAATCCCAGACCAAAAGCGGAAAAAATTTTTATTGTATAAAATAATCCAAAAGGACATATAAATCAAGGAAAAACAAAAAAAAGTACTCCTTATAGGAGAAATAAGACCAGGATGGCCGTCTGTCGTGTTTTAACCCAGTTTCCCAAGCCGTGAGCAATGTTTTCCCACCCAGCCGGGTGGGATGAGAGAGAACGGGGGAGGAGAAAGGGGGATTCCCCTTTCTCAGTGTCCTCCACTGGCTCATATTCCTCCGCAGAATATTCATCCAGGTCTTTCTCTTCTGCAGAATCACTAAATGAAGGGATAGAAGGGTCCATGTGACAAATTCAACAGCCTACTCCAGCCCAATGAGGTGGAAAAATGGCGTGATTTTTGCGACATCCTAACACTCTGATGGACAGTGGCACACCGATGTTACCCACCCACGCAGAACCAAACTCAGTACTACAACTGCTTGGACACAGTGTTGCCAATACATTAAGCTACTCCTAAGCAAAAAATAAGCTAGATTAAAGAAGTTTGAGACATGCTATAGCGCTCGAATTTTGCTGTCGGTACCACCACGTCGCTGGGATTAATCGGGATGTTGTCTACTGTCGACACCATGCTGACGGCGGGATTGTACGGGTTAACTGCAGCTTCTACACCTTCATCCCACCACCAAGTTACTTTATGTCTTGGTGGGCGTCTTGTCCAGCCACACACTACATCAGTAACTCTCAAGAGGTTGTTCTTGATGGCTCTGTACTGTTCATTAATGTCTCTCTCTACGGTTCCCTATTCAGCCACCACTCTCCTCATCTCACTATAGAAGGCATCCCATACTGCTTGGTTTTCCAGCTTCCATATTTTCCTCCAAGGTACATAGGTCCTCTTTTCATCACCCATTCTTTAAGTACCATATCACAAATCAATAGTTTGTGCTGCTGCACACACTCCTCGCTTCCTAAAACTTTAACAATCCTCACTAACCTCCTATCAGCCCTCCTGACCAGAAAATAATCTATCTGACTGCAATTTCCCCCTGACTCATACATAATTAACCTACTCTCTCCTGTCCTAAAATGTGTGTTGCACACAATCATGTTCGTTGCCTCCTCAAACTCAAGTATCCTTTCCCCGTCTGCATTTCTTACGCCATACACACATCCCCCATGTACTCCTTCGTAACCTTGAGCTGCTTCACCTACATGACCATTTAAGTCCCCTCCCAAAACCACTATCTCATCATCCCCCATACCATCTACTACACGTATTAAGTCATCCCAAAATTTATCCTTCTCTATCTCATCCAATCCTGCCTGTGGAGCATATGCCGATGTAACTGCATTCATCATTCCACCCAACAAATTTTCACTACCAATATCCAGTCGCTTACTCTCATAACATTCATAAACATATTCCACCCATTTCTCCACAACCAACTTACCTATATCCCTGTATTCGTCTGTCTCCCCCTGCCAAAACAACTTATAGTAACAGTCCTTCCCAACAATCATTCTGGCTGATCCACCCCTGTACCAGACTTCCTGCAAACATACCACATCCACCCACCACCTACTGAATGCCTCAATGACTTCCCCCGTTCTTCTCCTCAAATTTCCCACATTCCGGGAACCCAGTGTCCAATTTAACTTCGAGGGAAAGGCTTAACCTTTTGCTTTTAGTCTGTCATTTAGCGCTTTGGTAGCACTAAACTTTGCACTGGGCCCTTCACAAGGACCATACTTTCCACTGAGCCCTTCACTAGCACTATATTTTCCACTGAGCCCTTCACTAGCACCAGTCTTACCACTGGGACCTGCACCATTGCCAAACATTATCTCAAAGTTTCAAGTTATTTCACTAATAAATTGTATCTTCTCACTTTATATTGCACACTACACTGATGAGCATGCACTTGCACTGCAGTATGGCAGTAGTGGTGGTGGAAAGACGGCAATACACAGGCATGAAGATGATATAACACAATGAGTGTAAAGAGAGACAGTCACTGCAATAGATCACATGAGAGTTTGGCTGACTAAGACATGGACTTCAAAGGGGTAGGAGGAGGGGGGAACCGTGCATGGAGGCTTTAAAAAGGGTTCTGTACATGTAGATGTGGAGAGCCATCTTGGATCAAGCATTTAACTGTTGGCTTGTCTATGTAGCCACATGGACACACAATCATTGCAGAGGGAGGGGGAGATCGCTCTGACCATTACTATAGTGATTCTTGTGATTGTTCAGCGAGGCCAGGTAGAACTTCTTATAGAGTGTTACAGTATTCTAGTGACTCATCACATTGCAAGGTCTGATTGTATTCATTATTCTTCAAGCCATGAACCCCATCCATAGATATGAAAAAGAGGTTGAGAATGTGATGATAATGACTGGGGACTATATATTGTAACTGTGGTTTTGTCAAGCACAGGGAGCAACACTGTGTTATCCATTCTTCTACAGAGTTTTCACAGGCACTCCATAAGAGGTGACTTTTTTTTTTTTCCTCATCATACTGTATAATGCCATCAGGGGAAGCAGGCTCGTCATGTACCTTTAAATGTCTGTGGCAAAGATGGGTTGTTACTGTTTTCCCTGTTTATTAAACTGCCTGAATATACAGAGTCAAAGTATAAAGACTCAAAACTCAAGCTGAGAATCTCACATTGTTACAGATCTTATAACACACATCAGAGACATTCTTTCCCAGTAGTTTCCAACAACTGATGGGAAAAAATTAGCATGTTTTGGCTTATATTTTAACTCCGAGTCCATAGAAAACATCAGCTTTACCATGGCAAGCCTCAGATTTGTATGGATACTGTGTAATTGCTGTCATTTGATTTAGATTTAAATAGACGGTGATCCTTTGGTTATTGCACATAATTGGTACCGCACATAATGCATGATAACAAAATTGTTCGATAACAAAAGCACAGAACCTATAGGCTTCATCCTAACTGATACCAGACATCCCACTTGTAAACCCAAAGTTTGCTTCATATAACAATTTAGACCCACTAAATACATACATACTGTTATAGTATCGGAAGCACACATAGGCATGGTTAGTCAATAGAAAATGATGAAAAAGGCACAATAAGGTAGAAATATGTACCATATAGAGACCTTAGATGGGCTTGAGGTAAGGGGTTCTAAGGCTAAGGGGTGGAAAGTTATTGGTCTTCACCAGCTGGGATTAACCCTTTCAGGTTGCAAATAGGTCCATACGTCCAGTCTGAAAAATCACATTTTTGACCCCCCCAAAAAAATCAAGGCTTGTAAATTTAGAAGAAAATATAATATTCTTTCATAAGGAACTAATACGCATCTGTGTACAAAATATTAGGGCTCCACTTACCATACAAGTCATAGTAACAATGAGAGGTTGCATAGCAAGTGGTGTGTGGTGTCACAAATACATGTAAATGCATTTCTGTATACAGTAAAACCTCGATATAATGGACTTCAATAGACCAGATTTTGCTTTTATCGGAATTGAGAAGCTACCTGGCTAAATTCCTCTATCTCAGAAAAAGTCCGATAAAGCCAGAAGCAGTCAGGGCTGCCTGACCACTCCAGCCATATTCACCACAATAAGGTAAATAAAAGACATGTTTAGTAGTGTACAGTACAGTATTATAATATACGTTATACTATTTGACTAATGTAGTGAAGTTATAACACAGTACAGTACCGCATTGGTAGTCAAAACAATTTAAAAACTGTTCGTTCTATCCGGACTAATGTCTGATATATCGGAAAAAGTTTGGGTTAGCAGGGGGATGTCCGGATGTCGCTTTTCTTGGAATTTCGCATTTTTGGAATGGCTTGGGCCCCAATTACTCTGCTATAATGAGGTCTTACTGTACAAAATTATAGAGAAACAATCCTGCTAACATAAAATAATAAATCTGTGTTATATCTTCTCAGTACCCAGGAAGTGCGTAAATATTGAGAAATACTGATAACATACACCAGCTTCTCACCACAGTTTTGGGATTCACTCAAGTAGGCAAGCCATGATCGTGGCCAGGAGACCTGTACTGATAAAGCCACGATCGTGGCCAGGAGACCTGAAAGGGTTAACTTGAGTAGGGCCTCATCGTTGAATCCCTCAGAGCCATCAGAAACCACAGATTATGGACCATCATTGTCAACAGAAGCCAGCTCAATTGTGCGATAATTTTTTTTTTTCTTAGCCTAAGAATGTACGGTAACAGGAGGAGTGTAGATTTTGCATTTAGCACTGATACTGAAAGATACTTTATCCAAGTGCACAGTGACCAAGGAATCACTGTACAATACTGTGTGTAACAGTGATTTGGTCCAGCAGAGGAACTAACCCAGGAGTATCTGCTCTTTTACTGAGCCATGAATTCCATCCTAAGGTGGGAAAAAGAGATGTGGATAATGATGATGATGATGATGATGATAATACATGTGTAACAATGGGTTTCTCCCACAGAAGAGCCAACCCTGCAGTATCCATTCTTCTACCGAGCTATGTATCCTGTATTGGAGGATGGGTGGACTACCTTCCTGCCTGAGTCAGAGTTCTCACGTCTGGTGCAGCCTGGCGATGACTGGCGCATATCATACGTCAATAAGGATTATAAGGTTGGTGTTAACTTTAATTACAAGAGGAAGAGACAAAAAGGGAAGAATATAAGAGAGAAATAGAGGAGCGCTTGGGTAAATATGGATTGGAGCAGATAGAGTACGTGGAAGATGTGTGCAAAATGTTCACAGAAGAAATCTGTGCAGCATGTGAGGTGGTGTGTGGGGTGAAGAGAAGATGAAAGGGGGTGCAAAGAACAGCATGGTGGAATAAAGAGGTGAGACAGGCTGTGGCACAAAAGAAGAAAGTATATAGTGAGTGGATGAGAAATAGGGGCGTGAAAGAAGCTGACAGAATCTATCTATCTATCTATTGCCAGACGTCTCAATCCCGTTCGGGGTGGCCACAAACAAATCGCCTCCAAGTCGCCCTGTCCCCCGCCATTTCACTGCCCCGCTTCCAACTCACACACCCCTCTCTCATGTATCTCTCCACCCCATCCCTTCATCTCATCCTCGGACTCCCCCTCCCTCTTCCCCCCCTCCACCTCACTCATATACACTCTCTTCGTCAGTCTTTCACCCTCCATCCTCTCCACATGACCAAACCACCTCAGTGTATTTCTCTTAATGCTTCCTATCACATCCGCATCCACACCACAACGCTCCTTTATATCCTCATATGTCACCCTGTCTCTCCATGTGACTCCACAGGTTCCTCTTAAATAACTCATTTCCACTGCTCTCACTCTTGACTTGTGTCCTTCCAGCAATGTCCAAGCTTCACTTCCATATGTTAGAGTTGGTATCACAAAACTGTCATGTAGTAACTTTTTCACTTCCATGCTCACTTCCCTGCTTCTTATCACTGCTTTCAAGGAACCAGCAACCTTTCTTCCCTGCTGTACCCTTTCAAGCACTTCACCCTCCAAACCCCCATCCTTACTCATCACACTACCCAAGTGTAGATGAGTAGACTGTAGCACCAGTCGAGCAGGGCAGTACTCCAGAGGTGGATGGAAAGCTGATGACAGGGAGTGCTGGAGCTCCCGTTTCATCAGCCCTCAGGACTAGTTCCTGACCATCCCCTTTTGCTGAACTTTTTCAGTGTCTCAGTTACACAGAGAGTAGGCCAGCATGCTCTCCAGTACAAATTTCTCTAACTATCTACACCAAACTACATGCACAGTACACACTACACTTCCTTTTCCAAAAATAAAAAATCATGGTGTCACAACACACAGCCTCGGAGTCCCCAGGGGGGGGGGGGACCATAAATGCCCCCACCATCCGCCCCTCTCCCGATGGCGACTCGAGGTGCCTGGAACCACTGTCTGACTCTCTTCTTCTTCATTTCTGCAACATTCGCGGCCTTTCCTCTAACTTTCGCTCTGTTGAGCACCGCCTGTCCTCCTCTAAACCTCACCTTCTTTTTCTAACGAAGACTCAGCTGTCTGAGGCAACTGACAGCAAACCCTTTTCTGTATCCTCCTACTTTCTCTATACTCATTTCAAAGCCAAAGGTGGCTGTTGTGTATATATACGCAACGACTTATCTTGCTCTCGTGTTCCTGAACTCGATTCTTCTGAATTCTCTACACTCTGGCTTCGGCTTTCCTGTCATTCTCTGACTAAATATATCTGTGCTGTTTACTTATCTCCTAATTCTACTGACTATCAAAAATTCTTCGACTATCTTACTTCTACGATGGAACACATTCTACCCATTTCTCCTTTCTCTGAAATCTCCATTCTAGGAGATTTCAATGTTCACCACCACCTTTGGCTCTCCTCTCCTTTCACTGATCCACCTGGTGAACAAGCCTACACCTTTTCTATCCTTAATGACCTAGAGCAGCTTGTACAGCACCCTACCCGTATTCCTGACCGCCTTGGAGAGAGCTCCAACATACTTGACCTCTTCGTCACAACTAATCCTTCTGCTTACTCTGTTAATCTTTTCTCTCCGTTGGGCTCCTCCGATCACAACCTTATTACCTTAACCTGTCCTATCACTCCGGTACGGCCTGTGGACTCTCCAGGGAAACGTCGTCTGTGGCATTTTGGAGCCGCGGACTGGGAGGCCCTCAGGCAGTACTTCTTTGATTTTCCCTGGAATGATTATTGCTTCCGTGGCCGGGAGCCATCTGTGTGCGCCTTGCGCATTACGGAAGTTATTCTCTCGGGCATGGAAGCATACATTCCATTCTCATATCCTTTGACTAACGCAAGAAAGCCTTGGTTTAATCACGCTTGTTCTAATGCTGTCCACAACAAGGAGAGGGCCTACAAAAGGTACCGGAGCCAACCCACCCCTGAATCACATTATCTTTATGTTTCTGCCCGGAATCGTGCTAAGTCTGTTCTTCGCTCTGCTAAAAATAATTTCATCCATACTAAATGCTCTCAACTCTCCAACTCGAATTCTTCCCGCTCCTTCTGGCACCTTGCCAAAAATCTTTCTAACAACTTTATCTCATCATCCTTCCCTCCTCTTTTCTACTCTGATGGTTCTGTAGCTATTTCTTCTACTGATAAAGCAGATCTCTTCGCACAGACTTTCTCCTCCAATTCCACCTTAGACGATTCTGGTGCTGTTCCTCCATCACTTCCCCCCTCTGACTTCCTCATGGCTGACATTAAAATTTCTTCAGTTGATGTATTTTCTGCCATTGCTGGCCTCAGTACTAACAAGGCATATGGTTCTGGTGGAGTCCCTCCTGTTGTTCCCAAGAACTGTGCTTCTGTGCTTACACCCTGCCTAGGCAAACCCTTTCGCCTTTGTCTGTCAACTTGTACTTTTCCTTCTTGCTGGAAGTTTGCTCTCATTCAGCCAGTCCCAAAGAAGAGTGACCACTCCCAACCCTCCAACTATCGTCCAATTGCTTTAACGTCCTGTATTTCAAAAGTTTTTGAGTCAATTCTCAATAGAAGAATTTTAAGGCATCTTTCCTATCACAACCTTCTTTCTGATCGTCAGTATGGGTTCCGTCAGGGACGCTCCACTGGTGATCTTCTCACCTACCTTTCAGACTCCTGGTCATCCTTCTTTCGGGACTTTGGCGAAAGCTTTGCCATTGCACTTGACATCTCAAAGGCTTTCGATCGAGTCCGGCATAAATCTTTAATTTCGAAACTACCCTCATACGGTTTCTATCCTTCTGTCTGTGCCTTCATCGCTAGCTTCCTTTCTGGTCGTTCTATAGCCGCTGTTGTAGACGGCCATCGTTCTTCTCCTAGATCTATCAACAGTGGTGTTCCTCAGGGCTCTGTCCTATCACCAACTCTCTTTCTTTTATTCATCAATGATCTTATAAGCTGTACATCTAACCCTATCCACTCATATGCTGATGACTCCACCCTTCACCTTTCCATTCGGTTCCCGCAACGCCCATCTCAACAGTTGCTTCAACAAACAAGGGATGAGGCTATGGCACACCAAATGTCTGACTTGGCTCGTATCTCTGACTGGGGTAAAAATAATATGGTTGTGTTTAATGCATCTAAGACTCAGTTCTTACACCTATCAACCCGACAAAATCTTCCACAGGTATACCCATTAATGTTTAATAATATTCAGCTTAATCCTGCATCATCCTTGAACATGCTTGGGGTTTCATTTACTCGGGACTTATCTTGGAAAGATCATATTACATCTCTTGTAAAATCTGCTTCCAAGAGATTGGGTGTGCTAAGCCGACTCCGTTCTTTCTTTACCCCTGCACAATTGTTGACTCTATACAGGGGTTTTATCCGCCCCTGTGTGGAGTACAACTCTCATGTGTGGGGAGGCTCCCCACACAGAGCCCTTCTCAATAGGGTGTAGTCAAAGGCTTTTCATCTCATTAACTCTTCTCCTCTTACTGACTCCCTTCAACCTCTGTCTCTTCACCGCACTGTTGCATCTTTATCTCTTTTCTGTCGCTACTTTAATGGTCACTGCTCCTCTGAACTGTCTGCTTGCATTCCTCCACCTCTACGACGGGCGTGTAGCATCCGTCTGGCAGCAAACTCTCATCCCTTTTCTGTCCAACTCTCTAATGCAAGAGTTAATCGTTACTCCCAGTCTTTCATTTACGCAACAGGTCACTTCTGGAACTGTCTCCCTCTGTCTGTATTTCCTGCTGCCTGTGATCTCCAGTCTTTCAAATGCAGTGTGTCCAGGCATCTCAAAATGATCAGATCTTGAATTTGGCTCTCGATTGTAGTTTGTTTTTCTCTTGGAGGGAACTGTTACTGCGGGCTCATGGCCTTTGGTTCCTTCTTCCTCGCATTAAAAAAAAAAAAAAAAATACTTAAACCTACTCACATTTTCCAATTCCTCACCATTGAACCTCACTGTGCATTCACTGACTTCACCTTTCTCAAAGACCATCACTTTACTCTTCCCTTCATTCACCTTTAAATTCCATTTCTTACACACTCTCCCAAACTCATCCACCAAGCCTTGCATCTCTCCTTCGTCTTCACTCAACAACACAGTATCATCTACAAACGACAGTACAAGGAGTTTCCAAACACTACCCTCTCTTACCAGGGCCACTCCAACATCCACTACCCTACCTTGTACCTCTCTTATTACCCCATCCACGTACAGACTGAACAACCATGGAGACATGACACATCCCTGTTTCAACCCAACCTTCAAAGAGAAAAATTCACTTAGTTCACCATCCACACGCACTGCAGCCTTAGCACCATCATACATACTCTTCACAGCATTCAACAACTTCCCATCTACTCCATATATTCTTAATACTTTCCACAATCCTTGTCTATCCACCCTGCCATATGCTTTCTCCAAATCCATGAAAGCTGCATAAAACCTCTTTCCCTTCTCTAGAGACTTTTCCACTAAAGATCTAAGAATTAATATCTGATCTACACAACCTCTTCCCTTCCTAAAGCCTCCCTGTTCTTCTCCAACTAATTCCTCTGTTCTTTCTCTAACTCTGTCAATAAGTATCCTACCATACACTTTTCCTATTATACTAAGAAGACAGATGCCCCTATGCTTACCACACACTTCTTTTTCCTCTTTTCCTTTGTACAAGGGAATAATTATACTTGACTTCCAATCCTCTGGGACTCTACCTTCCTCCCAGGCCAATCTGCACATTTTCCACATCCATTCTACTACTATCTCTCCCCCATACTTCAGCATTTCACCACACACTCCATCAATTCCTGGGGCATTCCCCAGTTTAACTTTCTTCATTGCTTCCACAACTTCTATCCTACTGATTTCTTCCTGTCTTCTCACCTCCCTCCTTCTCCCAGCCATTGCCCAGCCACTTATACTCGCATTACTTCCATCCTCTATGTTCAACAATTCCTTAAAGTTTTCTCTCCATCTGCTCACTTTTTCTCCCTTCTCCATTAGTAATCTACCATATTTATCTTTCACTCCCCTGCTAACTTCACTTCCACCCTGTCTTACTCTTTTCACCTCTTTCCAGAACATTTTCTTACAGTCCCTGCACTTTACACTCAAGTTCCTTCCAAATTCCTCATCTGCACTCTTCTTACTCTCTCTTACTAATGTTTTCACCTCTCACTTTCTTTCTACATATAACTCTCTCTTCTGCCTCTCAACTTCTTCCACGCCCCTATTTCTCATCCATTCATTGTATGCTTTCTTCTTTTGTGCCACAGCCTGTCTCACCTCTTCATTCCACCACACTGTTCCTTGCACACCCCTCCGTCTTCTTTTCATCCCACACACCACATCACATGCTGCACGTATTTCTTCTGTAAATATCCTGCACACACCTTCCACGTCCCCCATCTGCTCCAATTCATATATGCCCAATCGTTCCTCCACTTCTCTCTTATACTCTACCTTTTTCCCATGCTCTTGTAACCTTTCCACTCTCCTTATAAATACTCCTTCCCATCCTTCCCTTCTTCTATTTCTCCATCCTAATTGGACCTTGATTCTGGCCAGCACCAAGTAGTGGTCAGGAAGTCCACTCCCCCAACCTCTATAAGCTCTTGCATCCATTACACATTTTCACATCCTTTCATCCACACATACATAATCAATCATTGCCTTCCTTTCATTCAGTTCACCACCCACCCTTCTCATCACTCGCCATGTATACCTGTGGATCATTTTGTGCCTGAAGAGGGTATTAGTTATCACCAACCCCCTCCCAGCACAAATGTCCACTAACGCACTGCCATTCTCACCTATCTCAGCAGGCACACCCCACTCACCAACTATTCCATCCACCTTCACATTCCCTACTTTACCATTCATATCACTGATCAAAAACACTCTCATTCCTTCCAAACTTTTTCATGCACACTTCCACATTTGTCCAGAACTCTTCTCTCACTCTGCTTGCACGATCTTTCGTTGGGGCATACACACACACAATCGCCCACATTTGTATTCCAACTTTCAATCTTACACACACAGTCCTTGACCCAACTGATCCATACTCTCTTATGCGCTTCTTCCATCTTTTACTCACAGCTATACATACTCCTTCTTTTGCCCTCTCATTCTCACCTACACCTGCACATATACCTATCCATACTCCCATTCTCCCACACTCTCACCTCTCCATTTCGTTTCAGTTATTCCACATGCATCAACTTTCGCACCCTCAAGCACCTGGACAATCTCTCTCTCTTTCACCTCATCATTCGCTCCCCTTACATTCCACGTTCCGATTACCATGTCCTTTGTCCTGTCCTTGGTCAGTCCTTGTCCGAGGCTTATTGTTTGTTTTTTTTAGTTAGTTGTTTGTTTTCCGGGGAGGGGCACTAACCCTCCGCCAACCCTTTTAGTCGCCTTTTACGACTAGCAGGGATACTGGGGGAGTATTCTTGAAAAAAAAACCAGGGGAGACAGAAGAGAGAGTTATATGTAGAGAGGAAGAGAGAGGTTAAAAGATTAGTAAGAGAGTCAGAAGAGAGTGGATGAGGAATTTGGAAGGAATTTGAGCGTAAAGTGGATGGAATGTAAGAAAATGTTCTGGAAAGAGATGAAGAGAGTTAGACAGAGTGGCAAAGAAGTTAGTCGGGGAGTGAAAGATAAAAATGGTAGATTACTAGTGGAGAAGGGAGAAAATGTGAGCAGATGAGAGAATACTTTAAGGAATTGTTGAACATAAAGAATGAAAGTAATGTGACTATAATTGACTGGAGAATGGCTGGGAGATGGAAGGATGCAAGAAGAGAGGAAGGGATCAGTAGGATGGAAGTTCCTTGTACAAAGGAGAAGGGGAAAAAGAAGACTGTGGTAATCATAGGGGCATTTGTCTTCTTAGTTTAATAGGAAAAGGATATGGTAGTATACTTACTGATGGAGTTAGGGAAATAAGAGAGGAATTAGTTGGAGAAGAACAGGGAGGTTTTAGGAAGGGAAGAGGTTGTGTAGATCAGATATTGTTTCTTAGATCTTTAGTGGAAAAGTTTCTAGAGAAGGGAAAGAAGTTGTATGCAGCCGTCATGGATTTGGAGAAAGCATATGACAGGGTGGAAAGACAAGGATTGTGGAAAGTATTAAGAATATGTGGAACAGATGGGAAGTGTTGAATGATGTGAAGAGTATGTATGAAGGTGCAAAGGCTGCAGTGTGTGTAGATAGTAAACTGAGTGAATTTTACTACTTGAATATTGGATTGAAACAGGGATGTGTCATTTCTCCATGATTGTTCAATCAGTATATGGATGGGGTTATAAAAGAAATACAAGGTAGGGCAGTGGATGTTGGAGTGGCCTTAATGAGAGAGGGCAGTGTCTGGAAACTCCTTGTACTGTTGTTTGCAACGTATATTGTGTTGTTAAGTGAGGACGTAGGGAAGCTGCAGGGCTTGGTGGATGAATCTGGGAGAGTGTTTAAGAAACGGAATCTAAAGGTGAATGTAGGGAAGAGTAAAGTTACGGTCTTCGAGAGAAGTGAAGTTGGTGAATGTACAGTGAGGTTGGATGAGGAGGATGTGGAATAAGTGAGTGCATTTAAGTACTTGGGTAGTGTGATGAGTAAAGATAGTAGTTTTGAGAGTGAAGTGCTTGAAAGGGTACAACAAGGAAGAAAGGTTGCTGGTTCCTTGAAAGCAGTAATTTGAAACAGGGAAGTGAGCATGGAAGTGAAAAAGTTACTAAATGACAGTATTGTAATACCAACTCTAAAATATGGAAGTGAAACCAGGACCTTGTTGGAGGGACAGAAGTCAAGAATGAGAGCAGTGGAAATCAGTTATTTGGAGGAGCCTGTGGAGTTACATGGAGAGACAGACTAACAAATGAGGATGTGAAGGAGCATTGTGGTGTGGATGTGGATGTGATGGGAAGATTTAGGAGAAACACATTGAGGTGGTTTGGCCATGTGAAGAGGATGGAGAGTGAGAGACTGACAAGAGTATATGTGAGTGAGGTGGAGAGGAGAAGAGGGAGGGGGAGGCCAAGGATGAGATGGAGGGATGGAGTGGAGAGGTATATGAGAGAGGGGGATGTGAGCTGGGAGCAGGGCAGTGAAATGACGGAGGACAGGGCGACATGGAGGTGATTTGTTTGTGGCCACCCCTTATGAGATTAAGGCATCTGACAATAGATAGATAGATACTGTAGTTAACTTTAGCTTAATTTGAGAACTGTGACATACTTCATGAGCTGAGAACTGTAATATACATCATGAGCTGTTATAAGTTGGACTGGAACATACATAGTATTACTCAGGCTGAATACTGAATTTTCTTTATCATGATGGTCATTACAAATAATTACAGTAGATACTGGCCTGGGAATTTGCATGTTAAAGCATTGTTTCAGCTTGCCTCTTCCATCATATACACACAAAACAAGTCTTTGTAAAAATTTTATAAATATGTACTGTATATTTGTTTTGGTTTGCTGAAAAATATCTGTTATGTAATATGGGACTTTGTAGCAGCTAAACTATGCCACATAATGACTTAAAATTGGTGTATATATATTTTGTCAGAACTAGGAGTCTGTGAACTAAAATTTTTTCAGAAACTGGTGTGTTTTGCACACCAGGGTCACAGCACATTTTCCCAAAGCTGCAGTGTATGGGTGAGAACTACTCATGGGCTTTGAAAAGTTAGAATCTCCAGTCATTTTGAATACCTAGCATTGTGATGATTTCACTGATTAGTATTAACATTGCAAGATGTATTATGATTTGTATAGCACTGGAGAAGGATTTTGTACTTGGGACTGCCCATTTTCTCTGATTCATGTCCCAAGAAAGTGCAAAATTCCATGATCTACATTTAGAATAATGTTATATGTGAATGTACTTGAAAGTGTTATGTGGTAGGTGGGGGCACTCACCATCCACTCACTCGATGTATTGCTGCTCTCGGGTGTCTGCCCATTCCTCTCGTCCGTCCTTCTTTCCTTCCATCCTCTTCTGTCTTTCATTCCTTTATTCTTTCCTTGTCCTTCTGCTTATGGGTGACTTTACACTCACTCTTTTGTCTTTCTTTCCTTCACTGTTTCTTCTTCCTTCTGCCTGTGGGTGACTCTACACTGAGTGACAAGCCAAATGGTTTCCTGTACACCAGGAAACCATTTACTATGTTGGGTGGTTACCACAACCAAATTTTGGTGCCTGGTGGTTTAGTGGGTAATAACGGCACTCCAATCGGATTGAGCCGGTGAAGGTTTATGTCTATGGGGTGGTTGGGGTATATTGCTCATATAATGCCACTCAGGGATGAGTGAGGCTGGTCACTCTCATCTTAAATGTCAGGACCAACTTGCCTAGTCCCGGGCTTCTATGCTTCTCATGGGGCAACATAGGATTGGATGATGGATGGATGGATGGACTTGAAAATGTTAAGAGAAATGGCCAGATAGAGAGAATGGAATATGAGAGATTGCTCAGTGGAATGTATGTGAGAGAGGTGGAGAGGGGAAGAGAGTTTGTGTGTGTGTGTAATTCACCGGGTCGGTCAGGATCACTTGTTGGTCGTGATCGTCAGCTTTTACCCTCCCGGAAGGGAGCTGAGAGCTCATATAGTCCGATCTAAGGGCAAGGCTGTGACCTTCACACACGCACACACCCGTCCCCTTGCTCAAAGGGGACAGTAACCACCCACTTCGTCAGTGAAACTTTTTCGCAACCTGAGCGAGGCGCGAACTCTCGTCCACCAGTTGGCAAGCGAGAGCGTTACCACTGCACCAGCGAGCTGTGTGTGTGTGGGTGGGTGGGTAGATGGGTGGGTGGGGTGGTGTTGGTGTTGGTAGAATTGAGTGGTAAAGGCTCATGTTATGAAGAGAGGGATGAGGATAATAATGAGTGGTGAAGGGTAGAGTATCTCAGATCTGGTGTATGCAGATGATAATGTCCTACATGTGATAGTGGTAGTGGTAGAATTAAGAGAGGTAAAAGCTCAAGTTATGGAGAGAGGGATGAGGATAGTAGTGAGTGGTGAAGGGTCGAGTCTCATATATCTGATGAATGCAGATGATGCTGTGCCACACGTTAATGGTGAGCAAGAGTTTTATGGATTTTTACAGAGTTTAGTGGATATGTGTGTACTCACCTCTTTGTATAGTATTCACCAATGTGTATTTTATGGAAGTTGGGTATTATACTTGTATTGTCCTGTCACTAGCATTAGAACTATCCAACTTTTCCATGTGAGTATGAATATTCTTAGCATTTGCCACACTTTCATCTAATTGCTTCCATTTAACAATACATCTGTCTGGAAACTACATTTTCTTACATCACCCAGGCAGCTTAAGTTTTTAACTATGTCATTTTCTTCTTCCACCATCCACTATGCTATAGTCATTTCTATGAGTCTTTTCAATACCATGTGTAGTAGCAGCTGTGGCTCAGTGAGTTAGAGCACTCCGTGCTGACCGAAGGGTCGGAGGATCGAATCCACCCAAGGGTCATTGGTAGACATCAGGAAGGGCATCCGGTCATAAAATGCAACATGCTCCAATCCAAAGTCCTCTACCTAGGGGCAACGCTGTAGCCCTTCGGGGATACCTGGCGTAAAACCAAAAAAAAAAATTTCAATACCATGTGTACATTTAAATCATATTATCTAGATTTAAATAGTATTATCATGTCTTCTCCCTCTTTTCTCTCTTATTATGTAGGTAATATCAGTCTTTGTAATCTCTACTGATACTGTAATTCTCTCAGGTTTGGTATCATCTTAGTACACTTTGAACTTTCTATATTTTCATTCATTCATCATCCAATCCTGCGTTGCCCCACGAGGAGCGTAGGAGCCCAGGGCTAGGCAAGTTGGTCCTGTCATTTAAGATGAGAGTGACCAACCTTACTCATCCCTGAGTGGCATTACGTGAGCAATAAACCCCAACCTTCCCTTGGATTTAAACCTTCATTGGCTCAATCCAATTGGAGCACTGTAATTACCCACTAAACCACCAGGCACCAAATTTGGTTATGTGGTTACCACCCAGCGTAGTAAATGGTTTCCTGGTGTACAAAAACCCATTTGGCTTTCACTCAATACAGAGTCACTCACAGGCAGAAGGAACAGGAAAGAATGAAGGAAGGAAAGACAGAAGAGGGAGTGTAAAGTCATCCGCAGGCAGAAGGACGAGGAAAGAATGAAGGAAAGAAAGACAGAAGAGGATGGAAGGAAAGAAGGACGGAGGAGAGGAATGGGCAGACACCTGAGAGCAGCACTAATATTTTTTTAAAGTGAAATTGCTGAAAAATGGGAAAGCAGTTGGGGTTGATGAGGTGTATGCAGAGATGTTTAAGCACAGTGGAAAGAGTGGAATGAAGTGCTTGTTGGAGATATATAAGAAGGCATGGATAAGTGAAACTGTGCCAGCAGAGTGGAAAAAGGCTGTGATTGTACCCCCTGTACAAAAATAAAGGTGACCGAAGTGAGTGCAGGAATTATCTTGGCATAAGTTTATTGAGTGTGGTAGGGAAGGTATATGGAAGAATTATTATGGAGAAAATAAGAGAGATATCAGAAGTCCTGATGAGTGATGAACAGGGTGGCTTTAGGAGTGGCAGAGGATGTGTTGATCAAACACTTTCAGTGAGACAAGTAGCAGAGAAGGCTTGTGAGAAGGACCATAAGGTGTTTATGGCATTCATGGATCTGGAAAAAGCATATATCAAAGTAGACAGAGAAGGATTGTGGACGGTTTTGCACATGTACGGTGTAGATGGTAAGCTGCTAGGTGCCATCAAGGGTTTTATGATGGTAGTGAAGCATGTGTAAAGGTAAATGGGCATCTAAGAGAATGGTTCACGGTCAGTGTAGGCATGCGACAAGGTTGTGTGATGTCCCCATGGTTGTTCATTATATATATATATCCATCCATCCATCCATCATCCAATCCTACGTTGTCCCATGAGGAGCGTAGGAGTCCGGGGCTAAGCAGTTGGTCCTGACATTTAAGATGAGAGTGAATATATATATATAGATATATATATATATATATACTGTATATATATATATATACATTCTACCCACGTGTCAAGTGGGGTCGGTGGAGGATTAGTGCCCCTCCCTGTAAAACAATTAACTCTAAGCCCTTGGCCACCCCGTTTGGGATACATGGTGTCTGGCAGTGAATGAATGAATATATATATATATATATATATATATATATATATATATATATATATATATATATATATATATATATATATATATGTCTGTCCCCATTCATTAATACTGAAGATGACAAAACAAAAAAGGTTTCAAAGCAAGCCTGAGGACAGTAAATCACCCATGGGGATGAAGGTGGGTTCATGGAATGTGGGAAGTTTGAGGGGAAGAGCAGGGGAAGTCGTTCAGGCATTCAGTAGGAGGTGGGTGGATGTGGCGTGTTTGCAGGAAGTCCGGTACAGGGGTGGATCAGCCAGAAAGATTGTTGGGAAGGACTGTTGCTATAAGTTGTTTTGGCAGGGGGGGACAGACGGATATGGAGGTGTTGGTGTGATGGTTGCGGAGAAATGGGTGGAATATGTTATGAATGTTTTGAGAGTAAGCGATAGGATATTCGTAGTGAAAATTCTGTTGGGAAGAAAGATAGCTGTGATTATATCGGCATATGCTCCACAGGGAGGATTGGATGAATCAGAGAAAGATAGATTTTGGGATGATTTAATACGTGTAGTGGGTGGTATGCGGGATGATGAGATAGTGATTTTGGGAGGGGACTTAAATGGTCATGTAGGTGAAGCAGCACAAGGTTATGAAGGAGTGCATGGGGGATGTGCATATGGTCTAAGGAATGCAGAAGGGGAAAGGATACTGGAGTTTGGGGAGGCAACGGACATGATTGTGTGCAACACATATTTTAGGAAAAGAGACAGTAGGTTAATTACGTATGAGTCTGGGGGAAATAGCAGTCAGATAGATTATTTTCTGGTTAGGAGGGCCGATAGAAGGTTAGTGAGGGATGTTAAAGTTGTAGGAAGTGAGGAGTGTGTGCAGCAGCACAAACTATTGATTTGTGATATGGTGCTTAAAGAACAAGTGATGAAAAAGAGGACTTATGTACCTAGGAGGAAAATATGGAAGCTGAAAAACCAAGTAGTAAGGGATGCCTTCTATAGCGAGTTGAGGAGAGTGGTGGCTGAACAGGGAGCTGTAGACAGAGGCATTAATGAACAGTACAGAGCCCTCAAGAACAATTTCTTGAGAGTTACTGATGTAACATGCGGCTGGACAAGAGGACCACCAAGACATAAAGTAACTTGGTGGTGGGATGAGGGTGTAGAAGCTGCAGTTAAGGAGAAAAGAAGGCTTTTCCGGGAATGGAAGAAGGGTGGTAGCAAAGAGGAGTATTTGGCTGCCAAGCGTAGGGCTAGGAGAGAGGTATACAGGGCAAAGTCTGAGTCACAGAGACAATTACTTGATAACCTAAATCATGGGGAAAGGAAAAATATATTTAGGGTGGCAGGTCAGGTGAAGAGGGATAATCGGGATATCATAGGTGAGCAGTGTGTGAAGAATGATGAAGGAAGGGTAGTGGTGAGCAGTGAGGATATTAAAGATGCATGGAGAGAGCATTATAACCGGTTGTTGAATGAGGAGTTTGACTGGGACAGGGAAGGTTTGGAGCCAGCAGATCCAGTGTCTGGCCCTTGGCCTTTGATTGATACTGTGAGTGAGGCAATAGGTAGGATGAGGGTGGGGAAGGCAGCAGGTGTGTCTGGGTTGACTGCCGAAATGTTGAAGGCCTCAGGCGATATAGGGGTGAGTTTAGCCACTGACCTGATAAATAGGATTATTTATGAGTGTGTTGTCCCAGATGATTGGCTGAAGAGTGTAATTGTAAATGTGTATAAAGGGAAGGGTGATGCCCTGGAAAGAGGAAATTATAGAGGTATAAAGCTTTTAGATCAGATAAGGAAGGTAATGGAGAGAGTTTTAGAACGTATGATTAGAGAAAGTGAATATTGATGAGATGCAGTTTGGGTTTATGCCGGGTAGGGGGACCACTGAGGCCATATTCCTTGTTCGACAGCTTCAGGAAAAATATATTGGTAGGAGAATGGATCTTTATTTCGTTTTTGTTGATTTGGAAAAGGCCTTTGACAGAGTCCCTAGAGAGGTGGTGAAGTGGGCAATGAGAAAGCTTGGCTTGGAGGAGTGGCTGGTTAGGGTGGTTATTGCCATGTATGTGGGTGCTCACACCCAGATGAGAGTGAATGGAGATTTGAGTGATGAGTTTTCCGTGAATGTTGGTGTGCATCAGGGGTCAGTCTTGAGTCCCATGTTGTTTATCATGGTACTTGAAGCCCTTTCACGTGACTTTAGAAACGGACTCCCGTGGGAGTTGTTGTATGCTGATGATTTGGTGTTGATTGCAGAGAATGAAAGGGAGGCGGAGGAAAGGTTTAGGAGGTGGAGAGATGGTATGGGGCAAAAGGGTTTAAGGGTAAATGCAGATAAAACAAAAGTGATGATATCTAGGGATGGTGGCGGTACTGTCAAAGACGAGGGAGAGTGGCCATGTGCAGTTTGCCACAAGGGCGTGGGAAGTAATTCCATCTTGTGCGGTGTGTGTGATAAATGGGTGCATAAGAGATGTAGTGGTATCAGAGGTAGACTGCGAGATAATGCTGATTTTATGTGTACAGCGTGCCGGGGTGAGCAGGTGGAGATCGTCAGACGTGAAAGGATTGAACTTGCTGGTGAATCTCTTGAGTGTGTGGAAGAGTTTTGTTATTTGGGAGACATGTTGTGTGCTGGAGGTGGGGCTGGAGCTAGCTCTGTGGCTAGGGTGAGAAGTGGTTGGAAGAAGTTCAGGGAGCTCTTGCCTCTCCTGACATTGAGAGGGCTCTCCCTACGTGCTAAGGGGTCTTTGTATGCAGCATGTGTTAGGAGTGTAATGCTGTATGGCAGTGAGACCTGGGCAGTGAAGGAGGAAGACATTCGCCGGCTCAGACTACAGAAATGACAATGATTAGGTGGATGTGCAGTGCGTCCCCGCGTCCAAGGCCTGGAGGGGCTGGGTTTACAATGGAAGAGTTGAGAGGTAGGATGGGACTGGAGTGTATTGGTGTTGTGATGAGGAGAGGTAGATTGAGATGATTTGGATATATAGAGAGGATGGGGGATGATAATTGGGTGAGGAAGGTGAGAAGTGTTAATATTGGGGGTGGGGTTATGAGGGGTAGACCGAGAAAGACATGGGATGAGGTCATTAAGTGTGACCTTAGGGTTAAGGGACTGAACAGGGAGGCTGCAATGGATCGTGCAGCGTGGAGAGCCACCATTAGGTGACCAAGGCCGACACATGCAAGCATGTTGGAGCCTTTAAAAACGAAACGAGATTTACAGTAACCCCTCCAATATCCGGATCAATAGAGCCATCGGTAGGTTCGGATATTGGTTTTGTCCGGATATTGGGCCCCAGCTTATGGACTTGTACTTACGGACCCTAACACAGAGAAACACCTATACAACTCCCTCCGGACATGCATAGCACCTATTTAACACCCAAATCACACCAATAAGGCACATAAATGACTGAAATAAATGCAATAGAAACATAAAATGTGGGTTTAGAAGTATGTTCATACATTAATAAACATTCTGGTACTTATGGACTCTAACCGAACCTAACCTAACCGAACCTAACCGAACTCTGAAAAACACATTCCTACTGCACATGCATGAGGTAAGTTTAGTATGGAAAGAAGTACAGTATGACACTTTCTGGTAAGTATAGTATGGGAAAAAATACAATATGAAACATTCTGGTAAATATAGTATGGAAAATAGTACAACATGAAACATTTTGGCTACTTACAGCAAGTCCCTGGCCACCTCGATGAATAACCGCCTCCTCTCGGACTCTGACAGTAAGAACGATTTCCTGAAGCACTTGCACTACACTCTTCCTGAAGTCTTGCACTGAACTTAGTCAATAACACACAGAATTCCGTTCTTTTCACAGTGTTCACTTTAGTCCAAATAATGTTCCATTAAATTTAAGTGTTGCACATTAACTTTTCCCAAGTTTTTAAGTTTCCAAAGCCAAAACAAAGAAGGTTAGTTACGTTAAATTTCTTTTCTACTTAGTCTTTTCTCCCAACTTGAAAACCTTAACACAACACACCGTTTTTTTCACTGCACAACACTCAAAATTCCCGTGTGGTCTAGTGGAGAAGTTCTTGCTGTTTATTCACTGTCAGAGCCCGAGAGTATCACTGGCAGGCGTCCAAGGGGTGCATCGGTGGGTAGTGGTGATGGCGTACCGACTACAGAAGACTCTGAAGACAGCCGCAAACTCACATCGAGCGGTGACTCCACTGTAGCTGATGTGCTGGGCTGTGGCTCGGAGCATGAGGGCCTGTCTTGGGGAGGCAACGGAGTGGAACCAGGGCTTGGCACAGCGGGGGTCACGGGCCTGAAAAAACTGTCAATCGTTGACTGACGCAAGGACCGACGATTCTGGCGATTGATGATGCGCTGCCGGAAAGCACGCACTTCCTCCACGAGTCCCAAGGGCCCCATCTCCCTGTCGCAGTCCGGGTGTTCCAGGTAGTCTAGGACGAACTCTAGATGTTCCCGGAGTGCGCTCAGCTTGGGGATGGCTGGAGTAGTGTCCTGCTGGGCGGAGTCTGCATCATCATCGCCTTCGTCGTCGGAATCTTCAAGTTCGGGACTGACACCAGCAACCGAAGACGCAATCTCGATATCAGACAACGTCTGATACCCAGGATCGCCCTCGTCGTCGTCCAACCACTCACGAACATCGTCCACATCAACATCGTCGCCGTGCGTACGTAGCCGTGCATGGAAGTCATCCACGTCAAACCCTAGGAAATCGTACTCCACATCTGTTCCGAGAAGCAGACGAGACCAACCATTTTCAAGAGTTTTCACAGGGACTTCCTTCCATTGCACTAGCCCAGTTGTACAGCGCAGACTTGATGTTGTAGCGGCGAAGGTTTTCCAAAGTCCGCTTGCCTCGAGTGTCACGTCCTTCCCTGCGCTCGTCCTCGTCCTCGAGAACCACCATCACCTCGTCCAGGAACTTCCGACGGTACAGGCGCTTTGTTGCCACGATCACTCCTTGGTCCATGGGTTGAATGAGAGCAGTCGTATTAGGTGGCAGAAACATGCACCTAATACGGCCATTCTCAGCAACCAAGTCCTTGTCGCACGGGTGGGCAGGTGCATTGTCGAGGAGAAGGAGAGCCTTTACCTGGTCGCGAGGAATTCCCAGTGTCTTCGTCTGGTAATGTATGACCTCCTTGACGAAGTGATGGTGAAACCAGTCTTTGAAAATCACAGCTGTGAACCATGCTTTCAAAGAATGGTACCATACGACAGGAAGGACATCCATCACCCCACGAAGGCACCGAGGCTGCTTTGCACGGCCAACAATAACGGGCTTAAGCCGGTGCATGCCGTTAGCATTGGCACAACACAAAGCAGATATCCGTTCCTTAGAAAGCTTGCGGCCAGGTACACGCTTCTCCGTCTCATCGGCGAGAGTGTTCGTTGGCACCGAGCGATAGAATAGGCCAGTTTCGTCAGCGTTATAGACTTGACCGAGAGTGAGGCCCTCCCTGTCGATCAAGCCTTTCACCTTGTGCCGAAACTCGTCAACTCCATCCTCGTTAGCGTCCAATGCTTCGCCATGTGCTTTACGGTTAGTAAGGCCATGTCGCAACTTGAACGCGAAGAGCCAACCCTCGGATGCCTTGAAGTCTAGGGCGTCGTGAAGCCTTGCAAACTTCTCAGCAGCAGCCTTCAGCTCCGTTCCACGTACCATCACACCAGCTGCACGTTGCTGTCGATACCAAATCAACGTGGAGCGGTCGATCTCTGCATACTTGGGGGTAAACATAACCTTCCTCTCCACGTTACGTTTGCTTCTCGACGAGAAGTCAGCCGTGTACTGCATGAGCTTGTCTCGGGAACGCTTGATATCGAACAAAGTCGACCGGGCCAGGTTGAACTCGCGGAGAATGCGAGAGGAAGACCAACCCGCATCAACCTTCTCCAATATCTCCCGTTACTTCTCCAGAGTCAGCACCACTCTCTTCCTTTTCTCAGGAGGCGGGGCCATCATCACACACACTAAGAGTAGGGCAGAGAGCAGCAGGAGGCCTTGCAGCAAGTACGGCACCACCACAAAAGCGAGCACGTGGGCAGCCATGGCGAAGAGCGTAGGTCCAGTCGCGGTGAGAGACAGGCGGGAAGTGGGGAGGATGCAGCGGCGCTCTATTGGACGTCGGAGGAATGACGAACCGAAACAGTGCTCTCACGCGGCGCGCGCGGCAAGTTCAAATTACGGACGGCAAAAAATCGATTTTTTTTCCATTTTTTTTGGATTTTCGGACCATTTTGGGAACGTTTGATCCCAGGACGATAAGGTTCGGTTAGTGGGGATGTTCAGTTATTGGGCGTCCGGATATTAGAGTGATTACTGTATATACATGTATATATATATATATATATATATATATATATATTTATATATATATATAAATGGAGGTATATGTATATGGATTGGGTGATGAGAGAAGTAAAAACATGAGTAATAGAGAGGGGGATGGCATTAGTAATGGATGGTGATGGATCGAATATCTCAAATTTGTTGTATTCTGATGATTCAGTACTACTTGCAAGTACAGCAAGCTCGCCCCGAATGTGTGGCTTTCGTTCCAACCATGGTGCGTTTGGCGCAAAACTGTGTAAGTTTTAACTACACCTTATTTTGCTCTCTAGACCCCCTAAATGCGGTGTTTTGCTACTGTCTGTCATTGGTAATCCATATGAAGCACTTTAAGTGGCTGGAAGGTTTATTCAATGTTATAACTTACTATTACAGTACTACACAGCAAAACTTCAACATACAAATACCTAAACACATGGCAACATTCTGAAGCCGATCGGTTTCGGGACAATTCGCCATCACAACAGTAACAAGACAGTACGCCATCATTAATGTAGACAGCTATGGGTGACACTAGAATATAATTCAATGGCGACTGCAGTGAGGAAGAAACAAGTTAATTATTGACTAAAGGTGCAACTAATAAATAATATCCAATGCCAATGCTGTTGAACATAGACTTTGAGGGATCCCCCTGAAATATAGTTACAGTAATCACTCCAATATCTGACGTAATAGAGCCATTGGTTGGTCCGGTTATTGGTTTTGTCCGGATGTTTGGCCCCAGCTTATGGACTTGTACTTATGGACCCTAACTCAGAGAAACACCTATACAACTCCCTCTGGACATGCATAGCACCTATTTAAGACCCAAATCACACCAATAAGGCACATAAATGACTGAAATAAATGCAAAAGAAACATAAAATGAGGGTTTAGAAGTATGTTCATACATTAATAAACATTCTGGTACTTATGGACCCTAACCTAGCCTAACACAGAAAAACACATTCCTACTGCACATGCATAGCTACTAACACCCTATTCACACCAATAAAGGACATTAAAGAGTGAAATGAGGTAAGTATAGTATGGAAAAAAGTACAGTATGAAACATTCTGGTAAGTATAGTATGGAAAAAAGTACAGTATGAAACATTCTGGCTACTTACAGCAAGTCCCTGGCCACCTCGATGAATAACCGCCTCCTCTTGGACTCTGACAGTAAGAACGATTTCCTGAAGCACTTGCAGTACACTGTTCCTGAAGTCTTGCACTGAACTTAGTCAATAACACACAGAAGTCCGTTCTCTTCGCAGTGTTCACTTTTGTCCAAATAATGCTCCATTGTAACTTAGTGTTGCACTTTAACTTTTCCCAATTTTTTTTAATTTTCCAAAGCCAAAACAAAGAAGTCTATTTACATTAAATTTCTTTTCTACTGAGTCTTTTCTCTCAGCTTGAAAACCTTAACACAACACACCATTTTTTTCACTGCACTCAAAATTCCCGTGTGGTCTAGTGGAGAAGTTCTTGCTGTTTATTCGCTGTCAGAGTCCGAGAGTATCACTGGCAGGCGACCTAGGGGTGCATCGCTGGGTCGTGGTGATGGCGTACCCACTGTAGAGGACTCTGAAGAACGCCGCAAACTCACGTCGAGCGGTGACTCCACCGTGGCTGATGTGCTGGGCTGTGGCTCGGACCATGAGGGCCTGTCTTGGGGAGGCAACGGAGTGGAGCCAGGGCTGGGCACAGCGGGGGTCGTGGGCCTGAAAAAACTGTTAATCGTTGACTGACGCAAGGAACGACGATTCTGACGATTGATGATGCGCTGCCTGAAAGCACGCACTTCCTCCACGAGTCCTAAGGGCCCCATCTCCCTGTCGCAGTCCGGGTGTTCCAGGTAGTCTAGGACAAACTCTAGATGTTCCCGGAGTGCGCTAAGCTTGGGGATGGCTGGAGTAGTGTCCTGCTGAGAGGAGTCCGCATCATCGTCGCCTTTGTCGTCGGAATCTTCAAGTTCGGTACTGACACCAGCAACCGAAGACGCGATCTCAATATAATACAATGTCTGATACCCAGGATCGCCCTCGTCGTCATCCAACCACTCACGAACATCATCCACGTCAACATCGTCGCCGTGCGTACGTAGCCGTGCATGGAAGTCATCCACGTCAAACCCCAGAAAATCGTACTCCACATCCGTTCCAAGACGCAGACGAGACCAACCATTTTCAAGAGTTTTTACAGGGACTTCCTTCCATGCACTAGCCCAGTTGTACAGCACAGACTTGATGTTGTAGCGGCTAAGGTTTTCCAAAGTCCGCTTGCCTCGTGTGTCCCGTCCTTCCCTGCGCTCATCCTCGTCCTCGAGAACAACCATCACCTCGTCCAGGAACTTCCGACGGTATAGGCTCTTTGTTGCCACGATCACTCCTTGGTCCATGGTTTGAATGAGAGCAGTCGTATTAGGTGGCAGAAACATGCACCTAATACGGCTATTCTCAACAACCAAGTCCTTGTCGCACGGGTGGGCAGGTGCATTGTCGAGTAGAAGGAGAGCCTTTACCTGGTCGCGAGGGATTCCCAGTGTCTTCGTCTGGTAATGAATGACCTCCTTGACGAAGTGACGGTGAAACCAATCTTTGAAAATCACAGCTGTGAACCATGCTTTCAATGAATGGTACCTGACGACAGGAAGGACATCCATCACCCCACGAAGGCACCGAGGCTGCTTTGCACGGCCAGCAACAACGGGCTTAAGCTGGTGCGTGCCGTTAGCACTGGCACAACACTAAGCAGATATCCATTCCTTGGAAAGCTTGCGGCCAGGAACACGCTTCTCCGTCTCCTCGGCTAGAGTGTTCGTTGGCAGCGAGCAATAGAATAGGCCAGTTTCGTCAGCATTGTAGACTTGACCGAGAGTTAGGCCCTCCCTGTCGATCAAGCCTTTCACCTTGCGCCGAAACTTGTCAACTCCATCCTCGTTAGCGTCCAGTGCTTCGCCATGTGCTTTACGGTTAGTAAGGCCATGTCGCAACTTGAACGCGAAGAGCCAACCCTCGGATGCCTTGAAGTCTAGGGCGTCGTGAAGCCTTGCGAACTTCTCAGCAGCAGCCTTCAGCTCCGTTCCACGTACCATCACACCAGCTGCACGTTGCTGTCGATACCAAATCAACGTGGATCAGTTGATTTCTGCAAACTTGGGGGTAAACATAACCTTCCTTTCCACGTTGCGTTTGCTTCTTGACGAGAAGTCAGCCGTGTACTGCATGAGTTTGTCCCGGGAACGTTTGATATCGAACAAAGTCGACTGGGCCATGTTGTACTCGCGGAGAATGCGGGAAGAAGACCAACCCGCATCAACTTTCTCCAATATCTCCCTCTTCTTTTCCAGAGTCAACACCACTCTCTTCCTTTTCTCAGGAGGCGGGGCCATCATCACACACACTAAGAGGAGGCCCGAGAGCAGCAGGAGGCCCTGCAACAGGTAGGGCGCCACCACAGAAGCGATCACGTGGGCAGCCATTACGAAGAGCGTACGTTCACTCGCGGTGAGAGACAGGCGGGAAGTGGGGAGGATGCAGCAGCGCTCTATCGGACGTCGGAGGAATGACGCACCAAAACAGTGCTCACCCGCGGCGCCCGCGGCAAGTTCAAATTACGGATGGGAAAAAATCGTTTATTTTTTTTATTTTTTTGGGTTTTCGGACCATTTTGGGAATGTTGGATCCCAGGACGATTAGGTCCGAGTAGTGGGGATGTTCGGTTATTGGGCATCCGGATATTAGACTGATTACTGTATTAAAGTTTTGGTTATTTAATAATATATATATTTATAGAATGATGGGGAATCGTCCAGGGTGCGAATTGTCCTGACGGGGATGTGTCCATGTTTTGGCAGGGTAATGTCTGATGGCGAATTGTCTCAGAACCCGCCGATCATGGGTAATCACATAAATCAGGTTATCTCCAACTATCAACACCAAAGTACATGCACAGTACACACCACACTTCGTTTTCAACATTTTTAAAAAAATGGCGTCAAATAACATAGCCTCGGAGTCCTCAGGGGGGGGAGGACCATACATGCCCCCACCTTCAGCCCCTCTTCCGGTGACGACTCAAGGTGCCTGGAACCACTGTCTGACTCTCTTCTTCTTCATTTCTGCAATGTTCGTCGCCTTTCCTTTAACTTTCGCTCTGTTGAGCACCACCTCTCCTTCTTTAACCCTCACCTTCTTTTCCTAACTGAGACTCAGCTGTCTGAGGCAACTGACAGAAAACCCTTTTCTGTATCCTCCTACTTTCTCTATACTCACTTCAAAGCCAAAGGTGGCTGTTGTGTATATATACGCAACGACTTATCTTGCTCTCGTGTTCCTGAACTCGATTCTTCTGAATTCTCTACACTCTGGCTTCGGCTTTCCTGTCATTCTCTGACTAAATATATCTGTGCTGCTTACTTATCTCCTAATTCTACTGACTATCAAAAATTCTTTGACTATTTACTTCTACGCTGGAACACATTCTATCCATTTCTCCTTTCTCTGAAATATCCATTCTAGGAGATTTCAATGTTCACCACCACCTTTGACTCTCCTCTCCTTTCACTGATCCACCTGGTGAACAAGCCTACATCTTTTCTATCTTTTATGACCTAGAGCAGCTTGTACAGCACCCTACCCGTATCCCTGACTGCCTTGGAGAGAGCCCCAACATACTTGATCTCTTCTTTACAACTAATCCTTCTTCTTACACTGTTAATCTTTTCTCTCCGTTGGGCTCGTCCAATCACAACCTTATCACCTTAACCTGTCCTATCACTCCGGTACGGCCTGCGGACCCTCCAAAAAAACGTCGTCTCTGG
The DNA here is from genome assembly GCF_032717465.1 of Coenobita brevimanus. Classification (NCBI taxonomy): domain Eukaryota; kingdom Metazoa; phylum Arthropoda; class Malacostraca; order Decapoda; family Coenobitidae; genus Coenobita; species Coenobita brevimanus. The sequence continues at coordinate 20,802,177 of NC_137040.1, read as the reverse complement.
TACTTTGGAGCTGCGGATTGGGAGGCCTTCAGGCAGTACTTCTTTGATTTTTCCTGGAATGATTATTGCTTCCATGGCTGGGAGCCATCTGGGTGTGCCTTGTGCATTACGGAGGTTATTCTGTCGGGCATGGAAGCATACATTCCTTTCTCATATCCTTTGACTAATGCACGAAAGCCTTGGTTTAATCATGCTTGTTCTAATGCTGTCCGCAACAAAGAGAGGGCCTATAAAAGGTACCGGAGCCAACCCACCCCTGAATCACATCTTTTATACATTTCTGCCCGGAATCGTGCTAAGTCTGTTCTTCGCTCTACTAAAAATAATTTCATCTATACAAAATGCTCTCAACTCTCCAACTCGAAATCTTCCCACTCCTTCTGGCACCTTGCCAAAAACCTTTCTAACAACTTTACCCCATCATCCTTCCCTCCTCTTTTCTACTCTGATGGTTCTGTAGCTATTTCTTCTACTGATAAAGCAGATCTCTTCTTACAGACTTTCTCCTCCAATTCCACCTTAGACGATTCCGGTGCTGTTCCTCCATCATTTCCCCCCTCTGACTTCCTCATGGCTGACATTAAAATTTCTTCAGTTGATGTATTTTCTGCCATTGCTGGCCTCAGTAATATAAGGCATATGGACCTGATAGAGTCCCTCCTGTTGTTCTCAAGAACTGTGCTTCTGTGCTAACACCCTGCCTAGGCAAACTCTTTCGCCTTTGTCTCTCAACTTGTACCTTTCCTTCTTGCTGGAAGTTTGCTCTCATTCAGCTAGTCCCAAAGAAGGGTGACCACTCCCAACCCTCCAACTATCGTCCAATTGCTTTAACGTCCTGTATTTCAAAAGTTTTTGAGTCAATTCTCAATAGAAAAATTTTAAGGCATCTTTCCTATCACAACCTTCTATCCGATCGTCTGTACGGGTTTCGTCAGGAACGCTCCACTGGCGATCTTCTCACCTACCTTTCAGACTCTTGGTCATCCTCCTTTCGGGACTTTGGCGAAAGCTTTGCCATTGCACTTGACATCTCAAAGGCTTTCGATTGAGTCTGGGATAAATCTTTAATTTCCAAACTGCTCTCCTACGGTTTCTATCCTTCTATCTGTGCCTTCATCGCTAGCTTCCTTTCTGGTCGTTCTATAGCCGCTGTTGTAGACGGCCATCGTTCTTCTCCTAGATCTATCAACAGTGGTGTTCCTCAGGGCTCTGTCCTATCACCAACTCTCTTCCTTTTATTCATCAGTGATCTTCTAAGTTGTACATCTAACCCTATCCACTCATACGCTGATGACTCCACCCTTCACCTTTCCATTCGGTTCCCGCAACGCCCATCTCAACAGTTACTTCAACAAACAAGGGATGAGGCTATGGCACACCTAATGTCTGACTTGGCTCGTATCAGTGACTGGGATAAAAATAATCTTGTTGTTTTTAATGCATCTAAGACTCAGTTCTTACACCTATCAACCCGACAAAATCTTCCACAGGTATACCCACTAATGTTTAATAATATTCAGATTAATCCTGCATCATCCTTGAACATACTTGGGGTTTCATTTACTCGGGACTTATCTTGGAAAGATCATATTACATCTCTTGTAAAATCTGCTTCCAAGAGATTGGGTGTGCTAAGCCGACTCCGCTCTTTCTTTACCCCTGCACAATTGTTGACTCTATACAGGGGTTTTATCCGCCCCTGTGTGGAGTACAACTCTCATGTGTGGGGAGGCTCCCCACATACAGCTCTTCTCAATAGGGTGGAGTCAAAAGCTTTTCGTCTCATTAACTCTCCTCCTCTTACTGACTCCCTTCAACCTCTGTCTCTTCACCGCACTGTTGCATCTTTATCTCTTTTCTATCGCTACTTTAATGGTCACTGCTCCTCTGAACTGTCTGCTTGCATTCCTCCACCCCTACGATGGGCGCGTAGCACCCATCTGGCAGCAAACTCTCATCTTTTTTCTGTCCAACTCTCTAATGCAAGAGTTAACCGTTACTCCCAGTCTTTCATTTATGCAACAGGTCAGCTCTGGAACTGTCTCCCTCTGTCTGTATTTCCTGCTGCCTATGATCTCCAGTCTTTCAAACGCAGTGTGTCCAGGCATCTCAAAATGATCGGATCTTGAATTTGGCTCTCGATTGTATTTTGTTTTTCTCTTGAAGGGAACTGTTACTGCGGGCTCATGGCCTCTGGATCCTTCTTCCTCGCATAAAAAAAAAAAAAAAAAAAAAAAAATGGTTATAAGACTTTCTTTCTTGCTTAAATGTTATTTAATTGTACTTTAACTCACACATAAACTTACCAGAATAATAATGTAAATATTTAACTTGCAAATACAATACTGTGGAAAACAGTACAGCGCGTCACGTGATCAAAACAAACCGTGTGCACTGCGTTCAAAGGCCTGTCTTGCAAAAATTTATGGTTTTCATAATGGTTCCTTAATCTTACGTTGTCTTATACATATCCCAGCACTTACCACGTTTAATAGCGAGCGCGTTCGGCGAGAATGCGTTTGGGGCGAGCTTACTATACCAGACAGGAACTTGATAGACCATTGCAGAGTTTTGCTGATATCTGTGGGCATTGTGCCTTGAGAATAAATGTAGAAAAGAGTAAAGTGATGGTAATCGAGAGAGAAGGTGACTCCTAGTGTGATATTACGGTGAATGGAGAGCAACTGGAATCGATGCAAAAGAAGTGGAAAGTAGAGTGACACAAGGAAGGAAGGTAGCTACGGCTATGAAGGTCTTGGTAAGAAACGAAGGCATGAGTGTTGCACTCTTCACCTTTCCATTTGGTTCCCGCAACTTCCATCTCAGCAGTTACTTCAACAAACAAAGGATGAGGCTATGGCACACCTAATGTCTGACTTGGCTTGTATCTCTGACTGGGGTAAAAATAATCTTGTTGTTTTAATGCATCAAAGACTCAGTTTTTATACCTATCAACTCGTCAAAATCTTCCACAGGAGTACCCACTAATGTTTAATAATATCCAGCTCAATCCAGCATCATCCTTGAACATGCTTGGGGTTTCATTCACTCGAGACTTATCTTGGAAAGATCATATTGCATCTCTTGTAAAATCTGCCTCCAAGAGATTAGATGTGCTAAGCCGACTCCGTGCCTTCTTTACTCCTGCACAGTTGTTGACGTTTTATTTGCCCGTTTAGAGTACAACACTCATGTGTGGGGAGGCTCCCCACATACAGCTCTTCTCAATAGGTTGGAGTCAAAGGCTATTCGTCTTATCAACTCTCCTCCTCTTACTGGCTCCCTTCAACCTTTGTCTCTTCATCGCACTCTTGCCTCTTTATCTCTTTTCTATCTCTACTTCAGTGATCACTGCTCCCCTGAACTGTCTGCTTGCATCCTTCCACCTCTACGAATGGCACGTAACACCTGCCTAGCACCAAACGCTCATTCCTTTTCTGTCCAGTCCTCTAATGCAAGAGTTAACCATTACTCCCAATCCTTCATTTATGCAACAGGTCAACTCTGGAACTGTCTCCTTCTGTGTGTATTTCCTACTTCTTATGATCTCCAGTGTTTCAAATGCAGTGTGTCCAGGCATCTCAAAATGAATGGATCTTGAATTTGGCTCTCTTTTGTATTGTTTTTGTTTTTTTCTTGGAAGGAATGTTCATACGGGCTTAGCCTTTGGTTCCTTCTTCCTCCCATAAAAGAAAAAAAGCTGCACAAGGTTTACATGGAGTGTTAGTGCCAGCTTTAACATATGCGTGTGAGACTATGGTGTTACATGAAAATGAAAAGTCAAGAGTGAGAGCAGTGGAGATGGGAAAGCTGAGAAATGTATTTGGAGTACAGAGAGTGGATAGGATACAAAATAATGTGATTCGTGAATGATGCAGAGGGAGGAAGTCTGTCGACACCAGAATCGAAGAGAGTGTACTGAGATGGTATGGTCATGTGGAGAGAATGGATGAGAATACAGTGATGAGAAAGGTGTATCTGATTGAATTTGAAGGAGGGAGGAGGTGAGGTAGGCCAAGGAGAAGGTGGAAAGGTATGGTGGATGAGTGTGAGAGGAAGAGAGGTATGGAAGTAAGTGTGGCTAGGGGACAGACAGGAGATCGAGCTGGCTGGATGAATGTTATGAGGAGTGCATGATAAGGGATTTGGCACGTCTTTTTAACCCCTACACACCGGGGGGTTTCTGATGTCGCACACTCCCCCCAATGTATCGGGGGGATTTAGTGATTTTGGCAAATATACCCTTACTTCAAACCCAAATATCTGCTAAGCTATAACAGCTAGAGAAAAAATTAAAGATACATACGACTCACCAACTCTTCCTCTTTCAAATGAAAGTATCCCCACGACTCCAGGTGGTCCCATTGATAAGTAAGGTTAAGTTAAATTTCGAAAGGTGGCGAGAAGACACTTGCAGCTATATACATCAACCGGCGTTGCTCCTTGCTCAAAATTGTGACGGCTATACACGTCAATTGGCATGTAGGAGTTAACGTGACAGCGTTTGGATTGACTCTGTTGGATACATTTATGTGAAGCTACAGAATGTGCTTAAAGTTTTTTGGCGTATGAGATAGAGCCAGGATTCTAGGGGCTTGAATGATGAGTGAATGGAAGCGTGGCCTATTGGACTGGGCAAACATGGGCTCTCTGGACAATGCTGCTCCTCACCCTCCCCTGGGGTGGGAAAGGAGATCCGAATGATGATGATCATCATGCCGATTGAGTATTTTTCTTTTATTTGTTAAAATATTTCTTTCCTTCATACTTTCTTCATCCTTCTGCCTATGGGTGACTTTACAATCCCTCTTCTGTCTTTCTTTTCTTCATTGTTCTCTCTTTCTTCTGCCTGTGGGTGACTCTGCACTGAGTGACAGGCCAAATGGCTTCCTGTACACCAGGAAACAATTTACTACACTGTACACCAGGAAACCATTTACTACACTGGGTGGTAACCATATTACCAGATTTTGGCACCTGGTGGTTTAATGGGTATCTACGGCACTCCAGTCAGATTGAGCCAGTGAAGGTTTATATCCAAGGGATGGTTGGGGTTTATTGCTCCTGTAATGTCACTCAGGGATCAGTGAGGCTGGTCACTCTCATCTTAAATGTCAGGATCAACTTGCCTAGCCCTGGGCTTCTGTGCTCCTCATGGGGCAATGTAGGTTTGGATGATGAATGAATAAATGAATGTTAAAATATTGTATTCTCCACTGGTTGTTCTTATATGCTTGTCAGGTGATAATCCCTGCAGTAGTATTACACCCAAATCCTTCTCATTTGTTGCCTTTGTAATGTCTTTCATCCCCATTTGATAGTCCCATTTTGGCCTGCTCTTGATTACACCCATGTTAATCGCTTGACACCTCCATTAAATTCAGTCATCCATTCCTGACTCCATCTGTATAGTTGTTCCAGGTCCTCTTGCAATTCACTGCAGCTTGTCTCTTTAAAATTGGTTTCATTATTTTTGTATCATCAGCAAACATATTCATATGTGATTGAACTGTATTTCAGGCTTGGATTTAACCCTTTAAAAGCGGAGCGTTGCTTTTGCGACGATCGCCAAAAAGGACATAACGGTGGATCGTCGCGTTTGCGATTCGAGTTAATTTTGAATAAATGCGGGCAAGGATGTTCCAGCTGGTATTGTCTATCAATACCGCCACCCTTTAGCTACAATTAGCATACTTGACCTTTGTACTACTGACCTCTGTTGTTGCCAAGTATCGCATTTTTCCCCCCTCCCCCCCCACCACGGCCCGGCCATCCTGGCTGTGATATATGGCAGCGCGCTGACTGCTCAGAACTGTAACTCTGCACTCTCCTCTCACAAGCAGTTTATGCTAATAGGAAATGCTTGTTTCCCCAGTTGTCACACTAGCTTTTTTTCGCGCGGTTTGCCCCTGTTTAGCGTCAGTTTACCGCAGGCTTTCAAAATGACATTATGGCGAGTTCTAGCTCTTCCAAGTCAGTGCGAGCGGCTGACAGGAACGAGAATAAAGTGACGGGCATAAGGCAGAATAAAAGCGCGCCGCGGTGGTCTTTTGGGAAGTACTATGATTGAAAATAATGTAGTATACGTGTTTTTAGCTGTGAAAATGGAAATGTTTGTTGAGTGATGGGAAGACCACCGCCACGCTGCATGTCGGCCGTACGCTCCATTGATTTTAGCCTTATTTTCAGTGCTTATTGTACAAATGCGGATTCCAAACTACCTTTACGTTGTAGTATAAAGTTTACTGTAACAGAATGAGGCTGTGGTAGAGGGGAAACCGTATTGCTGGAGGTGTGAAAGTGAAGATTTTGTTACCCAACTTTGCAAGTCTCCACAAGTCCTTGGGTAGTCCACAAAGGCTCAACACCTGTCTCTGGAGAAAGCTGAATGTAAGTACTATCTGCCATACCAAGTATAATGTTCTAGGGTTAATCTCTGATTTTTGGCTAATATTTTCCTACAGGTACTCAGACTGTGATCCAACCCCGCCACCCGGGGGGGGTCGGCTGTCCATGGCCGCGTTTTAGGGGTTAAGGAGGGGTGTGGGGGATGAATACCCCTCTATTTTCAGTAGACCGATGATTCGTTCGTTTAATTTCATTTTTAAAGGCACCAACATGCTTGCATGCATTAATCTTGGTCACCTAATGGTGGCTGTCCATGCTGCTTGATCTCTAGCAGCCTCCCAATTCAGTCCCTCATACCTGAGATCACACTCTATAAGCTCATCCCAGGTCTTTTTTGGGCTACCTTATGCAACCCTACCCCTAATGTTAACACTTCATATGTTCTGCCTCCAGTTGTCATCTCCCAACCTCTCCGCATTCCCAAACTATCTCAGTTTACCTCTCCTCATCAACACACCAATACACTCCAGTCTCATCCTACCCCTTAACTCTTCCATGGTAAACCTAGCCTCCCAGGCATTCGAGGACGAACTGCACATCCACATAATCATTGTCAGTTCTGTATATTTTAGCCTGCATTTATCCTCCACCATTACTGCCCAGGTCTCACTACCATACAGCATTACACTCCTATAATACCTTATATAAAGATCCCATAGCACAGAGGAAGAGCCCTGTCATTGTCAGGAGAGGCAACAGCTCCTTGAACTTCTTCCAGCTACTCCTCACTCTAGCCACAGAGCTATCTCCAGCCCCACCTCCAGCACATAACAGGTCCCCCAGATAACAAATCTCTTCCACACACTCAAGAAACTCACCAGCAAGATCATTCCTTTCACACCTGACAGTCTCCACATGCTCTCCCTGCCAGAATATGCACATGAAATCAACATTATCTTGCAGTCTACCTCCAAAACCACTACATCTCTTATGCACCCTTTTCACAAACACTTCACAAGATGGAATTACTTCTCATGCCTGTGGCAGACCACACATGGCCACTCTCCCTCTTCTTTGACAGTACCTCCACCAACCCTAGATACCATCACCTTTGTTTTATCTGCATTTACTCTCAGACATTTGCTCTTCATATCATCTCTCCACTTCCCAAATCTTTCCTCCGCCTCCCTTTCATTCTCTGCATCTGCACCAAATCATCGGCACTCAATGTCTCCCACGGGAGTCCATTTTTGAAGTCACGTGAGAGGGCTTCAAGCACCATGATAAACAACGAAGGGCACTAATTATACACTAATTATAAGAGAGCCAACTGGGAGGCCTTCACAACTGAAACAGAACACTTTGAAATATTAAACAGTACATCCATCACAAACATCAACACCACTATGCACACTTTCAATACAGTTATTCAAAATGCAGACAAAAGACACATCCCTAGAGGCAGCAGAAAGAGACATAACCCCAACTTCACAGCAGAAATTCAAGGCCTCATCAGTCAGCGCGACACATTACGACACTCTCCGACACCCCATACACAAGACACCATACAACAAATACAAGAACTCAAGACTCAGACAAACAATAAAATATCAGAACAACAAACATTAAATTAGAATATTTATCTCTAAACACCTGATCACGAAATAAACACCAGCAAACTCTACAAAGTTGTGGAAGCAATGAAGAAAGTTAAATTGGGGAAAGCCCCAGGAATTGATGGAGTGTGTGGTGAAATGTTGAAGCATGGGGGAGAGATAGTAGTAGAATAGATGTGGAAGATGTGCAGATTGGCCTGGAAGGAAGGTAGAGTTCCGGAGGATTGGAAGTCAGGTATAATTATTCCCTTGTACAAAGGAGAAGGGGAAAAAGAAGTGTGTGGTAATCATAGGGGCATTTGTCTTCTTAGTATAATAGGAAAAGTGTATGGTAGGATACTTATTGACAGAGTTAGGGAAATAACAGAGGAATTAGTTGGAGAAGAACAGGGAGGCTTTAGGAAGGGAAGAGGTTGTGTAGATCAGATATTTAATTCTTGGATCTTTAGTGGAAAAGTTTCTAGAGAAGAGAAAGAAGTTGTATGCGGCTGTCATGGATTTGGAGAAAGCATATGACAGGGTGGATGGACAAGGATTGTGGAAAGTCTGTCTATCTATCTATTGCCAGACGCCTCAATCCCGTTTGGGGTGGCCACAAACAAATTGCCTCCAAGTCGCCCTGTCCCCCGCCATTTCACTGCCCTGCTCCCAACTCACACCCCCCTCTCTCATATACCTCTCCACCCCATCCCTCCATCTCATCCTCGGCCTCCCCCTCCCTCTTTCCCCCTCCACCTCACTCATATACACTCTCTTTGTCAGTCTTTCACCCTCCATCCTCTCCACATGGCCAAACCACCTCAGTGTATTCCTCATAACGCTTCCTATCACATCCACATCCACACCACAACGTTCCTTTATATCCTCATTCGTCAGCCTGTCTCTCCACGTGACTCCACAGGCTCCTCTTAAATAACTCATTTCCACTGCTCTCACTCTTGACTTGTGTCCTTCCAACAATGTCCAAGCTTCACTTCCGTACGTTAGAGCTGGTATCACAATATTGTCATGTAGTAACTTTTTCACTTCCATGCTCACTTCCCTGTTTCTTATCACTGCTTTCAAGGAACCAACAACCTTTCTTCCCTGCTGTACCCTTTCAAGCACTTCACCCTCCAAACCTCCATCCTTACTCATCACACTACCCAAATACTTAAACGTACTCACATTTTCCAATTCCTCACCATCCAACCTCGCTGTACATTCACTAACTTCACCTCTCTCAAAGACCATCACTTTACTCTTCCCTACATTCACCTTTAGACTCCGTTTCTTACACACTATCTCAAACTAATCCACCAAGCCTTGCAGCTCCCCTCCTTCTTCACTCAACAACACAGTATCATCTGCAAACAACAGTACAGGGAGTTTCCAGACACTATCCTCTCTCACCAGGGCCACTCCAACATCCACTACCCTACCTTGTACCTCTTTTATTACCCCATCCATGTACAGATTGAACAACCATGGAGACATGACACATCCCTGTTTCAAACCAACTTTCAAAGAGAAAAATTCACTTAGTTCACCATCCACACGCACTGCAGCCTTCGCACCATCGTACATACTCTTCACAGCATTCAACAACTTCCCATCTACTCCATATATTCTTAACACTTTCCACAATCCTTGTCTATCCACCCTGTCATATGCTTTCTCCAAATCCATGAAAGCCGCATACAACTTCTTTCCCTTCTCTTGAAACTTTTCCACTAAAGATCTAAGAATGAATATCTGATCTACACAACCTCTTCCCTTCCTAAAGCCTCCCTGTTCTTCTCCAACTAATTTCTCTGTTCTTTCTCTAACTCTGTCTATAAGTATCCTACCATACACTTTTCCTATTATATTAAGAAGACAAATGCCCCTATGATTACCACACACTTCTTTTTCCCCTTTTCCTTTGTACAAAGGAATAATTATACCTGACTTCCAATCCTCCGGGACTCTACCTTCCTCCCAGGCCAATCTGCACATCTTCCACATCCATTCTACTACTATCTCTCCCCCATGCTTCAGCATTTCACCACACACTCCATCAATTACTGGGGCTTTCCCCAATTTAACTTTCTTCATTGCTTCCACAACTTCTATCCTACTGATTTCTTCCTGTCTTCTCACCTCCCTCCTTCTCCCAGCCATTCCCCAGCCACTTATACTCGCATTACTTCCATCCTCTACGTTCAACAATTCCTTAAAGTGTTCTCTCCATCTGCTCACTTTTTCTCCCTTCTCCACTAGTAATCTACCATTTTTATCTTTCACTCCCCTGCTAACTTCACTTCCACCCTGTCTTACTCTTTTCACTTCTCTCCAGAACATTTTCTTACAGTCCCTCCACTTTACACTCAGATTCCTTCCAAATTCCTCATCCACTCTCTTCTTACTCTCTCTTACCAATCTTTTCACGTCTCTCTTCCTTTCCACATATAAAGTATTAAGAATATATGGAGTAGATGGGAAGTTGTTGAATGCTGTGAAGAGTATGTATGATGGTGCTAAGGCTGCAGTGCGTGTGGATGATGAACTGAGTGAAATTTTATCTTTGAAGTTTGGGTTGAAACAGGGATGTGTCATGTCTCCATGGTTGTTCAATCTGTACATGGATGGGGTAATAAAAGAGGTACAAGGTAGGGTAGTGGATGTTGGAGTGGCCCTGGTGAGAGAGGGTAGTGTTTGGAAACTCCCTGTACTGTTGTTTGCAGATGATACTGTGTTGTTGAGTGAAGACGAAGGAGAGCTGCAAGGCTTGGTGGATGAGTTTGGGAGAGTGTGTAAGAAACGGAGTCTAAAGGTGAATGTAGGGAAGAGTAAAGTGATGGTCTTTGAGAGTGGTGAAGTCAGTGAATGTACAGTGAGGTTCAATGGTGAGGAATTGGAAAATGTTAGTACGTTTAAGTACTTGGGTAGTGTGATGAGTAAGGATGGAGGTTTGGAGGATGAAGTGCTTGAAAGGGTACAGCAGGGAAGAAAGGTTGCTGGTTCCTTGAAAGTAGTGATAAGAACAGGGAAATGAGCATGGAAATGAAAAAGTTACTACATGTCAGTACACGTATTGTGATACCAACTCTAACGTATGGAAATGAAGCTTGGACGTTGTTGGAAGGGCACAAGTCAAGAGTGAGAGCAGTGGAAATGAGTTATTTAAGAGGAGCCTGTGGAGTCACGTGGAGAAACAGGCTGACAAATGAGGATATAAAGGAGCGTTGTGGTGTGGATGTGGATATGATAGGAAGCGTTAGGAGGAATACACTGAGGTGGTTTGGCCATGTGGAGAGGATGGAGGGTGAAAGACTGATGAAGAGAGTGAGGTGGAGGGGGGGAGAGGGAGGGGGAGGCTGAGTATGAGATGGAGGGATGGGATGGAGAGGTATATGAGAGAGGGGGGTGTGAGTTGGGAGCAGGGCAGTGAAATGGTGGGGGACAGGGTGACGTGGAGGCGATTTGTTTGTGGCCACCCTGAACGGGATTGAGGCATCTGGCAATAGATAGATAGATAGAAACTCTACAAAACAATAAACAGCATCACACTCTCCAACAGCAGCACTGCACAATGACATGTTGCCATCACAACAATGGACACCATACCCTCAAACAAACAACAGGCAAAGACTCTCATCAATCACTTCATATGTTAGCTATCTAAACCCCCATTGCGGTGACCGACGTGTCATCTGATTCAAGAGACAGTTCCCCACAGATGCAAACTTCTCACCATTCACTTACAACCAGATGAAGCACATTAGCAACCTTAAGCATTCATCTGCCTGTGGACAAGACAACATAAGCATCATACACCTTAAACACCTTGGACCACAAGGCATACAAGCACTCACCAACATATCAAACTACAGCTACTCACACAACGTAATTCCCGACATCTGGAAGCATGGCATTATCATCATCCCCAGCATCTGGAAGCATGGCACTATCATCACTATCCCCAACATCTGGAAGTATGGCACTATCATCACTATCCCCAAACCCAACCAAGACCCCACGTTTCCATCCTCACACCGCCCCATCACACTCCTCTGCACCCCCTCCAAAGTCATAGAACGATTGGTATTACATCTAGTTACTCCTCTCATCTCCTTAGCCCCATCACAACATGATTTTAGGCCACTACACTCCACAAGCACTCTTCTTACAGACCTTACACAAAGAGTTTTTGATGGCATCAGTTCAGCTAGGCCACCACACAGAACACTCCTAGTCACACTAGACATTAGCAAAGCTTTTGATGCCATCCCCCGCCGCAACCTCACATGCAAAATATTCAACACAAACATGCACAGTAACACAAAAAGATGGCTGGCAAACTATTTAGCAGATAGATGTGCACATGTAATGTTTGCCAATTAGTCATTGAACATCAGAAACTTCACAGACGGTGTCCCCCAAGGATCTGTCTTGTCCCCTACTCTCTTTAACCTATACATGCATGACATATCCACTCCCCACACACCACAAATACACATAGCTTCCTATGCAGATGACATGACACATACATGTGCTCATCAAAACGCAAACACAGCTGCACACATCCCCCAACCTTACCTCAACACACTATACGAATGGTTCATCACAAACAGGCTCAAAATAGCCCCAGCCAAATCTACAATGACCCTTCTCACAAACTGGACAGCAGAACACAGTCACATCCCACACCTCATCATAAACAACACTCCACACACACACACACACACACACACACACACACACACACACACACACACACACACACACACACACACACACACACACACACACACACACACACACACACACACACACACACACACATGATTGCGGTGTTCAGGACCATGATGGGAGTAGATAAAATTGACAAAGAAGATCTGTTTGTATGGGATAAGAGAGCAACAAGAGGACATGGAATGAAATTGAAAAAGTCAAGCTGCTTGAAGGATATCAAGAAATATAGCTTTCGTTACAGAAGTATAGACTTATGGAATAGCCTGGACAAAGAGATCGTCCAGTCTAAAAACTTAAATGAGTTTAAAGTTAAATTTGACTTATTGAGAAACAGCGACGGAAACCCACGAGCATAGTACATTCCGTGTATATCACAATTAGGTATATTCTTAGATATTTGGAACGACTTAGACAAAGAGGTGGTGCATGAGAAAAACATTCATGTGTGTAAAGGTAGACTTGATAAATGTGGATATGGAGACAGGACAACACGAGCATTGCTCAATTCCTGTATACTACAAATAGGTAAATACAAATAGGTAAATACACACACACACACACACACAATTGTAGCCAATTTGTACATGCCACCCAGATCAAACACATGGGAAAGAGATGAATATGAGGACCTGGCAGAGAGTACAATTCAGAGTGTAAGATCATTGCTACATAAAATGGAAGAGAAATCGGAAAGAATTATACTACAGTAACTGGGGACTTCAATACAAATATAAATTGGAATACTCTAGATATAAATAGCCAAGAAAGCTGTTGGGACCAAAAGCTCCTGGATCTCGTACAAGAGTTTTTCTTAACGCAACATGTGAGGGAAACCACCAGAAAAAGAGGACTTGATGTACCTTCAGTGCTAGATCTAATATTTACAAGGCAAGAAAATGATATTGACAGTTTAATATATCACCCTCCACTCGGCAAAAGCGATCATGCAGTACTAAACTATAACTTCAGGATAGCATATGACATAGTAAACAGCAATGATAGTTACAAAAAGAGCCTAAACTATAAAAAGGGAAATTATCAAGACCTAAAGAAGTATTTCTTAGAAGTTGATTGGGAAAATGAGCTTAGAGGACAAGATGTAAATGCTGTATATAAAAAATTTTGTGAATTTTATGAAATAGCAGTCCAGAAGTACATCCCACAGCACAAAGAAGCAGATAAGAAAATACAGAAATGGTTCAATACAGAATGTAAAAAATCAAAAGAAAGAAGAGATTTGTTGTGGAATAGATACAGAAGACATAATAGTGAAAGGGCGTACAATAATTACAAACAGGCAAGAAATGACTATACAAGAATAAGGAGGGAAGCCCAAAAACAGTTTGAGGAGGATATAATAAATAAAAGTAGTGATCAACCAAAGCTGTTTTACAGCTATATCAGAAGCAAAACTAAAGTAAAAGATATAATACAATCCATTACGGACGAGGGAATCACTTATACACAAGAGAAAGATATTTGTGAAGCACTAAATAAGAATTTCCAATTAGTTTTTACAGAAGAAAAAAATTTTGAGAGGGACTATGTGGAACACGCATGTCCACACATACTACCAGATATACAAATAGCAGAAAAAGTAATACAGGAGGAGTTAAGTAGATTAGACAGAGGAAAAGCAAGTGGTCCTGATGAAATTTCATGTTGGGTATTACAAGAATGTGCAAAGGAGTAATGCAAACCATTATTTTTAATTTTCAAGAAATCCTTGAGTCAAGGTAAACTACCAGATATTTGGAAAAAAGCAAATATTGTCCCCTTATTCAAGAAAGGAAATAGACAAAATCCTCTCAACTACCGACCAGTATCACTGACCAGTGTTGTAAGCAAGATATTAGAAAAACTTATAAGAAAAGCTTGGGTAAATCATCTAGAAGAACACAGTATGATAACAGAAAGACAGTTTGGTTTCAGAAAAGGAAAATCATGTGTTACTAATCTGTTGAGCTACTATGACAGAGTAACAAACACAATACAGGAAAGGGAAGGATGGGTGGACAGTATCTATTTAGATTTCAAGAAAGCTTTTGACACGGTACCACACCAAAGACTTTTATGGAAACTGTACCATCAAGGAGGAATTCGAGGCAAACTGTTTTGTTGGATGCAAGACTTTCTCATAAAAAGAGAAATGAGGACAGTACTAAGAGGAAACTACTCATCATGGAAAGAAGTGACTAGTGGAGTACCACAGGGTTCAGTGCTGGCTCCAATCATGTTTTTAGTGTATATAAATGATATAAACAGTAACACTGGAAATGAGAGCTATCTGAATATGTTTGGAGATGATGCAAAAATACAAAGGAGAATTACTAACACAGACTCTTGTAAAGAGCTACAAGAAGAATTAAATAAACTTCATGAATGGAGTAATACATGGCAAATGGAATTCAATGTGGACAAGTGTCATGTAATCAAATTTGGTAAAAGTGGAAAAAGACCTGATTGGGATTATAAGTTAGGAAATAAAACCCTATATACATCAGAAAGAGAGAAAGACCTAGGTGTGATTATCAATAACAGACTATCTCCAGCTGACCACATCAGCGAGAAGGTACGGAACATGTATACACTGCTTGCAAATATGAGAATAGCATTCACATACATATATGAAGACATGCTAAGAAGGATAATAACATCATTCATTAGACCAACCCTGGAATATGCATCAGTAGTCTGGAGTCCTCATGTCAAAAAGCACATAGACAAGATTGAAAAAGTTCAAAGGGCCGCTACAAGATGGATACCAAGCTTAAGGGACCTAAGCTACGAAGAAAGACTAAATAAACTGAATCTACCAACACTACAGGAGAGAAGGAAAAGAGGTGACATGATAATGCTATATAAATGCATATCAGGAAAGGAGAAAATAGACATAAATGATTACTTAACATATGGAGAAGCATCAGCAAGTGGACACTGCAAAAAACTGCATAAGAAGAGAGGTGATAAAGACGTAAGGAAATTCAGTTTCCCAAACAGAGCAATTGATCAATGGAATGCACTACCGAAGGAAATAGTGTGTGCCAAAACAATTCACAAATTTAAGGATATGTACGATAAATAGGGTTTAAGACACAGGACAGTACGAGCTTGACTCATTCCTGTAAAGGTACAATTAGGTAAGTACACACACACACACACACACACACACACACACACACACAAAATCCTTGGTGTAACATACAATACACCAACGTCATTTAAACACCACATCACAAACATTAAAGAGAAATTAACACCAAGACTCAATGCCCTAAGGCCACTTGCCCATACAACATTCAGACACAACAAAGAAACCACCACCACAGTATAAAACAAGTATATACTTTCAGTGATGAATTATGCAAGCCCTGCTTGGGCTTCTAACCGCACTAAAACACACTACAACACTCTACTGACCATACAGAACAAGACCCTAAAAATAATCACATGCTGTACAGCTACTACACTCACAGACCACTTACACCAAGAAACCAAAGTCCTCAAAGTCAAGGTTCATCTAGACATGGGAGGCACCCAAACTCTTGCCATAGCCTCCACAAACTCACACCATTCACTACATTACGTGACAGCACATCCACACATACCAAGGAACATAAAAACAACATCCAGCACACTATATCATATACAGATACTGTCATCTCTGCCCCCTCGCCTGCCTCAAACCAACTTCTAGAAGCATATCCATACTCAAATCACTCGTTGCTCCATTTAGTCCCTTAAAGACAACACATAGCTGCATGCATGGCCTCCTGATATCCACCCTTCTGAATCCTGTCTCCATCGTGAGGACGGGGTCCACCTGGCCAGGATGAGATGCGGGCATCATCCAGCCCTCTTGAGTTATCAGAAGAGGCCGGATGACTCCATCGCTGACTCCAGTCCCGGATGCAACACAGCATCCCATACTATTAAGCACATAATGGAAGACCTTTGCACACAGTTACCTGTGCCAACAACACAACTTACACTCCTTTAGAGCTCTGTGGGAGAGCCCAGTCTCGGCCATGTCCTTCCTTAAGGACTCGGGGCTGTTTGGCCAGACTGCCTAGGGAACAGCTACTACTACTACTACAACAAAGGGCTCAAGACTGCCCCTCGATGCTCCCCAGCATTCACGGAAAACTACTCTTTCAAGTCTTCATTCACTCTTACCTTGGTGCGAGCACCCACATACACAGCTATAGCCACTCTAACCA
Source organism: Coenobita brevimanus (assembly GCF_032717465.1). Taxonomy (NCBI): domain Eukaryota; kingdom Metazoa; phylum Arthropoda; class Malacostraca; order Decapoda; family Coenobitidae; genus Coenobita; species Coenobita brevimanus. The sequence goes on along the minus strand of NC_137040.1, from coordinate 20,785,277 downwards.
GTCACTCCTTGATCATAAGTTTTCTCATTGCTCACTTCACCACCTCCCTAGGGACTCTGTCAAATGCCTTCTGCCAATCACCAAAACAAGTTCTTTTCTACATATTTTTCCTGAAGCTGTCAAACAGTGATTTTAACATCAGCGGTCTCTTTGCGTGAACCCAAACTGCATCTCATCAATGTTCACTCTTTATCTAACCATATCATCAAGAACTCTCTCCATTACCTTCATTATATGACCCTAAAGTTTTATGCCTCTATAATTTCTTCTTTCCAGGGCATCACCCTTCCTCCTGTACAAATTTACAATCACACTCTTCATCCAATCATCTGGGACTGTTACACTTTCACATATAATCATATTTATAATGTCAGTAACTAACCCCACTCTTGTATGTCTTGAGACCGTCAGCATTTCAGCACTCAATCCAGACACACCTGCTGCCTTCCCCACATGCATCCTGCCTATTACCCTGCTCACAGTTGCAGCATTAGTTACATATTTTGACAATGTTCTTGACTAAAATACAGTAATCCCTTGATTATCCCGATGCCCCATATCCGTATGTTATGCCTTGGCTTTGTTATACCTGTATCCGGATTTATTTGGCTGTATCTGAACATTAAAATTCCAACATCGGTGGCTGGCCGGCCGACAAGTCCAAAAAATCGGTTGGGTGGCTTGCTGGCCTCTCTTTTCACACGTGGGTATTAGACCATAACCCACAAGCTTAGCTAAAATGGCTTTCTGGGTCCCTACCGAATGGCCAGAGTTGTCTGGCAGCCAGGATCACCGGTAACGTACAGCCAGCATGCGAGTAATACCGACCGCAACCCACAAGCTGACTGAAAATGCCCATCTACCTTCTCACTGAATGGTCAAAGTCCTCTGGCCAGTCTCGCTTCTCCCTTTCCCCCATCCCTCCTCCATCCCCATCCATGCTCCCTGCTGCCAGGGTCTAGGCTTATCTCCCTCCACTCACTGTTCCTCAGTCCCGCCACACCATTGTGCCAACTACCATCTACTAGTGAGTTCTTAAAGGTTTTGGAAATTTAATCAAATACTGTTGGTCGTATCAAAATTCCAAAAACACCACGAGAAAGCTTATGAAATTCAACATAAAGACATATGCTTAGCTCTTGCACAGTGCAGGCAAAATTTTGCACTAGGATGTTGAGAATTTATTTGAAGGTATTTTTTACTCTTGAAGAAGTTTATTCTCACTGCATGTATGTACTTTTACTTATCAGTTTTGTGTGTCTTTATTAGCTTATTGTATAGTATAAACACCAGCAAAGATGATGGTATACAATTCTTACCAATATTACCAATTTCTGGGGGCATATTTGGCCATGGATTTTTTTTTTGGGGGGAACCACAGAAGACCTATCACTCAGTGTCCCAGAAACTTAACTGTTTTTGCAATCGTCTTCAGTTATTTTTTTGTGGATTTTTGTTGTTTATGCAATGCTTTTTTAGTGTCTAGCATTACATGGGATGTCCCCATATGTGTTTTGATGTTACATAGTTGCAAGACTGAAGAAGACTGGCACAATTATGAGGGGAACTGTACATTGTATTGTAGGTAGGGTGTTTGTGGATTTTTGTTGTTATAGCATTTTTTTTTAGTGTCTAGCATTACATTGGATATTCTCATGTGTGTTTTGATGTCTAAATACAACTGAAAGACTGAAGAACTCTGCCAGTATTAGGGGGGGGGGGGCGAGTAATGTACATATAGGTTGGGTTTTTGTGGATTTTTGTTTTTTTTAATGCATTTTTTTCTTAGTGTTTAGCATTATTTTGGTTATTATTATATGTGTTTTGTTGTCTAAATATGACAGAAAGACCGGAGAACACTGCCAACATTATGAGGGGTACTGTACCCTTAGTCAAGTAGAAAGTGCAAAAAAAATATTGGGGGTATATGGAAACACCTGGCAGTTCCCTGTAGTAAGCCCACATTTCATTCTGAATGAATCACTCAGAACCGAGAGCCTGTGTCAGGTGGAACGTGATTGGCCGAACTGTTGAATGGTGGTGAAGCATATATTCTTATGGGAAACAATTTTTAGGGAATACTACAGTATTTAATGAATGAACGTGGAGCATTATAGAGTAATGAGCGTTAGCAATCTGCGAAACCTAATTGGCAACGTAGCACAGAAGAGCAACACGTCAGCTGTTAATTTTGCTTATTCATAATCTTCGAAGCTGCTGAAATGAAGTCTGGTGACACAGACTAATAGATGTTGACCTCTAATGAAGAGAACCGGCAGTGCTGTCTTTAACGAATCTGACATTGATATTACATTTCATCAATTTCTAGAGTTATTACGCTTTATGACACATGATGCATAGGCAGTAAATTAATACTAAATTATTTGTTGCATTATTACCTTTTTATAGTTCTCAATATAATATATTGAAATAGGAAGAAAGAAGACTGCACTTTGCCAGAAAGACCTTGTAGAGCAAAGGAGAAGGAGACAGAGAGGAGAGAGAGCAAGCACGAGGGAAAAAGAAAAGGAGGGACAGTTGAGGAGCTGAAATGGATTGACTCGGGACCGAATGGGCACCAAAATCCTTCAAGTATCGCCCATATTTCTGCAGGCAGTACTCCCCAACTTGGTTCATCTTAGTAAAAATGGGTTGCATTAGAAACACAAAAAATATAGTCAGATAATCAGTAACATTCATATATTATGAAACGGTTGCCTTAAAATTCTTCCCAGCAGCTCCACTTAATTACTTTCACATCCGTGAGGTGCATACTACATTGTTTTGTAACATCAAACAGGGACTAGGTAACCAAATTTCCAATTTTAACCTGCCGCATGCCAGCTATTTTTAGCCCTATGGGTTGCCTCAATGCCGACCATTTTTTGACTTTTTTGTTTTTTTCTAAAATGATAGATTTTAATGTGAAAACAACGAATTTCACCATTAAAATACTCACCGAAGCTCGGAATTTTTTTTTTTTCCTACATACTCTTACACAGGTATTCCCGCTCACTCATGCTCACCACGTGTGAAAGAAAGCCGTTTTCTGTGTAAGGTAGACGCAGGTATTTATGCTGGGAAGGTATAGCAATGTTTAGTACACTTTTCTGATTACTTATTACTTCAACATCTGTCACAATCAGCGTGTCTCTCTCACTATGAATGCATTGTCTTACACATATTTGAAGATAGATACAACTTGACTTCACTATGTACAGTCCTGGCACTTACAAGACGGTATTTACAACTTGACTTCACTATGTACAGACCTTACACTTACAAGAAAATATTTACAACTTGATTTCACTATGTATAGTCCTTACACTTACGTAAAATATTTACATGCCTTCACTATGTGCAACACTGGGTGAGGCACACAGGCAGAGTGAGCGTGAAGGGGGAAGCAAGTGAGTGATGGCCTTGACCACCTGGAACATGGAAGAGGAACAGTTGCCATACATTCCTGCCAATTTTTACCCGCTAATCTTGAAAAATGTGATCATGGTGAATTTTCTAATTTTAATCCGTTTTAAAATGGCACTGGCACTGACCGCAGATTTTCGTCACACCATTTTAAAACGGCATTGGCATGCAGTGGGTTGATTTGCAACACCAATCTCTCCTCCACATTGTGTGGAGGAGAGATTAGGAAAGAAACAACGATGAAGACAGTGAAATGAAGAAGTTACCAAATGGTTAGCCAGCATCAATTAACGCTGGGAGTCATGGAGTTGTTCCTTCATTTGAATACATAATTATATTGCTTGACGTTAGTCATTTCCGGGATTGAGGTTGTTAAGCCCTGTCCACATTATCAGGCAGTGACTGGAGAACCGTGTCCTCGTTGGGCACAGTCTGTCGGGCATGAGCGTGATGTTGTTCACACTGCTAAGTAGCTGGTCGAGTAGTAAAGTTGACCAATTGTCAGTAGGTGGTAGGCAGCGCTTGAGTGCGGTATCACCATGTGCATCACAGTTGAAAAGAAAAAGTAGTAGCCCAGTATATCATGTTAATTGTTGCGGTCATAAAATATTAAATAAAGGAGAGAGTGCAGAAAAACAATCTGGTTAAAAATAAAGGAGAGAGTGCAGAAAAACAATCTGGTTAAAAATAAAGGAGAGAGTGCAGAAAAACAATCTGGTTAAAAATAAAGGAGAGAGTGCAGAAAAACAATCTGGTTAAAAATAAAGGAGAGAGTGCAGAAAAACAATCTGGTTAAAAATAAAGGAGAGAGTGCAGAAAAACAATCTGGTTAAAAATAAAGGCGAGAGTGCCCGTTGCCAAACCACGGGGTGGTATCTGGTGATTTTGCCCAACCACAGGCACTGGCTGTCTGCTGGTGTGCCTGTCAAAGCTGCCACAATGTATTTGATGACGGGCTTATCACTCATGCCCGTTGGGCGTTGCCTAATTGTGTGGCTGGGCTTTAAGATCATAATGATTGCTTTGATATGTTGCATAGTTTATTTGTGTATAACTTACAGGCATTCACATTAGCTTGCCAAGATGTTTACCATGTGTGATATAGCTGCAAGATGAGCACAGTGCTGATTCCAACACATATCTCACAACGGTTTTACCTCCTTTTATCTTTTCCAAGAAAATTCATAGCAATCATTCAGTAGGACATGTTTTCTAATGTGGTGAAAATAAATACAGAGATGGCATGTTAATCAATTATGAGGGTTTGTTTTTGTGTAACATGCAGTATATGCGTCACTAATGTTGATAATGATTCAACTCTGATATATCTCATCATCGGTAGGCATAGAACAAAATTGCAGTAATTTACAGCAAGTTTATTTCCTCTGACAAAATATTCATTCCTCATAACATTATAAAATGATGTTCTCTCCAAAATGACTTGTGTGATCTACAGTATATATGAGAAACAGATAAATAATACTCCTGTTTTATTCAGCTCTTCAGCTGTCCCTCCTTTCCTTCTTTTTCTCTCGTGCTTGCTGTCTCACCTCTCTGTCTCCTTTTCCTTTGCCCTACAAGGTCTTTCTGGCCTAGAGCAGTCTTCTCTCTTCCTGTTTCAATACAGGCATACCCCGGTTTAACGATGTAATTGGTTAGGTAAGACCCCATCGTTAGGCGGGGTATATCATGGTACTTTTAACATGTAAAGTAAAGTGGAGTGTTTATCAGCCCTGGGTTTCCCCAGAAACTAAGCCCAAAACCCAAATGAGCCCCAAAACAAGTTTAAAGCCAATCTAAATTGCCTGACATCTGTCAAGGTAGCAAATAACTCACTAGTACAATACCCTCGCATCCAGTACTGTATTTTTGTCAGGCAGCACTACCGTACTGGACTAAATCCATACTGGACAAACAACAGACCTTATGGGAAAAATGAATAATGTCAGACAAGCCTTGAAAAAGCCCCCCCCCCCAATATTCAACTTAACTACATTTTAACACAATAGGATTTTATCAACCTTTAAGGTGAATGGTGATGAGCTTGGAGGGGAAGGGGGAGGGGTTTCCGAGGCTGTAGGAGGTCCTACTGACCCCTGGTGGAGGGCCTTCAGGATCCTGAGGAGGCCTCTCTGGCTTAACCTCCCCCAAAAATCCCTTATAATCATACACTGACACATCGTCATCTACTTCATCAGGGGGAAGTGCAATACTGCAATTTGATTGGCACACATCGTGAGTCACGAGGAAGGCATACTGGTAGTAGTACTGGATGCAGCATGTCAGTACTAGAGAAGAACTCCACGAATTTGGCCCACTTTGCGAGGGCGATCCGTACTAGCCCAACAAATCCGTACTAGAGTAATAAATTATTTAATTTTTTTGCCGACCGTACTGGAGGAGAATAGTACTGGACAAATGCATACTGGATGCGAGGGTACTGTACCAACAAATAAAATCTGAAAATCATCAAATATAAGTTTGGAAAAAAAATCAAGCTTAGTAAACTGTACCCCCAAATGATAATGTTCACCTCACCTATGGCCAAAACACATTAATCTAAGTCTAAAATTCATTCATTCATTGCCAGATGCCATGTATCCCAAACGGGGTGGCCAACGGCTTAGAGTTAATTGTTTTACAGGGAGGGGCACTAATCCTCCACCAACCCCTCTTGACATGTAGGGATGCCAACAGCATCTGGTGTTCCCAGGCGGTCAAAACAGTTTATAAATCAACCTAAACACACAATTTTAGTCTAAGATATCAAAATTGGTTAAAAAAATCAAAATCTATCATTACATCATGGTTTGGCCATCGTTAGGCGGTGTATGGTGGTATTTCTACCCCCATCGTTAAACTGGCATATCATATCTAGGGGTATTGTGTATCGAGATATTACTGTATATTACACAGAGAAGAAATGTAAAAGGTAATAAGGCAACATATAGTTTAGTATTAATTTACTGCCTACACATTTTGATGGACATCTTGTGTCATAGAGCATAATAACCCTTGAAATTGATGAAATATAATATCAATATTAGATTCGTTAAAGCAAGCATTGCTGGTTCTCTTTGTTAGAGGTTAACATCTGTTAGTCTGAGTCACTAGACTTTGTTTCAGCAGCTTCAAACATCATGAATAAATGAAACTAACAGCTGACGTGTTGCTCTTCTGTGCTATGTTGCCAGTTAGGTTTTACAGATTGCTGATGCTCATTACTCTATAATACAGTACCCTCGCGTCCAAGATGGATTTGTCCAAGACGTTTCGTGTCCAAGATGGAGACCATAAATGATTCATCATCATCCATCATCCAATCCTACGTTGCCCCATAAGGAGCGTAGGAGCCCAGGGCTAGGCAAGTTGGTCCTGACATTTAAGATGAGAGTGACCAGCCTCACTCATCCTTGAGTGGCATTATGTGAGCAGTAAACTCCATCCACCCCCTGGATATAAACCTACACTGGTTCAATCCGATTTGAACACTGCAATTACCCACTAAACCACCAGGTGCCAAAATTTGGCTATGTGGTTACCACCCAGCATAGCAAATGGTTTCCTGGTGTACAGGAAACCATTTGGCTTGTCACTCAGATTAGAGTCACCCAAAGGCAGAGGGAAAAGGAAAGAATGAAGGAAAGAAAGACAGAAGAGGGAGTGTAAAGTCACTCGTAGGCAGAAGGATGAGGAAAGTATGAAGGAAAGAAAGATAGAAGAGGATGGAAGGAAGGAAGGATGGAGGAGAGGAATGAGCAGACACCCGAGAGCAGCACTACATCGAATGAGTGGATGATGAGCGCCCCCACCTACCACCACCCTAAATGATAATCCAAAATATTGCTGTAATACAGTTGCATAAGTCCAATATGGAACCAACAGTTCATAACGGCCCAAATCCGAGGAGAATACAGCTGTGACGGTTTTGCCTGGTCCAACACGGTTCCCACGCCCAGGAGAGTGACGTGGTTGAGGTGTTGTCCAATAATATATTGGCATCTGGTCACATGATGAGCAAGCAAGGCATGCCTTTTGTCTCTCACCAGAGTATTGTTCACACACTTACTGCGTGTTGCACTCAGCGTTTGCTCCTAGGTTATTGCTTTTCCATACATAACCATGCCTAGGCAACCGTCTGCTAACCCCTTGAAGTGCCACCGTCTACCTCAGGCTTCTAAGCTGGAGGTAATTGAGCTACTAAGCTGGAGATAAGCTCAGAAACACACACTTTCAAGGTGGGGAAATTTATTTTGGTGCCAAAGTGGGTCTAGGTTTATGTTTTTAGGGACACTGATGATTTTATGAAAATATTAATTTTTTCCATAAGGTCTTGTGTTGGTCCAAGACGTTTTTCGTCCTAAACAGGACCCTCAGGCGACAATATTACCGTCTTGGATGGTGCTGTACTCCACGTTCATTCATTAAATACTGTAGTATTTCCTAAAATTTGTTTCTTACCACTTAGTTGTTATTAACTTTTATTTATGTATAATATGATGAAAATATTTGCTTCACCACCACTCAAAAGTTCAACCAATCACATTCCACCTGACACAGGCTCTGGGTTCTGAGTGATTCATTCATAAAGATTAGTGGACTTACTACAGAGAACTGCCAGATGTCTCCATATACCCCAAAAATTTTTTCACACTTTACTTGCCCAGTTGAACATAAAGGTACTTTTTTTATGCATTGTTTTCTTAGTGTTTAGCATTATATTGGATATTCCTATGTGTGTCTTGATGTCTAAATACGGCAGACAGACCGGAGAACACTGCCAAAATTTGGAGATTCTAGGTTGAGTATAGGTAGTAGGTTGAGCATGGATATAAGTAGGATATTGTTCCGTATCTGAATGTTGCCCATATCCAGATATGCCTTTGGCTTTATTATGTCAGATAGCTAAGGGATTACTCTATATACAATGTATGTCTCACCGTAGTTGCATTTGTTTATACAGTATTATTATATTCTTATGATAAAAACAAGTAAAATAAAATGTACATTTTGTTTTTTTGATGGTTTAAATGCATTATGGGGTAATTTTGGTAGAAATAATCCCTCCCCCCATTTCCGAAGTGTTGGATCCCCCCTGCATTTGGCATATCATTCACATGTATTAGGAACATTATGGGTTCCCAAACTGCTCCCTGGAGCACACCACTTATTACTCATTTCCATGATGAAAACTTATTGCTGATCATAGTTCTTGTTTGTCTGCCAGTAAGGCAACTTCTCATCCATGTTAGTAAATCCCATTCAGTACCATCAGAAGTTTTAAATTTTCAAGTCAGCCTCTTATGTGGTACTCTGGCAAATGCCATCCTGAAGTCCAAATGAATACAATCTACCCACCCATCTCACTCCTGCAGCACATTAACAATTGTCAAAAAAATAAATAAATAGATAAATAAGGTTGAGACATATACTGTGATCCCCCTATTATCAATGCTATATGTAAATTTGCACTCCTGCTGTTGTTGCACATATTTTGACAAAAAAAAGTTCATTATCGTCCACCTGAGCAGGTGTCTGCCAACAATGGTGATGCAGAATTTATGGTTTCTGATGGCTTTGAGGGATCCAAAGAAGAGGCACAGCTTGAGGAGTTAATCCCAGGTGTTGGAGACACTAACACTCCATCCTCTAGCTTCAGAACCCCTTACCTCAAGCCCATCTCAGGTCTCCCTTTGGGTCATGTTTCTTCCTTATTAAGTCCTTTTTGTCATATTCTATGAACCTAACCATTCCTGTGTGTGTTTTTTATACTTATAATACAAGTATGTATGTGTTAAGTGGGTCTGATCTGTTGTAAAAAGGAAAATTTGGGTTTACAATGGAGGTGCTCAGTTCCAGTTAAGGTAAATCCTATAGGTGCTGTGCTTTTGTTGTTGTACAGTTTTATTATCATGCACTAGGTGCAGTAACAGTTATGCACGATAACTAAGGGATCACTGTACCTTCTCTAAAGCCAAATTACTGCAAGGTAATTACCTTATTTTTTTTAAAGTCTGCAACCCAATTTTCCTTATGATTTTTTCATACATTTTACAAGTTATGCTAGTGAGTGACACTGATCTGTAGTTTAAAGATATTCTCTATTCCCACTTTTAAATATTGGTACTATATTTGCCATCTTCCAGTCCGTTGGCAAGTTTCCATCTTTTAAAGAACACTTCATTATCTCATATGTTGGTTCAACTGTTAATCAGCACGTTCTCTAATTACCCAGCTAGATATACAGTGCACCCTCACACAGTGCCAGTTTATGGACAGCAGAAACCCTCACATTCTACGATTTCGCATTGTGTGAACCAGAGAACTTCTATCTATCTATCAATTGCCAGACGCCATAATCCCGTAAGGGGTGGCCATTTGACATTGAGTTATTTGTTTTACGGGGAGGAGCACTAACCCTCCACCAACCCACTTGCTGACATGTAGGGAGCACATATGGTTTGGTTATATAGTTACCACCCAGCATTTTCAATGGTTTAAAGGAAACCATTTGGCTTGTCACTCAATGTAAAGCCACCTGTAAAGGAAAGAAAAGCAATAAGGAGTGACAGGAAAGATGGGAGAAATAGGAAGAGAGGAGGGCAGGCACAGGAAAAGAATGATAAAAGCTAAGGAAGAAGTAGGCAGCACTACATCAAATGAGTGGATGATGGTCGCCACTGCCTACTTATGGGTTTTATAAAATGGTATGTGGTGAACAGCCCACCCAGGGCTTGGTCTTTGGGTCCCCTTCCAGCCTACTCTACCCTGCTAATACTTTGTCTAGTAGTACTGCTAGTTGGAACAACAAATAGAACATCATGTACAGTACCTTTATTTAAGTGACATCTGGACTTGTTAAGAAGGGAGGGGGGTGGGTATCCGAGGCTTGGGGCATCTACTCTTGCCCCGCAGGGCGGGGCACCCCGTTGTCACTCTCACCATCACTGCTGCTGTCACTGTTGAGGTCTGCTTGATTCACTCAAACCTTCCTCATTTCCATTTCCTGAGTTTCCTTTCCCTTCCTGCTTCATTTTAATAACCTTACTCTTCAACTCCAGTGTGATCCTCTTGCTCTTAGAGTTCATTGGGGTGGGACCATGATGAACAGGCGGTTACTGCTATGATGCTAAAACGGACCACAGGATGCGAGGTACAACACATGTTCTCACAGCAATATGGAAGAGAAGTGTCTGTTTACCCAGGAAAGTTTGTAGATGGCATACAGGTAGCTGGCCAGCCACCTGCCATTTTGAATCTGGCTCATTGTGAGCCAACTGCCTTCATGTGACTGATTCACATTGTCCAGCCTGACACTCATAGTAATGGTGGGAAGTCCATTTTTGCCATGGAATCCTACAGCTGATTCGCTTGTTGGGAAGTTTGATTCGCAGATTTCACATTCAATAGAAGTAAGCATTTTCTGGGTTGACCTCGCATTGTAGGTGATTTGCAGTGTGTGAGTTCGCATTGTGTGGGGGTGCACTGTAGTGTCAGACCCCATGGCTTTTCTTGAATCCACATTTTTATTTAGCTCCAGCAGCTCCTTAGGTACAAATTTTATCAAGTTTATCTTGTAGTTCTAATTTATTTCAGGTCTCTGGTATTCCTCTTCCTTTACAAAAATTATCTGGAAATTTCGTTCTTAACCCGCCCCGTCCCGGAGACGTGAATTCACGTCCTCACATGATGTGCACTCATATCCCGGAGACGTAAATTAACGCGGCAACATTGCAAGGTCCCTAATTTGCACAATTTTCAATTTTCGCAAGTGATTTTTGGCATGTATACACGGGACACCTTCCTCTACAAGATGCCAGGCAGGGACAATGCCTTACCCAGCATGACCTCTTCCCCCCCCTGCATGACCTTTTCTCAGCAATTCACCTGTTATCAGTGACCTGGCCAGTAAAGCCATGTCATGCCACGGTACGAAATTCAGGGCCAGAGTGATTCCCCAATCGATGACAATGTGGAGGACAAACATTAGAGGAAGAAACAGTCAGAAATGATGATCAGGTAATGTGGCAAAAAAAGGTCAGGAATGGTGATGAGTTAGTGAGTGAAACAATGCTTATAATGCCTATATTACCATTTGAAAAACAATATACTCTTGTACTACATATAAATTCGTACCAAATAAATAAATAAATACCGTTTATGAGTGGTGTGGAATAGTTATCCCCCCATAGAACTCGTTTTCTTTGCAGCCAGCCTGATAGAAAATCCTGTAAGGTAAGGAGGTACTCCTACCTGAATCGAGTATTTTAAACCTCAGGTGAGCGATTTCTCTATGAATTTTCGATGTTTCTCACCAAAAGCGTATGTTTGAGCCCCCCAAAAAAAGGTCCAAAAATGTCGGGACTGGGGCGTACCACTGCCCAGAAAACGTTGGGATGGGGGGGGTTAATGTCAGATTATATCCTATTGGTTATATAGTGATTCACCAACTTTTTGTTTCACAGTCCTTTTTTTTCTTATTATTTTACAGTTTATTTATGAATAAAATAGTTTTGGATCACTTCCACACTTATCCACTTTTTTTCCTCATATTTGGCTGCATCATCTCTTCTAATCCCCACATAATTTCTTAATCGCTTATATCTCTCTCATGCTAATTTACTCCTGTTTTTCATGCTGTGGTATATGCTGTGTGTGTGTGTGTGTGTGTGTGTGTGTGCTCTCTCTCTCTCTCTCTCTCTCTCTCTCTCTCTCTCAATTAAATTTAGATAAGAGGAAAATGATAGCCATTGAAATGGAAGGTGACACATAGTATGATGTTCTGGTGAATAGAGAGAGACTTGATGAGAGTTGAGGTACAGTACCTGGGTGCAGGGACAGAGAAAGGAGGTAAAGTGCAATAGAAGTGGAAAGTAATGTGACACAGAGAAGAAAAGTGGCAGGTGTTGTGAAGGCCTTGATGAGAAACAGAGGTTTGATTGTGGCAGGTGCAAGATGATTGTATGAAGGAGTTTAGTGCCCATATTAACATATAGATGTGAGATTTTGTTGTGGTATGAGAACAGAAAATTGAGATTTACAGTAGAGGAGGTGGGGTTCGTGAGAAATGTGTATGGAGTTTGGGGAGGGGATAGGTTAAGATATAATGTTGTATATGAAAGATGTGAAGCAAAGAAGTCCATGAACAGCAGAGTTTGTTGAAAAATGTGTACTTAGATCATATTGTCATTTAGAGAGACTGATATAAATAGGGTGTTGAAAAGGGTGTAAGTGAGTGAGTTCATAGATGAGAAGATATGTATTAGGTCAAGAAGGAGGTGGATAAAGATGGTAAATGATTGTGTGAGAGAGATAGAGGGTGATGAGGCTAGGATACTGACTTGGGATTGAGCAGTTTGGATGATTTTTTTCCTGATGAGAGCATTACAGGTTTGGCATCACTTTTCCAATGATAGCCGTTGGATTGACTCTTTCTCATAGGTAATTATAAAGTGTATATGTGTGCCTTTGAAGTAGGGGAAGGATTCTGGGGGTTTGACTGGTGGGTGAATGGATATTTGACCCATTTCAGTGGGCATGCTGATTAGTCTGAACATTTTTTTTTTCTCCTTCCTTTCTGAACCTTTCCTCACCTCACCTCACCTGTGGGTAGGAAAAAGAGGCAGGTTAATGGTGAAAATGATGATGATGATAGTGTATGCTTTTTTCTGCTTAGTCCTCACCATGTTTTGTTCTCTCTCTCTCTCTCTCTCTCTCCCTCTCTCTCTCAGCCCTTGGTCCATATGTGGGAAAAAGAGGTCAGGATGATGATGATGACATGATGATGATATAATGATCATTCAGTGATGGTGGTGGTATTTTTTTTTTTTTTTTTTTTTTTCATAGGTGTGTCCATCCTATCCGAGTGCAGTGGTGGTGCCAAGAAATGTTGAGGACAGTGACTTGATAGCAGTGGCTTCTTTCCGGCAGTCCAGCCGCTTCCCAGTTCTTGCCTACCGTCACCAGGCTAATGTGAGTTAACTGGTTCATCATGAAGACATGGTACTATAGTGTTCCTCCTCGTAACATAGGGTTTGGGTGGAGTCACCCCCTCCCTACACTATTGCCATGTTTCCTAACCCTACGATGTATAACGCCTGTGGTTTGTGTAGTAGGAATGATACATAAACATAACTCATACTAATATAACTGTAATGAAAGTGCTGACATGTATCAAGGAAGAATAAAACTATTCTGCATACTATATTATACGATAATAGAGAAACGTGGCATAAAAATTTGGCAGTGTTGCTCTAAAAATATTCTAATTATTATTTACTTCCCCAACACTTCTAACATTGCTAATTAATTTAGCAAGTATAATTGCAAGAAAATTTGAAGGGATAAAAGTGGGAAGAGGCGATCCTTTCATAATTAAAATAAATATATCAAACAGCTCTGGGGTGGCAGCACTCACGCGACACGTGTTTGTGTGTACGCTGTGGGAGGTCACCAACCCCCTACAGGATTTAGGCCTATTGGGGAAACCTCTATAAAAAAAACGCGCCGTGACTTTTACCTCAAGGGTGGTGCGGAAATAAAGTCAAAATTATAATCCATACATAAAAATGGAAGTAAAAAACCATGGATGACACATAACAAAATCTAGCGAGAGAGAGAGAGAGAGAGAGAGAGAGAGAAATAATAATAATAATAATAATAATAATAAAACTTTATTTCCACTAAACAGTGGGTATTCTTATACATTATACAGTAGTACAGCATACAGTATGAAAGTTCTATACACAATATAATACAAGTTGATACATATGGTGGAGAATAGTGACAGAGAGGTAAATGGTTTAAAAGGTGTGGGGACACTTAGGTTAAAAATAGATCAATTAAGGGATTTAGGAACGAAGGCAGTGGGAAGGATTAAGACAGATGGGATTGTAAGATTAGGGAGTTTGAGCAATAGGGTAGAATGTATGCTCTCAATAAAAGTATAGCAATTATCAACGGCTAATTATTATACAGGTGTTGATGGTGGGGGTCTATATTTATAGGAGGTGTTGGTGGTGGAGGTATAGCGGGTGTTGTTGATGGGGGTGTTGTTGGGGGTAGGGGTATAGGGGGTGTTGGTGGCAGGGGTATAGGGGGTATTAGAAAAACGGAGATCACAAGAGGGAAACAGTGTCAAGGTCATCGCTGATGGAGAGGTCAGCTCGGAAACGTGGCAACAGTGCAGGGAGGGGGTGACTCCACCAAAACCCTACGTTTCGATCTGTCAGACTATAGAGAGTTACGCCTTCAGTTGGTGTCAGCAGTACAGTAAATCCTTGATTTAGTGCACCAGTTCACAATTCCTTTCTTGCCAGACTGAATTTCTGCTGAATTGGGAGAATCTCTGTGTAAGGCACTCTGGTCCCCATTTTATATACAGGTACAGTATTTTATGTTGCTAAATTGCATACTGGATTACATGAGATAATGGAATAGCCTTCCATGAACAACACAACCTCATTAGAACATATATGCAGATAACTCTCAATTAATTGTTTTAATTCAGCCATGCCCTATGCCAAACAAAGTGAAATGCTGTATATTGCATAGTAACCTCCCCATTAGCTCAACATTCAGTGTAAAGCAGGATATTGTGTTACTGTCTGACTCAGCCCTCTGTCCTAAAAACTTTCCCGTGGGTAAAAGATTAAAATCAAGCATAAAATACAATACATTATTGACACAGAGTGCCCCTGCCGCACTGGCCGCCATACCACCCACCACACCAACACTTTCCTCCTCATAACCAGACCCCTCTTGAGCACCTTCCCCACAAGCCTCTAACTCAGTCACTTTGGCCAAAAACCCCTCGAAATCCAATGTTGGCACAACTGACTGTTAGTGCATATTGCTGTTAGTGTGTGTGTGTGCGCACGCACTTGTTACGGTCCGAGTGGTGACGTCATCGGAAGGGTCTTACGGTATGCAGACAGAGCCCGTGCACTTGGAAATGTGAGGCCGGTGAGTTCGGTTGTTTCGCATCCTAATACTGGTAGCAGAGCGTAGTTAGAGCATAATGGCGTCGTGCTCAACTAAGTGGCCTCCAAAACTTGAAAATGATTCTGAC